>NC_088239.1:10737806-10950306 GCF_036934945.1 Oncorhynchus masou masou | reverse complement strand
GACTATCCACAGGGGTACTAGGACTATCCACAGGGGTACTAGGACTATCCACAGGGGTACTAGGACTATCCACAGGGGTACTAGGACTATCCACAGGGGTACTAGGACTATCCACAAGGGGTACTAGGACTATCCACAGGGGTACTAGGACTATCCACAGGGGTACTAGGACTATCCACAGGGGGTACTAGGACTATCCACAGGGGTACTAGGACTATCCACAGGGGTACTAGGACTATCCACAGGGGTACTAGGACTATCCACAGGGGGGACTATCCACTAGGACTATCCACAGGGGGTACTAGGACTATCCACAGGGGGTACTAGGACTATCCACAGGGGTACTAGGACTATCCACAGGGGTACTAGGTACACAGGGGACTAGGACTATCCACTAGGACTATCCACAGGGGTACTAGGACTATCCACAGGGGTACTATCCACAGGGGTACTAGGACTATCCACAGGGGACTAGGACATCCACAGGGGGTACTAGGAGACTATCCACAGGGGTACTAGGACTATCCACAGGGGTACTAGGGGTTCCACAGGGGTACAAATCCACAGGGGTACTAGGACTATGTACTAGGACTATCCACAGGGGGGGTACACAGGGGTACTAGGACTATCCACAGGGGTACTAGGACTATCCACAGGGGGGGACTATCCACAGGGGTACTAGGACTATCCACACAGGGGTACTAGGACTATCCACAGGGGTACTAGGACTATCCACAGGGGTACTAGGACTATCCACAGGGGTACTAGGACTATCCAAAGGGGTACTAGGACTATCCCAGGACTATCCACAAACTAGGACTATCCACAAGGGGTACTAGGATCCACAAGGGGTACTAGGACTATCCACAAGGGGTACTAGGACTATCCACAGGGGGTACTAGGACTATCCACAGGGGTACTAGGACTATCCACAGGGGTACTGGAGAAGACTCATGAGACATAGGGCATGAGGGGGGGTACTAGGACTATCCACAGGGGTACTAGGACTATCCACAGGGGGTACTGGAGAAGACTCATGAGACCATAGGGTTACTGGTCAAATGCATGAGGGGGTACTTCAGGGGTATTCCGGGCAGAACACAATTCAGTTGGTGGTAAAGTACCCCCAAAAGGTTGGGATCCACTATTCTAAAACACGTGTCAAATTCATTCCATGAAGGGCCGAGTGTCGGGGTCTTTACTCCTCCCTTGTACTTGACTGATGAATTCAGGTCCCTGATTTATAAGGCACTCCTCTCACAAGGTTGTCTGGGTCTTCATTGAAAGGAAAAAACCAGACACTAGACCCTCCATGGAATGAGTTTGACACCCCTGGTCTAAATACACACTTCTACCTGACAGTCCATCCAACTTTGAATGTATCACTGTGTGTTCTACATGAACCTTTTGAGATAATGATTTATCAGTATTTCCTACACCCACTACTTAACACTGGCGGTTGGTCAACCATGCAGGCCTAGCTGGCTCCAGGAAATAGATAGCAGAGGGGCTGATCAGTTCTGGAACTCAGTGATTGGTTCTGGAACTCATAGGGCTGCTGCAGATGGCAGACTCCTGTTAGTGTATAACAGTGATGGCGAACAGGTCTATGATAAATCTTGGGCCTTTTTGAGGGCTTCAATGAGATCAGAAGACTGGTAGTGGTTGGACTGACTGGCTGAGACAGTCCCTCCACTCAATGTACGGACTCAGGGCTAGCTCCATAGAGCCAGGGAGCTACTCTGGGATGTAGTATGTATAACACTGATGTTATTGGCTGGAGAGGTGTAGTTTCCCTATTGGATTACTTTACTAACACAGATGGCAATACTGGGGCCTGTTCTGGAGGGTTTGACATATATATATATATATATATATATATATATATATACATACATACATACATACATACATACATACATACATACATACATACATACATACATACATACATACATACATACATACATACATACACACACACACACACACACACACACACACACACACTTAGGTTGGAGTCATTAAAAGTTGTTTTTCAACCACTCCACACATTTCTTGTTAACAAACTATAGTTTTGGCAAGTCGGTCAGCACATCTACTTTGTGCAGGACACGTCATTTTTTCAACAATTGTTCACAGACAGATTATTCCACTTATAATTCACTGCATCACAATTCCAGTGGGTCAGAAGTTTACATACACTAAGTTGACTGTGCCTTTAAACAGTTTGGAAAATTCCAGAAAATGATGTCATTGCTTTAGAAGCTTCTGATATGCTAATTGACATAATTTGAGTCAATTGGAGGTGTACCTGTGGATGTATTGCAAGGCCTACCTTAAAACTCAGTGCCTCTGCTTGACATCATGGGAAAATCAAAAGAAATCAGCCAAGACCTCAGAAAAAGAAGTTGTAGACGTCCACAAGTCTGGTTCATCCTTAGCCGCAATTTCCAAACGCCTGAAGGTACCACGTTCATCTGTACAAACAATAGTACACAAGTATAAACACCATGGGACCATGCAGCTGTCATACCGCTGAGGAAGGAGATGCGTTCTGTCTCCTAGAGATGAACTTACTTTGTTGTGAAAAGTGCAACTCAATCCCAGAACAACAGCAAAGGACCTTGTGAAGATGCTGGAGGAGACAGGTACAAAAGTATCTAAACGAGTCCTATATCGACACAACCTGAAAGGCCACTGCTCCAAAACTACAGTTTGCAACTGCACATGGGGACAAAGATGGTACTTTTTGGAGAAATGTCCTCTGGTCTGATGAAACAAAAATAGAACTGTTTGGCTACAATGACCATCGTTATGTTTGGAGGGAAAGGGGGAGGCTTGCAAGCCGAAGAATACCATCCCAACTGTGAAGCACAGGGTGGCAGCATCATGTTGCCACAGGGTCCATATGCTTTGGACAAAAGCGTCTGAATGGGATATATATATATGTGGGGGTGCTTTGCTGCAGGAGGGACTGGTGCACTTCACAAAATAGATGGCATCATGAGAGGAATATTGCGTGGATATATTGAAGCATCATCTCAAGACATCAGTCAGGAAGTTACAGCTTGGTCACAAATGGGTCTTACAAATGGACAATGACCCCAAACATACTTCCAAAGTTGTGGCAAAATGGCTTAAGGGCAACAAAGTCAAGGTATTGGAGGCAGAACTGAGAAAGTGTGTGAGAAAGGAGGCCTACAAACCTGACTCAGTTACACCAGCTCGGTCAGGAGGAATGGGCCAAAATTCACCCAACTTATTGTGGGAAGTTTGTGGAAGGCTACTCGAACCGTTTGACCCAAGTTAAACTATTTAAAGGCAATGCTACCAAATACTAATTGAGTGTATGTTAACTTCTGACCCACTGGGAATGTGATGAAAGAACTACAGGCTGAAATAAATCATTCAATTTCACATTCTGAAAATAAAGTGGTGATCCTAACTGACCTAAGACAGGGAATTTCTACTAGGATTAAATGTGAGGAATTGTGAAAAACGGAGTTTAAATGTATTTGGCTAAGGTTTTTTGATACACTGCAGATTTGCAGGTTTTCCTACTTACAAAGCATGTAGAGGTCTGTAATTTTTATCATAGGTACACTTCAACTGTGAGAGACGGAATCTAAAAAAAACCAACAGAAAATCACATTGTATGATTTTTAAAATTAGCATTTTATTGCATGACACAAGTATTTGATCACTTACCAACCGGTAAGAATTCCGGCTCTCACAGACCTGTTAGTTTTTCTTTAAGAAGCGCTCCTGTTCTTTTCTCATTACCTGTATTAACTGCACCTGTCCACACACTCAATCAAACAGACCCCAACCTCTCCACAACCCCAACCTCTCTACAATGGCCAAGACCAAAGAGGGTGTAAGGACATCAGGGATAAAATTGTAGACCTGCACAAGGCTGGGATGGGCTACAGGACAATAGACAAGCAGCTTGGTGAGAAGGCAACAACTGTAGGCGCAATTATTAGAAAATGGAAGAAGTTCAAGATGACGGTCAATCGCCCTCGGTCTGGGGCTCCATGCAAGATCTCACCTCGTGGGGCATCAATGATCATGAGGAAGGTGAGGGATCAGCCCAGAACTACACGGCAGGACCTGGTCAATGACCTGAAGAGAGCTGGGACCACAGTCTCAAAGAAAACCATTAGTAACACACTACGCCGTCATGGATTAAAATCCTGCAGCGCACGCAAGGTCCCCCTGCTCAAGCCAGCGTATGTCCAGGCCCGTCTGAAGTTTGCCAATGACCATCTGGATGATCCAGAGGAGGAATGGGAGAAGGTCATGTGGTCTGATGAGACAAAAATAGAGCTTTTTGGTCTAAACTCCACTTGCAGTGTTTGGAGGAAGAAGAGTACAACACCATCCCAACCGTAAAGCATTGAGGTGGAAACATAATTCTTTGGGGATGCTTTTCTGCAAAGGGGACAGGACAACTGCACTGTATTGAGGGGAGGATGGATGGGGCCATGTATTGCGAGATCTTGACTAACAACCTCCTTCCCTCAGTAAGAGCATTGAAGATGGGTCGTGGCTGGGTCCACAGATTTTTGTTTCAGATTCCGTCTCTCACTGTTGAAGTGTACCTATGATAAAAATTACAGACCTCTACATGCTTTGTAAGTAAGAAACACTGACGATTTTGCAGGTTATCAAATACTTGTTCTCCCCACTGTATGTATGTATATATATATATTTATATATATATATTTATATATTTATTTATTTATTTATATATTTATTTATATATTATATATATATATATTTATTTATATATTATATATATAGATTTATATATATATATTATTTATATATATATATATATATATATATATAGATTTATATATATATATATATATATATATATTATATATATATATATAATATATATATATAATATATTATATATATATATATATATATATATAATATATATATATATATATAATATATATATATATATATAATATGCGCATGCAAGAAGGCCCAAGGGGGTGTGGTATATGGCCAATGTACTATGACTTAAACACGACGCAACCTGGAGTGCATGGACACAGTCCTTAGCCGTGGTATATTGGCCATATACCACAAACCCCCGAGGTGCCTTATTGCTGTTATAAACTGGTTACCAACGGAATAGCAGGTATGTTTTGTCATACCCGTGGTATATGGTCTGATTCACCACGGCTGTCAGCCAATCAGCATTCAATGCACGAACCACCCAGTTTATATTTATATATTAAACCAATGCTTGTTGTTGATGATGCATATATCTGACACTAAATAATATTGTGTGCCTTTTGAAACTTGACATATAGGAATAATTGTTTGCGCTGTATTTTTTTCCTGGCACATGCTAGTTCCTTCACTCGTGGAATCTTGAACCATTTTGGAGAACTTTTCAAATACGACCATAGCAGCTCGGTTGTGTCCTTGAACTGTTGGTCTCGTTTATGTAAGTGGAATTGCTTTCATTTGACAATAAATTTGTTTTTAAAGGAGCGACCTCGTCTTTTGTTTCTTTTTGACTGGTAAATCACTCATTTTTGAAATCCAATTTGGATTTAAGAAGATTAACTATAGTGGAGGCTGAAACTCTTAAAATCCAATTTGAGAACCGCTAAAAAGAAACCAGACTGGTGCGTGACGGTCCTAAGTGCCATGTTTCTATCACATCTACTTTAGGGCAATTCCATTGTAAGGGTGATGCTGAGACTCTGATTTTTCCAAAATGGATGTCAAACAAAAACCAGTGATTGCAAAGTTAAACAAACCATACAACTCTATGCACAAGGACGACTTAACAACTTCCACCATCTACACTGTTCTTCAGGTACAGGGCATTCGGAAAGTTGACTTTTTTTTGTGACTTTTTCCACATTTTGTTACGTTACAGCCTTATTCTAAAATATATTAAATTGTTTTCCCCCTGATTAATCTGTACACAATACCCCATAATGACAAAGAAAAAAAAAAGATTAAAATGAAAATGTTTGAAATTTTTATTTAAAAAAATACAAAACTGAAATATCACATTTACATAAGTATTCAGACCATTAACTCAGTACTTTTTACTTAGTATCTCCCATTCTTCTCTGCAGATCCTCTCAAGCTCTGTCGGGTTGGATGGGGAGCGTCGCTGCACAGCTATTTTCAGGTCTCTCCAGAGATGTTCGATCGGGTTCAAGTCCGGCCTCTGGCTGGGCCACTCAAAGACATGTCCCGACGCCACCCCTGCATTCTCTTGTCTGTGTGCTTAGGGTCATTGTCCTGTTGGAAGGTGAACCTTCACCCCAGTCATAGGTCCTGAGCGTTCTGGATCAGGTTTTCATCAAGGATCTCTCAGTACTTTTCTCCATTCATCTTTGCCTCGATCCTGACTAGTCTCCCCGTCCCTGCCGCTGAAAAACATCCCCAAAGCATGATGCTGCCACCACAATGCTTCACCGTAGGGATGGTGCCAGGTTTCCTCCAGATTTGACGGTTTTGTATTTAGGCCAAAGAGTTCAATCTTGATTTTATCAGACCAGAGAATCTTGTTTCAAGTGGGCTGTCATGTGTCTTTTACTGAAGAGTGACTTCCGTCTGGCCACTCTACCATTCAGGCCTGATTTCTCCCACGATTGCTCAGTTTGGTTGGGCGGCCAGCTCTAGGAAGTCTTGGTGGTTCCAAACTTCTTCCATTTTAAAAATGATTGAGGCCACTGTTTTCTTGGACCTTCAATGCTGCAGAAATGTTTTGGTACCCTTCCCCAGATCTGTGCCTCGACACAATCCTGTCTCGGACCTCTTTAGACAATTCCTTCAACCTCATGGCTTGGTTTCTGCTCAGACATGTACTGTTTAACAGTGGGACCTTATATAGACAGGAATGTGTGCTTTTCTAAATCATTAAAAATGATCTCAGTTTTGAGTCTTGTAGCAAAGGGTCTGAATACTTATGTAAATAAGGTATTTCTTTGTTTTTATTTTAAATACATTTGCAAACATGTCTGAACCTGTTTTCTTTTCACTTTGTCATTATGGGGTAATGTGTGTAGATTGAGGGTAGAAAAACCTTATTGAATCCATTTTAGAATAAGGCTGTAACAACATGGAAAAGGGGAAGAGGTCTGAATACTTTCCGATTGCACTGTCAATGCGTTTTTGTGAAATGTTTAGTGGAAACTGTTAAAAGTTGTCCTTGTGCAAAGAGTTGTTGTTTTTCGTTTGAAAACCCATTTAGAAAAATCTGAGTCTCAGCATCACTCCGTTTACTGTGGAATTGCCATTTACCATTTGATCTTTGAAAATCAACCCACAGTCTCATAGTTCCATTATCACTAATAAGCAGCCTATCAGTAGTCATTAGGTATATCAAGGGGAACAACTTAGATGTGGCCATAAGGTTAGTGTTGGGATGGGAATCTGAGAAGCCTACTAGATTCTAATGTACTATAGAACCACTGATCCACAGGGCCCTGAGATGTTACTCTGTTCACACACAGGCTATACCACCACTGAGGAGAGGGGGGAACTTGACTTCAGTAACAGACAAACAGACTGTAGTACAGAGGAGTAAGCTATGTTCTCTCTGTCTCAGGGAGACAGGTGCCCCTGGGGTCTGGCTTGGGAAACCCCTTTGCCTCAGGAGTGGGCTCTAGCACGGGCTCATCAGGCCTTGGAGGTAGTACCTGTCTTTTTACATTAGTCTGTCTCATCCCCATCCATCTACCTCTCATCCTCCTACTTTTTACTATCCCCCTCTCTCACTCTCTTGATCTCTTTATTTTTATCTCTCTAACTTCTTCTGTTCCTCACCCTTTTTTCCTTACCCTCTCACCCCCCCCCTCTTGTGTAAGACAGGTGGCAGTATTAGGGAATGTATCTAAGTTTTTAAGCTCTTCACTATCTAGGGCTGAAACAACAGTCTGCCTGGAGCTGGGGTCTGGTGTGGGTCTCTCTGCTTTACTCTCTTCATTGGATACCCGCTGCTCTTTCCTCATTGGTCTACTCTCAGTATACCCTGTGTGTCAGTGAGCCATTACGGAGGCTTAACTCCCTCTTTTCCTCACACGCCCTTGCAGTTTGTGTGTGTGTGTCCGCCCGCACCCGTGTCCATGAAGTGTAGCTCTTTCCGTCTTGTCATAGCAGCATAGTTAGTGTGTCTGTGTGTCCATGAAGCTAAGCTCTGTCTGTCTGTGTCTAGTATGCCACAGCAACACTCATGTCTGTCTGTCTGTCTGTCTCACTCATGTCGTAGCAGCATAGAGTGTGTGTCCAGGAAGCTAAGCTCTGTCTCTCTCTCTCTCTCTCTCATGTCGAGGCAGCATAGTTAGTGAATGTCTTACTAAAGCTTGGCTCCTCTCTCTCTCCTGCAGTATTTGTTGGGGGTCCAGGTTTCGGGGGGGTTGCGACGGGGGGTTCATTTGGTTTCTCCTCCGCCAGCAAGGCCTCGGGAGGGAGCCTGAGCGCAGGTACACACTCCTCACCTCCTGTCTCAGCAGACACCCTGTGAGCATTCTAAATATTAATAACGCATGTTCTTTCTCTTTTCCTTCCCCCAGGTTTTGGTAGCAGCAGTAGTTCGGGGTTTAACTTCAGTAACCCCGGGCTCAACGCGTCTGCCGGCCTGACGTTTGGAGTGTCCAACCCTACCGCCACGGGCTTCGGCACGGGAGGTCCCCTGCTACAGCTCAAGAAGCCCCCGGTGGGAAACAAAAGGGGCAAGAGATAGTCTCTCCACCGGTGCTCAAGGGGCAAAGGGAACAGTGGGGTAACAGTTAGGATTTGGGGAGGGAAAGCTGATCCTCGCTCTATGACTTCCAGAACTGTCCGTGTTTGTATAATGGGTTAAATGGGTCGCAGTCCATCTTAGATGGATTTGGGGAGGGTAGGTTTATTCTAGATCTGTGCCTAAGGGTGACTTCTAGAGCAGTCCATGGGAGGTGGAGACGGGGCTAACAGTCTGTCCCAGATCTCTATTTTTATATGTCAGGGAGCATGGGGGGACGGAGCAGGATGTGGGGAGGAGCAGGTGGTTGGGAGGAGGGGGGTGAGCAGGATGTGGGGAGGAGCAGGATGTGGGGAGGAGCAGGTGGTTGGGAGGAGGGGGGTGAGGGGGAGGAGGGGGGTGGGTAGGAGCAGGATGAGGGGAGCAGGAGGGAGGAGCAGGAGGGAGGAAGGGTAGTAGGAGCAGGAGGTAGGGAGGAGGGGGAGCAGGAGGGAGGGTAGTAGGAGCAGGAGGTAGAGAGAAAGGGGTATAGGAGCAGGATGGAGGGAGGAGGTGGTGTAGGAGGAGGGGGTGTAGGAGCAGGATGGAGGAGGAGGGGGTGTAGGAGCAGGATGGAGGAGGAGGGGTTATAGGAGCAGGATGGAGGAGGAGGGGTTATAGGAGCAGGATGGAGGAGGAGGGGTTATAGGAGCAGGATGGAGGAGGAGGGGTTATAGGAGCAGGATGGAGGAGGAGGGGTTATAGGAGCAGGATGGAGGAGGAGGGGGTATAGGAGCAGGATGGAGGGTGGAGGTGGTGTAGTAGCAAGGGGGCTGTAGGAGCAGGATGGAGGGGGGATAGGAGCAGGATGGATGGAGGGGGGTAGGAGCAGGATGGATGGAGGGGGGTAGGAGCAGGATGGATGGAGGGGGTAGGAGCAGGATGGAGGGAGGAGGGGGTAGGAGCAGGATGGAGGGAGGGGGTGGGAGCAGGATGGGGTGGGAGCAGGATGGCAGGATAGGAGCAGGATGGAGGGAGGCAGGGTAGGAGCAGGATGGAGGGAGGGGGGGTAGGAGCAGGATGGACGGAGGGAGGGGGTAGGAGCAGGATGGACGGAGGGAGGGGGGTAGGAGCAGGATGGATGGAGGGGGGTAGGAGCAGGATGGAGGGAGGGGGGTAGGAGCAGGATGGAGGGAGGGGGTAGGAGCAGGAGGGAGGGAGGGGGTAGGAGCAAGATGGAGGGAGGGGGGTAGGAGCAGGATGGAGGGAGGGGGGTAGGAGCAGGAGGGAGGGGGGTAGGAGCAGGATGGAGGGAGGGGGGGGTAGGAGCAGGATGGAGGGAGGGGGGGGTAGGAGCAGGATGGAGGCATATCTAGCTAGTAACTATTTTCAACAAACAGTTCAAACCAATCAGCACATTTGGAGAAGTTTCATTACCTGTGTTTTAAATTTTAAACCTTTATTATTGTTTCATCGTGATTGCTGGGGGGGGGTTTATACGCTGTGTGTGTGTGCGTTTGAGAGAGCGAAAGAGTGTGTGCGTGTGCAAGTGAGAGAACTTGGCCATGCTGAATGTCCCACACAGCCCTTCATACAAGTTAGAACCTGAAAGGGATTGATCAAAACCATAATTGGAAATAACCTCTGTACCGAAACTGGTGTTGGTCAGTCAATAGATCAATAGGTCTTATTGTATGGTGGGTGGAGGGTGATCCTATTGCTGTCTGTTTTCCAGTTGTCTATTCTGATTCTCTGTCACCAAATAGTGATCCCATTAGCTTTTCTTTTCATCTGAGGTGATGAAGGTAAACTTGTATTTTCAAACAGAAGTTTAATAATAAAAGTTATGTTGTTGATTCTTTGCCTTGGTGTGACTGTGTTATTGTTGAAATGTTTCACTTCTGAGCTAACAGGCTGTCCATGTATAAACGGAAAAGACTAAATGGGATTCTTGGGATGTCTAACTCTGACGTCAACCCATTGATGTTTAAATGTAAACTGTAAGAGTTAGGGCACAGATGGAACAAGAAGCTATGGTTAATTATAAATATATTAGTTATAAACAAGGATGAAGGTTTAGTTATAAATGTCTGGTTAGGGTAGGGAAGCTACAAGGATGATGAGGCAGCCTATAGGAAGGTCAGACACTGCCAGGACAACAACCTCTCCCTCACCGTCAGCAAGACCAAAGGAGCTGATTGTGGACAACAGGAAATGGAGGAGCGAGCACAGCCCCATACACATCCATGAGGCTGTGGTGGAGTGTGTCGAGATCTTCAAGTTCCTTGGTCTCCACATCACTAAGGAATGAACAATGTTCACACACACCAACACAGTTGTGAAGAGGGAACGACAGCGCCTCTTCCCCCTCAGAGGGCTGAAAATATTTGGCATGGGCCCCTATAGAACCTCAAAGTTCTATTGCTGCACAATTTAAGAGCATCTTGACTGGCTGCATTACGGCTTGGTATGTCAACTGCAAGGCACCTGACCACAAGGTGCTACAGAGGGTGGTGAGTACGGCCCAGTACATTACTGGGGCCAAGCTCCCTTCCAGGCTGTGTCAGAAGAAGGCCCAAACAATTCAGACTCCAGCCACCTAAGCCATGGACTTCTCGTATAGTTAAGAACAGAATCTTGCAGGATTCAATAGTTGTAAGAGTTGTTGCCCTGTCTCTTTCTCTGTGATGTCATTCTAATGGGATCCATAAAGAACACAACCCTCTGTTTCTCTGTGATGTCATTCTAATGGGATCCATGAAGAACACAACCCTGTCTCTTTCTCTGTGATGTCATTCTAATGGGATCCATAAAGAACACAACCCTGTCTCTTTCTCTGTGATGTCATTCTTATGGGATCCATAAAGAACACAACCCTGTCTCTTTCTCTGTGATGTCATTCTAATGGGTTCCATAAAGAACACAACCCTGTCTCTTTCTCTGTGATGTCATTCTAATGGGATCCATAAAGAACACAACCCTGTCTCTTTCTCTGTGATGTCATTCTAATGGGATCCTTAAAGAACACAACCCTGTCTCTTTCTCTGTGATGTCATTCTAATGGGATCCATAAAGAACACCACCCTGTCCTCAAACATTTACATTATAAAGTGCAAAGTTATGGGCAAAGACAAAAAACATCCACATGAAATAATATATTTTTCTTGATCAAATAACATGGAAAACAATTCCTTTTTGTGCAGTATTAATCTAATTTACCATCCTTACAAACCACTCAATGTACACTGGTCATCTAGGTTTGTACCTGTAGATTTTCCATCACCACAAATTAAAAAATGGTGGTTTGTGATGATGTGGCTTAGTTGCCAGGGTTGTAGGTTGGATTCCCACAGGGGACCAGTATGAAACTGTTTGCACTCAGTACTGCAAGTTGCTCTGGATAAGTGTCTAATAAAATGGAAAAGGAATTCATAAACCATTTCAGTTTTTACAAAGTATTTCAAGAAACTGGAAAACGTTTCAAGCAAGTATTTGTATATTCCAGATGAACTGTACTCGTCCTGTATTAGTGGACACGAAAGACATCTTCAGGGCTGGCCGTGTTTTTGCAAGACCCCCCCCCTGCTTCCTGCAGGCTAAGTGTATATATAAGACTGCTTAACATGATTACTAAATACCTGCAATGACTTTTTGGACTCTTCCCACAAATCGCACATAACGAAACCCCAACACACAAAATGCACAAACATGCATACTGACGTAACTCACTTTCACGCTCACCACATACACTGCTGCTGCCACTGTCTTATCTATCCTGTTGTGTAGTCACTTAACTCCGAACCCTGTATATAGCCATGTTACTTTTACTCGTTATTCGTGTATATGTTCCTCGTGCCACTATTTATATTTTTTATGATATTTATCTTTAACTCTGCATTGTTTGGAAAAGGGCCCGTAAGTAAGCGTTTGACGTTCTACACCTGTTTACGAAGCATGTGACAAATACAATTTGATTTGACTTAAGTGTGCGTTCGTAAATTCACCCTGGCTATCTACTCCGATTTCTGAGCACTCTCGTCTGAGTGCCAGAGCGCAGAATAACGGATGAATATGGCCGGTGTCAGTAAACGTCGACAAAATAAAACCGTATTAAATTGTTGCCAGCAGCACAGTCGCTCTAGATAACATGAAAACAGCCTAACCAGCACTGCCGGGAGTGAAATGGTCAGAGTGAGGTGTTTTTTCATTGGTGTTTGGAATTATCTTGCAAGCTTGGCAACGTTAGTTTGGGTGTTGAGGTCAGAACGCTCCGATCAACCCTACTCGGCCAGAGCGTCCAGTTCCGCTCTGACTTTACGGACGTACAATCTGACAAAACTCTGACTTTACGGACGTACAATCTGACAAAATGCTGTTTACGGACGCTGTGAGCGTACTCCAGAATTACGAACAAGCACATATCAAGCGTCTGAAACGACGCGGTGCTATTTGCCTTTGTTCACATCGCCTTCCGGTGGCGGAACAAATATTTTGCAGGGAAGTCCTGACTTCTTTCTGGTCCAATCACCGAGGGTTACTGTTGCTATGTGACGTTGACTGCAAACGTTAAGTTGCTATGGATTGAAAATGAAGTTGGCCGATCTCTAAACAAACCACTTTTTTATATAATTTTAGCAAATTAACTCTCTTACTTGTTTTGTTTTTGTTTCATCAACAAGAAAGATAATCGATTAGTATTCAGGTAAGAGTTGTTGTAGTAGGTCAATTGATTATACGACTTTGTCAGCCATCGTATGTCTGCTGAACGTTAAGGCTGTCATCTCATTCGTGTGGGTCAGATAGCTAACGTCTGTTACAATATAGTATTCTGTAATGATAGGCACATTCATTGGCTATAGTTTATACTAATGTTAGATTGATTATCACATCTTGAAAACTATGAATAACATTTCATATCCACTATATTTCCCAGCAATGCCTCCTCCAGATACTATGTACTGTGAACAGCAAATCAACATCCCCCCTGAACTACCAGACATTCTCAAACAGTTCACCAAAGCTGCAATCAGAACCCAACCCCATGACATACTACAGTGGTCTGCAGCGTAAGTACAGCCTAGCCTCCCTGGATGTGACAACTAAGAGAGCCCAGCTTTTATGGTTCAGATGGTAGGACAGTGGCCTTGTAACTACCCAGTTGCTGAGCATGGATAATGGCCAGTGTAAAGTACAATTGTTGTTTCGTTTAAATGTTTGTTGTTCTATCAGGTACTTCTCTGCCCTGTCCAAAGGAGACACTCTTCCAGCCAAAGATAGGCTGGAGATGCCCGTTGCCACACAGAAGACTGATACCGGATTGACTCCAGGCCTGCTGAAGGTCCTACACAAACAGGTACTCACTGACTGACTGACTGACTCCAGGCCTGCTGAAGGTCCTACGCAAACAGGTACTCACTGACTGACTGACTGACTCCAGGCCTGCTGAAGGTCCTACACAAACAGGTACTCACTGACTGACTGACTCCAGGCCTGCTGAAGGTCCTACACAAACAGGTACTCACTGACTGGCTGACTCTAGGCCGGCTGAAGGTCCTACATAAACAGGTACTCACTGACTGACTGACTGACTGACTCCAAAATCAAATCAAATTTATTTATATAGCCCTTTGTACATCAGCTGATATCTCAAACTGCTGTACAGAAACCCAGCCTAAAACCCCAAATAGCAAGCAATGCAGGTGTAGAAGCACGGTGGCTAGGAAAAACTCCCTAGAAAGGCCAAAACCTAGGAAGAAACCTAGAGAGGAACCAGGCTATGTGGGGTGGCCAGTCCTCTTCTGGCTGTGCCGGGTGGAGATTATAACAGAACATGGCCAAGATGTTCAAATGTTCATAAATGACTAGCATGGTCGAATAATAATAAGGCAGAACAGTTGAAACTGGAGCAGCAGCACGGCCAGGTGGACTGGGGACAGCAAGGAGTCATCATGTCAGGTAGTCCTGGGGCATGGTCCTAGGGCTCAGGTCCTCCGAGAGAGAGAAGGAGAGAATTAGAGAACGCACACTTAGATTCACACAGGACACCGAATAGGACAGGAGAAGAGCTCCAGATATAACAAACTGACCCTAGCACCCCGACACATAAACTACTGCAGCATAAATATTGAAGGCTGAGACAGGAGGGCCTCAGGCCTGCTGAAGGTCCTGCACAAACAGGCACTCACTGACTGACTGACTGACTCCAGGCCTGCTGAAGGTCCTGCACAAACAGGTACTCACTGACTGACTGACTGACTCCAGGCCTGCTGAAGGTCCTACACAAACAGGTACTCACTGACTGTCTGACTGACTCCAGGCCTGCTGAAGGTCCTACACAAACAGGTACTCACTGACTGTCTGACTGACTCCAGGCCTGCTGAAGGTCCTACACAAACAGGTACTCACTGACTGACTGACTGACTCCAGGCCTGCTGAAGGTCCTACACAAACAGGTACTCACTGACTGTCTGACTGACTCCAGGCCTGCTGAAGGTCCTACACAAACAGGTACTCACTGACTGTCTGACTGACTCCAGGCCTGCTGAAGGTCCTACACAAACAGGTACTCACTGACTGTCTGACTGACTCCAGGCCTGCTGAAGGTCCTGCACAAACAGGTACTCACTGACTGACTGACTGACTCCAGGCCTGCTGAAGGTCCTACACAAACAGGTACTCACTGACTGACACATTGATCTCAGGTGTGCTGAAAGTCCTTCCCATCCTGTCCCCCTCTATGCTAGGATGTTAAGGTACCTCTCTTTCTCTCCCTGTATGTCGCTGGCTTCTCCTGCCTCTCCCTCCTCTCTGTCCCTGTGAATGTAGCTGGCCCCCAAGGAGACGATCAGTAAGGAGGAGCTGCAGCAGAAGTGGAAGGGTCTGTGTCTGCCCTCAGAGCAGCTGGACACTCTGCTGGCCCTGGGGAACTTCAACGACAACATCCACTGGATGCAGTTCTTCGCCCTGGGCTGCAGCGCTCTGGGAGGGGTGAGTCCCTGGCATCGATATCTGTCTGTCAGTGTTCAGAGAGAAACTGTGGTGTCGTGCTAGCAAATACCACTTGATGGCAGTATTGCACTGTCTTGATGGCCCAGGCTTTTCTGAAGTGTGTGCTCCCCTGTCTGTGCTCCCCTGTGTGTACTTCCTGTGTGTGCTCCATGTGTGTGTGTTCAGACCATCATCAGTGCCCTGAAGTATGCGTGTGAAATCCTGACGGAGAATGAGGAGGGTGGAGCGGCGAGGATCCCCTTTGATACATTCGTAGGGCTGTACACTTACCTGGCCCACCTGGATGGAGAGATCCCCCAGGACCAGATAGACAGCTTCCTAAGCAGCCTGCAGGAGTCTGTGTGAGTGGTACACTACCCTACACTCTCTCTATCTGCACATACTCATTTCCTGCAATTCTACACATTTTGCCATTAGGTGGAGAGAAAAGTTTACAATTCTAAAGCAAATTTCCTGCAAGTCTACACATTTTGCCATGACTTATTCCATGTTAATATGATATCTGGGTGAGAATCACTAACTAAATCAATGGGGGCCCCCTGGAGGTCAGGGCCCCTAGGCATGTTACCTGACATGGGCTAATTGAGTGACTGTCTGTGACTGACGTAAACAAGAGAAACTGCAGATCTACCTCTATACCTCTACCTCGCTCTACCTTTCTCTCTTCCTCTACCTCGCTCTACCTTTCTCTCTTCCTCTATCTCGCTCTACCTTTCTCTCTTCCTCTACCTCGCTCTACCTTTCTCTCTTCCTCTACCTCGCTCTACCTTTCTCTCTTCCTCTACCTCGCTCTACCTTTCTCTCTTCCTCTACCTCGCTCTACCTTTCTCTCTTCCTCTACCTCGCTCTACCTCGCTCTACCTTTCTCTCTACCTTTCTCTCTACCTCGCTCTACCCTTCTCTCTTCCTCACTCTACCTCTCTCTCTTCCTCTACCTCTCTTCCCCTACCTCTCTCTCTCTACCTTTACCTCTTACACATTATCTCTCTTTCTACCTCTTTCTCTCTACCTCTACTTATCTCTCTACTTCTCTCTCTTTCTACCTCTCTCTCTCTCTCTCTCTCTACCTCTCTCTGCTTTACTTTGTGTGTTTCTTGTGGTTTACAGCACCAAGCAGAATGGGATGATTCAGCTGGCCAACTTCTACAGCCGTAAAAAATGTAGATAATAGGAGAGATTGAGGAAGAGACGAAAAGGACAGGAAAGAGCAGGAAGAAACGGAGAGTAGCAGGAAGGAATTGGCTTTACTACTTATTCTACAAATAAAGTATTCTCTAAATCCCCATGGAATCACGATCAGTTGATGTATTTCCTGTTAAAGCTCAGATCTGTACAGTAGTGATACCCAGTTGATGTATTTCCTGTTAAAGCTCAGATCTGTACAGTAGTGATACCCAGTTGATGTATTTCCTGTTAAAGCTCAGATCTGTACAGTAGTGATACCCAGTTGATGTATTTCCAGTTGATGTATTTCCTGTTAAAGTCAGATCTGTACAGTAGTGATACCCAGTTGATGTATTTCCTGTTAAAGCTCAGATCTGTACAGTAGTGATACCCAGTTGATGTATTTCCTGTTAAAGCTCAGATCTGTACAGTAGTGATACCCAGTTGATGTATTTCCTGTTAAAGCTCAGATCTGTACAGTAGTGATACCCAGTTGATGTATTTCCTGTTAAAGCTCAGATCTGTACAGTAGTGATACCCAGTTGATGTATTTCCTGTTAAAGCTCAGATCTGTACAGTAGTGATACCCAGTTGATGTATTTCCTGTTAAAGCTCAGATCTGTACAGTAGTGATACCCAGTTGATGTATTTCCTGTTAAAGCTCAGATCTGTACAGTAGTGATACCCAGTTGATGTATTTCCTGTTAAAGCTCAGATCTGTACAGTAGTGATACCCAGTTGATGTATAGTGATACCCAGTTGATGTATTTCCTGTTAAAGCTCAGATCTGTACAGTAGTGATACCCAGTTGATGTATTTCCTGTTAAAGCTCAGATCTGTACAGTAGTGATACCCAGTTGATTGAATTATTTCCCAGGCAGTTGAGTTTGGTTCATATCTTATTGTTATATCGGACAGAGAGTTGCTGTGATATAACATGGAAGGTCTACTGTACTGCGTGTAAATGTAGGTCAGTGTCACTAGAACCAATGAGAACCACTCCTGCCCTGACAGGTTAGTCGATAGTTCATTTGTCATGCTCATGCCTTGTCAATGAAGTGCCTGTTGCATCCTTTTTCAACTTGGCATATTCATTTAGCCAGTGAGTGAGTGAGGGAGGGAGATGGGGAGTCTGTCTCTCTCTGTCTGTCTGCTAGTTCTTGTGAAATGGAGACAGAGTTCACAGTAGTGGTCCTCTCAGCAGTACAACAGTTATACGGCTAGTGAATGAGACAGCTGTGAACAGATGCTCTGGGACCGAGCTGACACTCGTAGACTAGTACCCAGTAACACATGCTGTAAGACACAGTCTATTGCCCGTCTGTGGTAGTGAAAGCCAGAGAACACATCAGTATAGTGGTGGAACACAAGAATCAAACTAGACTAATTTGACTCTCTTTCCCATACAGTCATCATGTATGAAGAGGAAGTATTACTGCAGCTCAGTTTGACAACGAATGGAACTTTCTCATTAGTCATGTAGTGGATGACCTCCAGTGCTGTAATTACTGGGACAGTGAAGCATTCTTCAGTTGGCTCTATAGTCCCAACAGTTTAGATTTGAAATCAAACAATGACTTTGAGGATGAAGTGCAGACCGTCAACTTTAATTTGAGGGTATTCGTGTCAGGTGAACTGTTTAGAAATTACAGCACTTTTTTGTACATCGTCCCCCTGTTTTAGGGGACCAAAAGTATTGGGACAAATTCACTTGATGTTTATTAAAGTACATATAAATGCTAACCTACCCTGTTATTGTAATGGTGACGTTTTGGGGGTATGATATTTGTGCTTTTATAAAAGTGACCCCAAAATGACACAATACAGGATTTACCGGTCAATTTCTATTGGGCATAACATCATCCAAAACAAACAGAAAATACACCCAACAAACGGAGGACCAAATGCTTTTCCCTGCTTTAAGTTGTCCAGGTACTGTTGGGGGGGTCTGTGTTCTAAAAGTGCTGTAATTTCTAAACGGTTCATCCGATATGGATGAAAATACCCTCAAATTGAAGTGGACCATCTGTACTTTAAGCCCTTGGTCTGTACTTTAAGCCCTTGGTCTGTACTTTAAGCCCTTGGTCGTGCTTGATTTCCAAACTGTTGAAGAATAGAAGCCAAAAGAAGAAAAAAGGATTCACTGTCCCAATAATTACTGAGGGAACTTTAGTTAGAACAATGTATACAAGGTTTACCCAAAAGCCCTTCAGCCCAACTTAAATCAAAAGGGGACGTCAGTTGCTCGAAAAAACATTCCTTACCCCAGGATACTTCAACTAGTAACTATCATTCCTTACCCCAGGATACTTCAACTAGTAACTATCATTCCTTACCCCAGGATACTTCAACTAGTAACTATCATTCCTTACCCCAGGATACTTCAACTAGTAACTATCATTCCTTAACCCCAGGATACTTCAACTAGTAACTATCATTCCTTAACCCAGGATACTTCAACTAGTAACTATCATTCCTTACCCCAGGATACTTCAACTAGTAACTATCATTCCTTATCAACTAGTAACCATTCCTTACCCCAGGATACTTCAACTAGTAACTATCATTCCTTACCCCAGGATACTTCAACTAGTAACTATCATTCCTTACCCCAGGATACTTCAACTAGTAACTATCATTCCTTACCCCAGGATACTTCAACTAGTAACTATCATTCCTTACCCCAGGATACTTCAACTAGTAACTATCATTCCTTACCCCAGGATACTTCAACTAGTAACTATCATTCCTTACCCCAGGATACTTCAACTAGTAACTATCATTCCTTACCCCAGGATACTTCAACTAGTAACTATCATTCCTTACCCCAGGATACTTCAACTAGTAACTATCATTCCTTACCCCAGGATACTTCAACTAGTAACTAACTTATCCCAGGATTCAACTAGTTACCCCAGGATACATCCCAGGATACATCAACTAGTAACTATCATTCCTTACCCCAGGATACTTCAACTAGTAACTATCATTCCTTACCCCAGGATACTTCAACTAGTAACTATCATTCCTTACCCCAGGATACATCAACTAGTAACTATCATTCCTTACCCCAGGATACTTCAACTAGTAACTATCATTCCTTACCCCAGGATACTTCAACTAGTAACTATCATTCCTTACCCCAGGATACTTCAACTAGTAACTATCATTCCTTACCCCAGGATACTTCAACTAGTAACTATCATTCCTTACCCCAGGATACTTCAACTAGTAACTATCATTCCTTACCCCAGGATACATCAACTAGTAACTATCATTCCTTAACCCAGGATACTTCAACTAGTAACTATCATTCCTTACCCCAGGATACTTCAACTAGTAACTATCATTCCTTACCCCAGGATACTTCAACTAGTAACTATCAGGATTCTAGTAACTATCATTCCTTACCCCAGGATACATCAACTAGTAACTATCATTCCTTACCCCAGGATACATCAACTAGTAACTATCATTCCTTACCCCAGGATACATCAACTAGTAACTATCATTCCTTACCCCAGGATACTTCAACTAGTAACTATCATTCCTTACCCCAGGATACTTCAACTAGTAACTATCATTCCTTACCCCAGGATACTTCAACTAGTAACTATCATTCCTTAACCCAGGATACTTCAACTAGTAACTATCATTCCTTACCCCAGGATACTTCAACTAGTAACTATCATTCCTTACCCCAGGATACTTCAACTAGTAACTATCATTCCTTACCCCAGGATACTTCAACTAGTAACTATCATTCCTTACCCCAGGATACTTCAACTAGTAACTATCATTCCTTAACCCAGGATACTTCAACTAGTAACTATCATTCCTTACCCCAGGATACTTCAACTAGTAACTATCATTCCTTAACCCAGGATACTTCAACTAGTAACTATCATTCCTTAACCCAGGATACTTCAACTAGTAACTATCATTCCTTACCCCAGGATACTTCAACTAGTAACTATCATTCCTTACCCCAGGATACTTCAACTAGTAACTATCATTCAACTAGTAACTATCATTCCTTACCCCAGGATACTTCAACTAGTAACTATCATTCCTTACCCCAGGATACTTCAACTAGTAACTATCATTCCTTACCCCAGGATACTTCAACTAGTAACTATCATTCCTTACCCCAGGATACTTCAACTAGTAACTATCATTCCTTACCCCAGGATACTTCAACTAGTAACTATCATTCCTTACCCCAGGATACTTCAACTAGTAACTATCATTCCTTACCCCAGGATACTTCAACTAGTAACTATCATTCCTTACCCCAGGATACTTCAACTAGTAACTATCATTCCTTACCCCAGGATACTTCAACTAGTAACTATCATTCCTTAACCCAGGATACTTCAACTAGTAACTATCATTCCTTACCCCAGGATACTTCAACTAGTAACTATCATTCCTTACCCCAGGATACTTCAACTAGTAACTATCATTCCTTACCCCAGGATACATCAACTAGTAACTATCATTCCTTACCCCAGGATACTTCAACTAGTAACTATCATTCCTTACCCCAGGATACTTCAACTAGTAACTATCATTCCTTACCCCAGGATACAGGATTCAACTAGTAACTATCATTCCTTACCCCAGGATACTTCAACTAGTAACTATCATTCCTTACCCCAGGATACTTCAACTAGTAACTATCATTCCTTACCCCAGGATACTTCAACTAGTAACTATCATTCCAACTAGTAACTTCATTCCTTATCCCAGGATACTTCAACTAGTAACTATCATTCCTTACCCCAGGATACATCAACTAGTAACTATCATTCCTTACCCCAGGATACATCAACTAGTAACTATCATTCCTTACCCCAGGATACTTCAACTAGTAACTATCATTCCTTACCCCAGGATACTTCAACTAGTAACTATCATTCCTTACCCCAGGATACATCAACTAGTAACTATCATTCCTTATCCCCCAGGATACATCAACTAGTAACTATCATTCCTTATCCCAGGATACATCAACTAGTAACTATCATTCCTTACCCCCCCAGGATACTTCAACTAGTAACTATCATTCCTTACCCCAGGATACTTCAACTAGTAACTATCATTCCTTACCCCAGGATACTTCAACTAGTAACTATCATTCCTTAACCCAGGATACATCAACTAGTAACTATCATTCCTTACCCCAGGATACAGGATACATCAACTAGTAACTATCATTCCTTACCCCAGGATACATCAACTAGTAACTATCATTCCTTACCCCAGGATACATCAACTAGTAACTATCATTCCTTACCCCAGGATACTTCAACTAGTAACTATCATTCCTTAACCCAGGATACTTCAACTAGTAACTATCATTCCTTACCTTAACCCAGGATACTTCAACTAGTAACTATCATTCCTTACCCCAGGATACATCAACTAGTAACTATCATTCCTTACCCCAGGATACATCAACTAGTAACTATCATTCCTTACCCCAGGATACTTCAACTAGTAACTATCATTCCTTACCCCAGGATACTTCAACTAGTAACTATCATTCCTTAACCCAGGATACTTCAACTAGTAACTATCATTCCTTACCCCAGGATACTTCAACTAGTAACTATCATTCCTTAACCCAGGATACTTCAACTAGTAACTATCATTCCTTACCCCAGGATACATCAACTAGTAACTATCATTCCTTAACCCAGGATACTTCAACTAGTAACTATCATTCCTTAACCCAGGATACTTCAACTAGTAACTATCATTCCTTAACCCAGGATACTTCAACTAGTAACTATCATTCCTTAACCCAGGATACTTCAACTAGTAACTATCATTCCTTACCCCAGGATACTTCAACTAGTAACTATCATTCCTTAACCCTTAACCCAGGATACTTCAACTAGTAACTATCATTCCTTAACCCAGGATACTTCAACTAGTAACTATCATTCCTTAACCCAGGATACTTCAACTAGTAACTATCATCCCAGGATATTCAACTAGTAACTATCACCCCAGGATACTTCAACTAGTAACTATCATTCCTTAACCCAGGATACTTCAACTAGTAACTATCATTCCTTACCCCAGGATACTTCAACTAGTAACTATCATTCCTTACCCCAGGATACTTCAACTAGTAACTATCATTCCTTACCCCAAGGATACTTCAACTAGTAACTATCATCAGGATTCAACTAGTAACTATCATTCCCAGGATACTTCAACTAGTAACTATCATTCCTTACCCCAGGATACTTCAACTAGTAACTATCATTCCTTACCCCAGGATACTTCAACTAGTAACTATCATTCCTTAACCCAGGATACTTCAACTAGTAACTATCATTCCTTACCCCAGGATACTTCAACTAGTAACTATCATTCCTTACCCCAGGATACTTCAACTAGTAACTATCATTCCTTACCCCAGGATACTTCAACTAGTAACTATCATTCCTTACCCCAGGATACTTCAACTAGTAACTATCATTCCTTAACTATCATTCCCAGGATACTTCAACTAGTAACTATCATTCCTTACCCCAGGATACTTCAACTAGTAACTATCATTCCTTAACCCAGGATACTTCAACCCAGGTACTAGTAACTATCATTCCTTATCATTCCCAGGATACTTCAACTAGTAACTATCATTCCTTACCCCAGGATACCAACTAGTAACTATCATTCCTTACATCAACTAGTAACTATCATTCCTTACCCCAGGATACTTCAACTAGTAACTATCATTCCTTACCCCAGGATACCCAGGATACTTCAACTAGTAACTATCATTCCTTACCCCAGGATACTTCAACTAGTAACTATCATCGGGATACTTCAACTAGTAACTATCATTCCTTAGGATACTTCAACTAGTAACTATCATTCCTTACCCCAGGATACATCAACTAGTAACTATCATTCCTTACCCCAGGATACTTCAACTAGTAACTATCATTCCTTACCCCAGGATACTTCAACTAGTAACTATCATTCCTTAACCCAGGATACTTCAACTAGTAACTATCATTCCTTACCCCAGGATACATCAACTAGTAACTATCATTCCTTAATACTTCAACCAGGATATCATTCAACTAGGATAACTAGTAACTATCATTCCTTACCCCAGGATACTTCAACTAGTAACTATCTAGTAATTCCTTACCCCAGGATACTTCAACTAGTAACTATCATTCCTTACCCCAGGATACTTCAACTAGTAACTATCATTCCTTACCCCAGGATACTTCAACTAGTAACTATCATTCCTTACCCCAGGATACATCAACTAGTAACTATCATTCCTTACCCCAGGATACTTCAACTAGTAACTATCATTCCTTACCCCAGGATACTTCAACTAGTAACTATCATTCCTTATCATTCCCAGGATACTTCAACTAGTAACTATCATTCCTTACCCCAGGATACTTCAACTAGTAACTATCATTCCTTACCCCAGGATACTTCAACTAGTAACTATCATTCCTTACCCCAGGATACATCAACTAGTAACTATCATTCCTTACCCCAGGATACTTCAACTAGTAACTATCATTCCTTACCCCAGGATACTTCAACTAGTAACTATCATTCCTTACCCCAGGATACTTCAACTAGTAACTATCATTACTTCAACTTATCATTCCCAGGATACTTCAACTAGTAACTATCATTCCTTACCCCAGGATACTTCAACTAGTAACTATCATTCCTTACCCCAGGATACATCAACTAGTAACTATCATTCCTTACCCCAGGATACTTCAACTAGTAACTATCATTCCTTACCCCAGGATACTTCAACTAGTAACTATCATTCCTTACCCCAGGATACTTCAACTAGTAACTATCATTCCTTACCCCAGGATACTTCAACTAGTAACTATCATTCCTTACCCCAGGATACTTCAACTAGTAACTATCATTCCTTACCCCAGGATACTTCAACTAGTAACTATCATTCCTTACCCCAGGATACTTCAACTAGTAACTATCATTCCTTACCCCAGGATACTTCAACTAGTAACTATCATTCCTTACAGGATACTTCAACAGGATCATTCCTTCAACTAGTAACTATCATTCCTTACCCCAGGATACTTCAACTAGTAACTATCATTCCTTACCCCAGGATACTTCAACTAGTAACTATCATTCCTTACCCCAGGATACTTCAACTAGTAACTATCATTCCTTACCCCAGGATACATCAACTAGTAACTATCATTCCTTACCCCAGGATACTTCAACTAGTAACTATCATTCCTTAACCCAGGATACTTCAACTAGTAACTATCATTCCTTACCCCAGGATACTTCAACTAGTAACTATCATTCCTTACCCCAGGATACATCAACTAGTAACTATCATTCAACTTAACTACCCCAGGATACTTCAACTAGTAACTATCATTCCTTACCCCAGGATACTTCAACTAGTAACTATCATTCCTTACCCCAGGATACTTCAACTAGGATCACTTACCCCAGGATACTTCAACTAGTAACTATCATTCCTTACCCCAGGATACTTCAACTAGTAACTATCATTCCTTACCCCAGGATACTTCAACTAGTAACTATCATTCCTTACCCCAGGATACTTCAACTAGTAACTATCATTCCTTACCCCAGGATACTTCAACTAGTAACTATCATTCCTTACCCCAGGATACTTCAACTACTAGTAACTATCATTCCTTACCCCAGGATACTTCAACTAGTAACTATCATTCCTTACCCCAGGATACTTCAACTAGTAACTATCATTCTTACCCCAGGATACTTCAACTAGTAACTATCATTCCTTAACCAGGATACTTAACTAGTAACTATCATTCCTTACCCCAGGATACTTCAACTAGTAACTATCATTCCTTACCCCAGGATACTTCAACTAGTAACTATCATTCCTTACCCCAGGATACTTCAACTAGTAACTATCATTCCTTACCCCAGGATACTTCAACTAGTAACTATCATTCCTTACCCCAGGATACTTCAACTAGTAACTATCATTCCTTACCCCAGGATAGTCAACTAGTAACTATCATTCCTTACCCCAGGATACTTCAACTAGTAACTATCATTCCTTACCCCAGGATACTTCAACTAGTAACTATCATTCCTTACCCCAGGATACTTCAACTAGTAACTATCATTCCTTACCCCAGGATACTTCAACTAGTAACTATCATTCCTTACCCCAGGATACTTCAACTAGTAACTATCATTCCTTACCCCAGGATACATCAACTAGTAACTATCATTCCTTACCCCAGGATACTTCAACTAGTAACTATCATTCCTTACCCCAGGATACTTCAACTAGTAACTATCATTCCTTACCCCAGGATACTTCAACTAGTAACTATCATTCCTTACCCCAGGATACTTCAACTAGTAACTATCATTCCTTACCCCAGGATACTTCAACTAGTAACTATCATTCCTTACCCCAGGATACTTCAACTAGTAACTATCATTCCTTACCCCAGGATACTATCATTCAACTAGTAACTAGTAACTATCATTCCTTACCCCAGGATACTTCAACTAGTAACTATCATTCCTTACCCCAGGATACATCAACTAGTAACTATCATTCCTTACCCCAGGATACATCAACTAGTAACTATCATTCCTTACCCCAGGATACATCAACTAGTAACTATCATTCCTTACCCCAGGATACTTCAACTAGTAACTATCATTCCTTACCCCAGGATACTTCAACTAGTAACTATCATTCCTTACCCCAGGATACTTCAACTAGTAACTATCATTCCTTACCCCAGGATACTTCAACTAGTAACTATCATTATCAGGATATTAACTATCATTCCTTACCCCAGGATACATCAACTAGTAACTATCATTCCCAGGATACTTCAACCAGGATACTTACCCCAGGATACTTCAACTAGTAACTATCATTCCTTACCCCAGGATACTTCAACTAGTAACTATCATTCCTTACCCCAGGATACATCAACTAGTAACTATCATTCCTTACCCCAGGATACTTCAACTAGTAACTATCATTCCTTACCCCAGGATACTTCAACTAGTAACTATCATTTCCTTATTCCCCCAGGATACATCAACTAGTAACTATCATTCCTTAACCCAGGATACTTCAACTAGTAACTATCATTCCTTAACCCAGGATACTTCAACTAGTAACTATCATTCCTTAACCCAGGATACTTCAACTAGTAACTATCATTCCTTACCCCAGGATACATCAACTAGTAACTATCATTCCTTACCCCAGGATACTTCAACTAGTAACTATCATTCCTTAACCCAGGATACTTCAACTAGTAACTATCATTCCTTACCCCAGGAGTAACTTAACCCAGGATTCAACTAGTAACTATCATTCCTTAACCCAGGATACTTCAACTAGTAACTATCATTCCTTCATTCAACTAGTAACTATCATTCCTTAACCCAGGATACTTCAACTAGTAACTATCATTCCTTAACCCAGGATACTTCAACTAGTAACTATCATTCCTTAACCCAGGATACTTCAACTAGTAACTATCATTCCTTAACCCAGGATACTTCAACTAGTAACTATCATTCAGGATATTCAACTAGTAACTATCCCCAGGATACTTCAACTAGTAACTATCATTCCTTAACCCAGGATACTTCAACTAGTAACTATCATTCCTTACCCCAGGATACTTCAACTAGTAACTATCATTCCTTAACCCAGGATACTTCAACTAGTAACTATCATTCCTTACCCCAGGATACTTCAACTAGTAACTATCATTCCTTACCCAGGATACTTCAACTAGTAACTATCATTCCTTACCCCAGGATACTTCAATAACTATCATTCCTTACCCAGGATACTTCAACTAGTAACTATCATTCCTTACCCCAGGATACTTCAACTAGTAACTATCATTCCTTACCCCAGGATACTTCAACTAGTAACTATCATTCCTTACCCAGGATACTTCAACTAGTACCCCAGGATACTTCAACTAGTAACTATCATTCCTTACCCCAGGATACTTCAACTAGTAACTATCATTCCTTACCCCAGGATACTTCAACTAGTAACTATCATTCCTTACCCAGGATACTTCAACTAGTAACTATCATTCCTTACCCCAGGATACTTCAACTAGTAACTATCATTCCTTACCCCAGGATACATCAACTAGTAACTATCATTCCTTAACCCAGGATACTTCAACTAGTAACTATCATTCCTTACCCCAGGATACTTCAACTAGTAACTATCATTCCTTACCCCAGGATACTTCAACTAGTAACTATCATTCCTTACCCCAGGATACTTCAACTAGTAACTATCATTCCTTACCCCAGGATACATCAACTAGTAAATCATTATACCCAGGATATTCAACTAGTAACTATCATTCCTTACCCCAGGGATACTTACCCCAGGATCAACTAGTAACTATCATTCCTTACCCCAGGATACTTCAACTAGTAACTATCATTCCTTACCCCAGGATACTTCAACTAGTAACTATCATTCCTTACCCCAGGATACTTCAACTAGTAACTATCATTCCTTACCCCAGGATACTTCAACTAGTAACTATCATCATTCAACTAGTAACTATCCCTTAGGATACTTCAACTAGTAACTATCATTCCTTACCCCAGGATACTTCAACTAGTAACTATCATTCCTTACCCCAGGATACTTCAACTAGTAACTATCATTCCTTACCCCAGGATACTTCAACTAGTAACTATCATTCCTTACCCCAGGATACTTCAACTAGTAACTATCATTCCTTACCCCAGGATACTTCAACTAGTAACTATCATTCCTTACCCCAGGATACTTCAACTAGTAACTATCATTCCTTACCCCAGGATACTTCAACTAGTAACTAATTCCTTATCAGGATTCTAGTAACTTATCATTCCTTACCCCAGGATACATCAACTAGTAACTATCATTCCTTACCCCAGGATACTTCAACTAGTAACTATCATTCCTTACCCCAGGATACTTCAACTAGTAACTATCACTTAACCCAGGATACTTCAACTAGTAACTATCATTCCTTACCCCAGGATACTAGTAACTAACTTAGTAACTATCTATCATTCCTTACCCCAGGATACTTCAACTAGTAACTATCATTCCTTACCCCAGGATTCAACTAGTAACTATCATTCCAGGATACTTCAACTAGTAACTATCATTCCTTACCCCAGGATACATCAACTAGTAACTATCATTCCTTACCCCAGGATACTTCAACTAGTAACTATCATTCCTTACCCCAGGATACTTCAACTAGTAACTATCATTCATTCCCCAGGATACTTCAACTAGTAACTATCATTACTTACCCCAGGATACTTCAACTAGTAACTATCATTCCTTACCCCAGGATACTTCAACTAGTAACTATCATTCCTTACCCCAGGATACTTCAACTAGTAACTTACCCCAGGATATTCCTTACCCCAGGATACATCAACTAGTAACTATCATTCCTTACCCCAGGATACTTCAACTAGTAACTATCATTCCTTACCCCAGGATACTTCAACTAGTAACTATCATTCCTTACCCCAGGATACATCAACTAGTAACTATCATTCCTTACCCCAGGATACTTCAACTAGTAACTATCATTCCTTACCCCAGGATACTTCAACTAGTAACTATCATTCCTTACCCCAGGATACTTCAACTAGTAACTATCATTCCTTACCCCAGGATACTTCAACTAGTAACTATCATTCCTTACCCCAGGATACTTCAACTAGTAACTATCATTCCTTACCCCAGGATACTTCAACTAGTAACTATCATTCCTTACCCCAGGATACTTCAACTAGTAACTATCATTCCTTCAACTAGTAACTAGGATACCCCAGGATACTTCAACTAGTAACTATCATTCCTTACCCCAGGATACTTCAACTAGTAACTATCATTCCTTACCCCAGGATACTTCAACTAGTAACTATCATTCCTTACCCCAGGATACTTCAACTAGTAACTATCATTCCTTACCCCAGGATACTTCAACTAGTAACTATCATTCCTTACCCCAGGATACTTCAACTAGTAACTATCATTCCTTACCCCAGGATACTTCAACTAGTAACTATCATTCCTTACCCCAGGATACTTCAACTAGTAACTATCATTCCTTACCCCAGGATACTTCAACTAGTAACTATCATTCCTTAACCCAGGATACTTCAACTAGTAACTATCATTCCTTACCCCAGGATACTTCAACTAGTAACTATCATTCCTTAACCCAGGATACTTCAACTAGTAACTATCATTCCTTATCCCCAGGATACTTCAACTAGTAACTATCATTCCTTACCCCAGGATACTTCAACTAGTAACTATCATTCCTTACTATCATTCCCCAGGATACTTCAACTAGTAACTATCATTCCTTACCCCAGGATACATCAACTAGTAACTATCATTCCTTACCCAGGATACTTCAACTAGTAACTATCATTCCTTACCCCAGGATACTTCAACTAGTAACTATCATTCCTTACCCAGGATACTTCAACTAGTAACTATCATTCCTTACCCCAGGATACTTCAACTAGTAACTATCATTCCTTATCCCAGGATACTAGTAACTAACTTACCCAGGATACTTCAACTAGTAACTATCATTCCTTACCCCAGGATACTTCAACTAGTAACTATCATTCCTTACCCCAGGATACATCAACTAGTAACTATCATTCCTTACCCCAGGATACTTCAACTAGTAACTATCATTCCTTACCCCAGGATACTTCAACTAGTAACTATCATTCCTTACCCCAGGATACTTCAACTAGTAACTATCATTCCTTACCCCCATCAACTAGTAACTATCATTCCTTCAACTAGTAACTATCATTCCTTACCCCAGGATACTTCAACTAGTAACTATCATTCCTTACCCCAGGATACTTCAACTAGTAACTATCATTCCTTACCCCAGGATACTTCAACTAGTAACTATCATTCCTTACCCCAGGATACTTCAACTAGTAACTATCATTCCTTACCCCAGGATACTTCAACTAGTAACTATCATTCCTTACCCCAGGATACTTCAACTAGTAACTATCATTCCTTACCCCAGGATACTTCAACTAGTAACTATCATTCCTTACCCCAGGATACTTCAACTAGTAACTATCATTCCTTACCCCAGGATACTTCAACTAGTAACTATCATTCCTTACCCCAGGATACTTCAACTAGTAACTATCATTCCTTACCCCAGGATACTTCAACTAGTAACTATCATTTCCCAGGATACATCAACTAGTAACTATCATTCCTTACCCCAGGATACTTCAACTAGTAACTATCATTCCTTACCCCAGGATACTTCAACTAGTAACTATCATTCCTTAACTATCATTCCCAGGATACTTCAACTAGTAACTATCATTCCTTACCCCAGGATACTTCAACTAGTAACTATCATTCCTTAACCCAGGATACTTCAACTAGTAACTATCATTCCTTACCCCAGGATACTTCAACTAGTAACTATCATTCCTTACCCCAGGATACTTCAACTAGTAACTATCATTCCTTACCCCAGGATACTTCAACTAGTAACTATCATTCCTTAACCCAGGATACTTCAACTAGTAACTATCATTCCTTACCCCAGGATACTTCAACTAGTAACTATCATTCCTTAACCCCAGGATACATCAACTAGTAACTATCATTCCTTACCCCAGGATACATCAACTAGTAACTATCATTCCTTACCCCAGGATACTTCAACTAGTAACTATCATTCCTTACCCCAGGATACATCAACTAGTAACTATCATTCCTTAACCCAGGATACATCAACTAGTAACTATCATTCCTTACCCCAGGATACTTCAACTAGTAACTATCATTCCTTAACCCAGGATACTTCAACTAGTAACTATCATTCCTTAACCCAGGATACTTCAACTAGTAACTATCATTCCTTAACCCAGGATACTTCAACTAGTAACTATCATTCCTTAACCCAGGATACTTCAACTAGTAACTATCATTCCTTAACCCAGGATACAGGATTCAACTAGTAACTATCATTCCTTAACCCAGGATACTTCAACTAGTAACTATCATTCCTTACCCCAGGATACTTCAACTAGTAACTATCATTCCTTACCCCAGGATACTTCAACTAGTAACTATCATTCCTTAACCCAGGATACTTCAACTAGTAACTATCATTCCTTATCCCAGGATACTTCAACTGGTGACTTTTCAGGAGAATAAAGGATGAAGCACTCTGTTGCTGGGTAAATCTGATATTTATTGACCAGAGAAACAACCAATAGGCTCACGTTTAGGCATGACTCACCTTCATCAGCCAGGGAGTGTTCTATTCGTCATATCAATCATAGATGTCAGTAGTAGTAGCAGCAACGCCACAGGTTATTCAAACGAGTATGATCATCAGTCAAGAGCCGTAGACACACATTCCACTTGAAAAACAAAAGACAGAAAGATCAGAAAGGAGCTGTTCATTCAGACCCTTTGTCTCGGCACAATCTAAGCAGTCGATCCAAAGTGCCTCTAACAATTTCCTCACTATATTCCCTCCTCTGGAGGACAGAGAAACTCGAGGCTGAGCCATGATTAGCGTTTGCGTAATGCCGCGCATTCCCCTAGTCCATATTTTTTTGTGCAGATAGCCGTTTTTGTGCTCAGCTATTCTTAATTTGAGCGCGTGTTTCGTCTGACCAATTTAAACAAGCCCACTTGGGCATGTAAATAACGTGTTGTACTACAATTTAGGATGTATTTTATCTTGTATTCTTTAACCGAACGTGGGTGATAGAATACTTTTGTGTCACATGAGTTGGAACAATGACCGCAGCGGTAGAAACCATTAAGGGACCTGGGAGCACACTGTGCACGACGCCGTCTCTGATATTACAACCCTCCTAGAGCATATCAGGGGAGGGTTGGACGCAAAGTCTTTGAGCAAGGGGTGACTCTGGAGAATGTGCCTGTGTTTGAGGATGAGGCTTTTTATCTGCCTGTATGGCACTGTAGTTAGGCTGCTTCATGCTTGAAAGATGATCAATGTAGATTTTACAGTGGGGTGTTCATGCCAGACATAGTGTTTCTTGAATATATGCCAGGGTTTCATTGGGGTAATCTAGTTCCCTGGCTAGCATGTCCCTGATGCTAATGTAATGAACTCCCTTACCTCACAACACCCTGTCATCCGATTGGCTATTGGCAGCACTGCTTAATAAGCCTATGATCTGAATTTCTCCTGACAGCGTTTAATCAACTCTGTAATCTGATTTGGTCCTTGCAGTGATTGGTTAGGTAATTCTGTGATTTAATTGGTTGCTGGCTCTTTTAGGTAAAGTACTAATTTGATCTGATTGGCTCTTGACAATGATGAGTGAAGGAGCAGAAAAGAGCTTGGTAAATGTAAATGTCAAAGACTTAATTGAAGAATCACTACTGTTGACCAATCACTAACGAAGGGGCCTAGACTTCGGGTACTGAACTTCGGCTTGCCTCAAGAAAGAAAATGGTGTGCTGGTCGAACACCCGCAAAAAAACAACTGCCGAACGCAGTCGAACTCCAACACAAACAAAATGTGACAAAATGTTGTCATAATCTTAACCAATAGTTAAGATTATGAATGTGACAAAATGTTGTCATAATCTTAACCAATAGTTAAGATTATGAATGTGACAAAATGTTGTCATAATCTTAACCAATAGTTAAGATTATGAATGTGACAAAATGTTGTCATAATCTTAACCAATAGTTAAGATTATGACAACATTTTGTCACATTTTGTTTGTGTTGGAGTTCGACTGCGTTCGGCAGTTGTTTTTTTGCGGGTGTTCGACCAGCACACCATTTTCTTTCTTGAGGCAAGCCGAAGTTCAGTACCCGAAGTCTAGGCCCCTTCGTTAGTGATTGGTCAACAGTAGTGATTCTTCAATTAAGTCTTTGTTGTCATTAAACGAGAGACGACTGCTTTTCAATGAGAAATCCTGCACCAATCATCTTAGTTAGATGGAAAATTGTGCGACTAAGATCTCCTCAGCACAAACGTGAAAATGAATGGCAGATTTCTGGGTGTGTTGTTGATACGGCAAATGTCTTTAGGCAGTATGCGAGCACAGAAGTTCACTTCGCCTCGCCGAGTTCTGCTTGGAGCAAAGACATACCACGTCATGATGCCAAAGGTACACTCACTGATGGGGAGCACTCTCACCTCATAGTGAGGTAATGGCTGGCTGGCTGCTGAGACAGCCTGCAGCATGATGCCAAACCTCAACAGCAGCCAACTCACTGAGAGGAAACCACTAAATCCCTAACACACCCACTGCAACTCTGACAGAGTACACACACACACACATACACACACACACATACACATACACACACACATACACACACACATACATACACACACACACACATACATACACATACATACATACATACATACATACATACATACATACATACATACATACATACATACATACATACATACATACATACATACACACACATACACACACACACACACAAACATACACACACACACACACACACACATACATACACACACACACACACATACATACATACATACACATACACACACAAACACACACACACACACACATACATACATACATACATACATACATACATACATACATACATACATACATACATACATACATACATACATACATACAGTGGGGCAAAAAAGTATTTAGTCAGCCACCAATTGTGCAAATTCTCCCACTTAAAAAGATGAGAGAGGCCTGTAATTTTCATCATAGGTACACTTCAACTATGACAGACAAAATGAGGAAAAAACATCCAGAAAATCACATTGTAGGATTTTTAATGAATTTATTTGCAAATTATGGTGGAAAATAAGTATTTGGTCAATAACAAAAGTTTATCTCAATACTTTGTTATATACCCTTTGTTGGTAATGACAGAGGTCAAATGTTTTCTGTAAGTCTTCACAAGGTTTTCACACACTGTTGCTGGTATTTCTTGTGAACCTCGAACAAAAGAGATCTCAGAAGACCTAAGATTAAGAATTGTTGCCCTGCATAAAGCTGGAATGGGTTACAAAAGTATCTGATGTTCATCAGTCCACGGTAAGAAAAGTTCTTTATAAATGGAGAACGTTCAGCACTTTTGCTACTCTCCCTTAGGAATGGCCGTCCTGCAAAGATGACTGCAAGAGCACAGAGCAGAATGATCAATGAGGTTAAGAAGAATCCTAGTGTCAGCTAAAGACTTACAGAGATCTCTGGGACATGCTGACATCTCTGTTAACGAGTCTACGATACGTAAAACACTAAACAAGAACGGGGGTCACGGGAGGACACCACCTGGAGAAGCCACTGCTGTCCAAAAAAACCATTGCTGCACGTCTGAAGTTCGCAACAGAGCACCTGGATGTTCCAGCTCTACTGGCAAAATATTCTGTAGACAGATTCAACTAATGTTGAGTTGTTTGGATGTGAGGAGAGAAAAAAGGCCCAGCACACCAACATCAAAACCTCATCCCAACTGTAAAGTATGGTGGAGGAAGCATCATGGTTTGGGGCTGCTTTGCCTCCTCAGGGCCTGGACAGCTTGCTATCAAAAACTTGGGAATTCATTTTTCCATTGATCAAGACATTTTGCAGGATAATGTAGGCTATCTGTCCGCCAATTGAAGCTCAACAGAAGTTGGGTGATGCAGCAGGCCAACAACCCAAAACACAGAAGTCAATCAACAACAGAATGGCTTCAACAGAAGAAAATACACCTTTTGGAGTGGCCCAGTCAGAGTCCTGACCTCAACCCCATTGAGATGCTGTGGCATGACCTCAAGAGAGCAGTTCACACCAGACATCCCAAGAATATTGTTGAACTGAAGCAGTTTTGTTAAGATGAATGGTCCAAAATTCCTCCTGATCTTTGTGCAGGTCTGATCCACAACTACAGAAAACGTTTGGTTGAGTTTATTGCTGCCAATGGAGGGTCAACCAGTTATTAAATCCAAGGGTTCACATACTTTTCCCACCCTCCACTGTGAATGTTTACAAGGTGTGTTCAATAAAGACATGAACATATATAATTATTTGTATTATTAGTTTAAGCAGACCGTGTCTGTCTATTGTTTTGACTTGGATGAAGGATCATATAAAATTTTATGAACAATTTATTCAAAAATCCAGGTAATTCCAAAGGGTTCACATACGTTTTCTTGCCACTGTACATACACATCAACACACAAACCTGTGACAGGGAACAATTACAAACACACAACATCAGAGAGCAAGTTTACAAACACACATACACTAGCACAGGTAAGACCAAGCTTAGCGGAGTAGGGTTTTCCTCTTTATCTTTCCAAATGAAGGGATGTAACCATAATACACAGTAGTATAGGTCCTAACCAGCAGTACTGTGTATTCACAGTATTATAGGTCCTAACCAGCAGTACTGTGTATTCACAGTATAATAGGTCCTAACCAGCAGTACTGTGTATTCACAGTATTATAGGTCCTAACCAGCAGTACTGTGTATTCACAGTATTATAGGTCCTAACCAGCAGTACTGTGTATTCACAGTATAATAGGTCCTAACCAGCAGTACTGTGTATTCACAGTATAATAGGTCCTAACCAGCAGTACTGTGTATTCACAGTAGTATAGGTCCTAACCAGCAGTACTGTGTATTCACAGTAGTATAGGTCCTAACCAGCAGTACTGTGTATTCACAGTATTATAGGTCCTAACCAGCAGTACTGTGTATTCACAGTATAATAGGTCCTAACCAGCAGTACTGTGTATTGTATAGGTCTAACCAGCAGTACTGTGTATTCACAGTATAATAGGTCCTAACCAGCAGTACTGTGTATTCACAGTAGTATAGGTCCTAACCAGCAGTACTGTGTATTCACAGTATTCACAGTAGCTATAGGTCCTAACCAGCAGTACTGTGTATTCACAGTAGGTCCTAACCAGCAGTAGTATTCACAGTAGTATAGGTCCTAACCAGCAGTACTGTGTATTCACAGTATTATAGGTTCTAACCAGCAGTACTGTGTATTCACAGTATTATAGGTCCTAACCAGCAGTACTGTGTATTCACAGTATTATAGGTCCTAACCAGCAGTACTGTGTATTCACAGTATTATAGGTCCTAACCAGCAGTACTGTGTATTCACAGTATTATAGGTTCTAACCAGCAGTACTGTGTATTCACAGTATTATAGGTCCTAACCAGCAGTACTCTGTATTCACAGTATAATAGGTCCTAACCAGCAGTACTGTGTATTCACAGTAGTATAGGTCCTAACCAGCATTACTGTGTATTCACAGTATTATAGGTCCTAACCAGCAGTACTGTGTATTCAGCTAATTCTGGATAGGTACAGCTCTAATACATGAGGGGGCCATACTGTGTGAGTGTGGAGCAACCTAGCCAGGACACAAGTCAGGACACATCAAAATCCCTCTTTTCAGATGGACTGGTAACCCACTTCTCCCTTCTAGGCTGTGATAGTCTCTTCATCATCTTTAGGTAGCTTAGGACTGACGCTTGTGCACAAGGCTCCATTGACTGTAGTGCCAGTCTGTGTGTAGAGGCTGTGGTCCCAGTGAAGATTTTGTTGCACATCAGAAGCCTCTACTGCAGCCTGGCTCTGGGAAACAACATCTCTGGGGAAGTGACGCTATCACAGAATAGTGTGAAGGGAGGAGGGAGGAAGAGAAAGAAAGAGAGAGAGAACAAGTGGACAGAGCTGGACCGGAAGGGAGATGGACGAGAGAGGGAAAGATGAGGGAGAACCGCTTTTGTCCCCTGGCAACATGCTGTCAGGGTAGGTCCCAGCTAACAATACAACAAGGTCCCACTCTCCTCTATTGCAACTATTTTCATGTTTTAAAGTCCTCTCCCCTCTCTCTCTCTATCATCCTCTAGGGAATGCCAAGGAGGGATGGTGCAGACAGCTAACTTCAGGGATGTGATTTTTTCCTGAAATGTGATTTTTCCTGAAACCAGTCATTCCTGCTTTTTTGTCGTCATCCTCCAAGCCAACAGCATTAGAAGGGATGAGTTATACCCCCAAAAGTAAAGTCCCATTTTCCCTGCCCTGAATTATAATGCTTTCTGTATTGTGGGCCAACAGACTGCAGTGACTAGGACCCAGGACAGGAAGCCTCATTCAAATACGTGTCTGTCTATTGCCTGTCTATAATACTGTACTGAGATATGACAGTGTGTGTGTATCTGTATCCATGTCCACTCTTATGGACTATTTATTTACTTGTACTTTGGTTCTGGGCATTTTCAATCCACCTGGGACTGAATAAAGTTGTTTTATAGTATTTCTAGGCTGTCTTTTAATAAATGGTACGTACACACACACACACACACACACACACACACAGTCAGACACACACACACACAGTCAAACACATGCATGCGAGCGAGTACGCACACATACAAACAACTTGTGTTAGGGTGTTGGTGTTGCTCTGTGGGTATGAAGGGTGTTGCTCTGTGGGTAGAATTTGTTAATTGCTACTCGGAAGGCTAAATAAATACTATTTAATGCCATTTACCATGCACTCTCTCTCCACCTCTCTCTCTCTGTCCACCTCTCTCTCTGCCCACCCCTCTCTCGCTCTCTCTGTCTCTCTGCCTACCTCTCTCTCTTTCTGCCCACCTCTCTCTCTGCCCACCCCTCTCTCGCTCTCTCTGTCTCTCTGCCTCCCTCTCTCTCTCTGCCCACCTCTCTCTCTGCCCACCCTTCTCTCGCTCTCTCTCTCTGCCTCCCTCTCCACCTCTCTCGCTCTCTCTTTCTCTGCCGACCTCTCCACCCCTCTCTCTGCCCACCCCTCTCTCGCTCTCTCTCTCTGCCCACCTCTCTCTCTGCCCACCTCTCTCTCAATTCAATTTGCTTTATTGGCATGACGTAACAATGTACATATTGCTAAAGCTTACTTTGGATATTTATAATATTAAAATAATAAGAATCAAAATTGCCAACGGGACAACAGTAACAACAATAACCAAGGGTCAAAATAACCATACAATGAACAATAACAATAAGCATAGAGGACATGTGTAGAATGGTTGGTCTGTCAGACACTGTCCCTCATCTTATGGCAGGCAGCAATGTAGTGCGCTGCCAACCCACAGCTCTCTGCATCCTCCCCCAACAGGATGGGTAGCCTACTCTCATCAGAGAGGTCTTTGAATCATTGAATAGGGGTTTCACATTTTGGGAAATGACACTCTCTAATTGTTTTATATATTTTTTAAACATTTTGTCAGGAAATGCAGCTCTGTCTCAGGTTCTGCTGTTGTGCAGTGGTTGCACAACCTTTCCTCTACAGGGAGCCAGGTTTTCCTCTGTCTACCCTTCTCAATGGCAAGGCTGTGCTCACTGTGCCTGTACTTTGTCAAGGTTCTTCTAAGGTTTTGATCAGTAACCATGGTCAAATATTTAGCCACAGTGTACTGTCGATTTAGGGCCAGATAGCACTGCATTTTGCTTTGTGCTTGTGTTTGTGTTTCCCAATAAGCAATATAGTTTTGTTTTGACTGTGTTGTAATTTGGTTTATCCTGATTGATTGGATTTTCTGGTCCTGAGGCTTCAGTGTGTTAGTAGAACAGGTTTGTGAACTCAGCCCCAGGACCAGCTGGATGAGGGGACTCTTTTCTTTGCTCAGCTCTTGGCATTGCAGGGTTTGGTAATGATATGAGAGGGGGTCACTGTATTTTAGATGTTTCCAAAACTTAATTGCTATTTTTGGAGTTTTTATTATTCATGGATTTTGGACTAATTTTGCCCTGCATGTATTGTTTGTAGTTTTCCTCTGGACATGTAGGAGAATCTTACAGAACTCTGCATGCAGGGTTTCAATGGGTGTTTGTCCCATTTGGTGAAACCTTGTTTTGCAAGTGGACCCCACACCTCACTGAAATAAAGTGCAATTGGTTCAATAACGCATTCAATTAGTTTTAGCCAAATGTTAAGGTATTTGAATTTGTTTTTTAATGGGGTAGAATGCCCTGCGTGCTTTCTCTCTAAGTTCATTCACTGCATCATTAAGGAGTCTAGTTTAGCTTATTTTTAAACCTAAGTAATTGTAGTGTGTGCAGAACATATATTATGTACCAATTGAGAACTTTTGTCTAATCTTTGGTCCCTCTCTTTCTCTCTCTGCCCAACTGCCTCTCTCCCTCTCTCTACCTCTGGCTCTACCCCTCTCTCTCTCTACCTCTCTGTCTCTCTCTACCCCTCTCTCTCTCTTTCCCTCTCTCTCTTTCCCTCTCTCTCTCTCTACCCCTCTCTCTCTCTCTCTCTCTCTACCTCTCTGTCTCTCTCTACCCCTCTCTCTCTACCTCTCTGTCTCTCTCTACCCTTCTCTCTCTCTACTACCCCTCTCTCTCTCTCCTTTAGTGTCTACCTGGTGTCCTCTGCTCAGGCCAATTAACTGATTGACCTGTTGGTTCAAGAGCTGCTAATCAACCTATTAATACTCAGCAGATTGGTACTTTATGGTAACAGGGGAAACCACTCATAGAGACCTGTAAAAACCCACACAGGGTATTTCAGACTGGTTCAAGTTTACCTCAGAAATAAACCAGTTTTTTCCAGACATCTGAACCTTGGGCAGCTCTATGCATTTAAGGTGTTGTGTAGGCCCCGTGGTAAAGGAAATAATTGGAGAGGTCTGTAGGGAGAGAGAGAACATGTATAGACATGTTTAAATCCCAGGTTGGATGCTGTTGTGTTGAGGAATACTGCCTTAGATTACCAGAATGCTCTATGACTGGTTGGTGCTTGCCTACGGAGCTGTGAGGGGAACGGCACGGCACCGCAGTACCTCCAGGCTCTGATCAGGCCCTACACCCAAACAAGGGCACTGCGTTCATCCACCTCTGGCCTGCTCGCCTCCCTACCACTGAGGAAGTACAGTTCCCGCTCAGCCCAGTCAAAACTGTTCGCTGCTCTGGCCCCCCAATGGTGGAACAAACTCCCTCACGACGCCAGGACAGCGGAGTCAATCACCACCTTCCGGAGACACCTGAAACCCCACCTCTTCAAGGAATACCTAGGATAGGATAAGTAATCCTTCTCACCCCCCCTTAAATGATTTAGATGCACTATTGTAAAGTGGCTGTTCCACTGGATGTCAGAAGGTGAATTCACCAATTTGTAAGTCGCTCTGGATAAGAGCGTCTGCTAAATGACTTAAATGTAAATGTGGTTAGTTGTCAGTCAGTTCCTCTAGATACAGTATAAATGTCATATAAGACCTTCATGGGGGAAGTAACAGCATTGAGATGACATTGACTCAGGCTCATCTTTGTAGTGACACACCTTCCTCTGTGGCTATCTCACACCTGTGGCCCTACCCCCAGGGGTCCTACTCTGATTGGCTGTCTGGGGATTCCAGGAGCGGCTCACTGTCGAGGAGATGAATGTTATTGGCCGGTGGTGCATAATCCCAGAGGGATAGTACTTTAGGGGCTGAAATTACATGGCAGGAAGTTACATCCTCCTCACTGTCTCACACAAACACACAAACTAACTCCAGCCAGGGCCGTGACTAAAAATCATTAGATGTGGGACGGCAGGTAGCCTGGGCCAGTAACCGAAAGGTTGCTAGATTGAATCCCCGAGCCGACAAGGTCAAAATCTGTTGTTCAGCCCCTGAGCAAGGCAGTTAACACCCAACAACTGCTCTCTGATTCAGAGGGCTTGGGTTAAATACGTAAGATGCATTTCAGTTGAATGCATTCAGTTGTACAACTGACTAGATATCCCCCCTTCCCTTGTGTCAGACCTGTGACTAGATCAGGAGAAAACAGGCCTGTGAATAGATCAGGAGAAAACAGACCAGTGACTAGATCAGGAGAAAACAGACCAGTGACTAGATCAGGAGAAAACAGACCAGTGACTAGATCAGGAGAAAACAGACCAGTGACTAGATCAGGAGAAAACAGACCTGTGAGTGACTAGATCAGGAGAAAACAGACCAGTGACTAGAGAAAACAGACCAGTGACTAGATCAGGAGAAAACAGACCAGTGACTAGATCAGGAGAAAACAGACCAGTGACTAGATCAGGAGAAAACAGACCAGTGACTAGATCAGGAGAAAACAGACCAGTGACTAGATCAGGAGAAAACAGACCAGTGACTAGATCAGGAGAAAACAGACCAGTGACTAGATCAGGAGAAAACAGACCAGTGACTAGATCAGGAGAAAACAGACCAGTGACTAGATCAGGAGAAAACAGACCAGTGACTAGATCAGGAGAAAACAGACCAGTGACTAGATCAGGAGAAAACAGACCAGTGACTAGATCAGGAGAAAACAGACCAGTGACTAGATCAGGAGAAAACAGACCAGTGACTAGGAGGAAAACAGACCAGTGACTAGATCAGGAGAAAACAGACCTGTGACTAGATCAGGAGAAAACAGACCAGTGACTAGATCAGGAGAAAACAGACCAGTGACTAGATCAGGAGAAAACAGACCTGTGAATAGATCAGGAGAAAACAGACCAGTGACTAGATCAGGAGAAAACAGACCTGTGCTTAGATCAGGAGAAAACAGACCTGCTGAACTGAACACTGGACAGCCTTGCCATCCACTCCTATTGGATCTGATTAGCTATGTACTGATACATTACAGACCGACTGAGAGGCTGCTGGGGCCGGGCCAGGGGCGGATTCGGGTCAGACACACAGAGAGAGGAGAGACTCCCTCTAGCAGATGCACAGATCCAGAGGACATTTAAAATCACAGCACCACTGGCTGGCCCTGGGACTGACATCACGAGGATCCCACTGGGAACAGATATCTATTCCACGTTCAAATTGAAATTACGTGGCAACAACGTTGATTCAACCAGTCTGTGCTCAGTGGGATGGGACCATATTAAACACATTAGTGTATGGTAGCCTGCCCTGGATAGGTCTGTGAATCAATAGTTAGTTTGGTGGAGTATCTAGGCTAATGGGCTGCTCACAGTATGCCTACTTTAACTTGGCTTGTTCTGCAGGTGTGGAAATATGAAAACTATTTGGTTGAATCAAGGAAGGATATTGTATGAATTGTTGTAACTGTTTTGATTGAATGGCTGAGTCAGTCAGCTCTGAGGTAGTGTAGGGGATTCCATGAAAAGAGGAACGAACTTCTATGGTTTTGATTACACCGCCAAAACCTCACACATTATCTCATTTTCGTTTCCAAGAAACAGAAAAGGGGTGTTTTTCCTGTAAAAAATAAAATTGTTTTACTTCAGAATGACTGCTCATAAGTTGTGCGTTTTCTTTTCTGCAGTATGAATCATCCGAACAATGACAGAACCTGGCACATTCTTTCTCACTTGTGCCAAACAATATAGTTTGAAAAGGGGGTTTAACATTAGGAAGGGTAGCACTGGGTTTACCTCGTTTAGTTCTGATCAGTGGCGTCATTAGGCCTGGGCTTCCAGGGCTTCAGCCCCGGATGGTTTTGGTCCAGTCCCAAAAATAACAGTATTTTACAATTCAGTCTGATATGAGTTTCTACAACCACACATCACTTGCTCTATGCAATTTAACATTTGTATTTTTACTGACAAATTTTACTGACAAAAATAAACAATCCAACCTACTGCACTAGGCCGTAGCAGGCACTGCAAAAAGCCCCTGGAGTGATGCGGTGCCTGCTGTTATTGGTCAAGATTTCACAACGCAGTAGACTGCTCACGTTCCTTGACCCTTCCTCCACCCCTACAGCAGCTGTTAGATGTCAATGTCACCACTCAGCAAGACGCCTGACACTCAGAGGCTGCAGCATAGCACAGCGCTAATATGGATATTCCAATTTCTTCCCGAAAGAGGCGCAAAAAAAGTGAGCAGGTTGAGGCAACAGTGAATGAGGTGGAGAGAGCAGAAAAGCCAGGAAGTCAAGTGCAGCAGAGATAGTCATATGTTTGTGTAGGGTTGGTGGTAGCTAACTAGGTACTCTCCCTCAGCATAAGGGTTGGTGGTAGCTAACTAGGTACTCTCCCTGAGCATAAGGGTTGGTGGTAGCTAACTAGGTACTCTCCCTGAGCATAAGGGTTGGTGGTAGCTAACTAGGTACTCTCCCTGAGCATAAGGGTTGGTGGTAGCTAACTAGGTACTCTCCTGAGCATAAGGGTTGGTGGTAGCTAACTAGGTACTCTCCCTGAGCATAAGGGTTGGTGGTAGCTAACTAGGTAACTAACTAGGTACTCTCCCTCAGCATAAGGGTTGGTGGTAGCTAACTAGGTACTCTCCCTGAGCATAAGGGTTGGTGGTAGCTAACTAGGTACTCTCCCTGAGCATAAGGGTTGGTGGTAGCTAACTAGGTACTCTCCCTGAGCATAAGGGTTGGTGGTAGCTAACTAGGTACTCTCCCTGAGCATAAGGGTTGGTGGTAACTAACTAGGTACTCTCCCTCAGCATAAGGGTTGGTGGTAGCTAACTAGGTACTCTCCCTCAGCATAAGGGTTGGTGGTAGCTAACTATAGTCTCCCTCAGAATAAGGGTTGGTAGTAGCTAACTAGCTAGTCTCCCTCACCATAAGGGTTGATGGTAGCTAACTAGCTAGTCTCCCTCACCATAAGGGTTGATGGTAGCTAACTAGCTTGTCTCCCTCACCATAAGGGTTGGTAGTAGCTAACTATCTAGTCTCCCTCAGAATAAGGGTTGGTAGTAGCTAACTAGCTAGTCTCCCTCACCATAAGGGTTGGTAGTAGCTAACTAGCTAGTCTCCCTCAGCATAAGGGTTGGTAGTAGCTAACTAGCTAGTCTCCCTCACCATAAGGGTTGGTAGTAGCTAACTAGCTAGTCTCCCTCAGCATAAGGGTTAACCTAGCTAATGCTAATAAGATTAGCACTCAGCATCCTTAAACTATTGGTTGTAAGTCAGAGTTATTTAGCCGTATATTTAGTGAATGGTCAAGCTAAGGATGTTGAAATAATCATGATATTAGGAAAAATTATTTATTTTCCACGAGTATGTGATGGGTTTCGTTTCTGTAGCTAGCTTGGCTGAATAGCCACTTCGGTAGCTACTGGCTAGCTAGCTAGCTGAGACCGAAGAGATGAGATAATGTGCTTCAGTCAGAAAAACATTATCTTCTGGCATTGACACTGTGCCCCCCTGTGGACTGAGGCTGAACTTTACTGCATTATATTTAACCTTTTTTTGTATTACTCTTTTTATTCACTTATTTAGCTACTTGTTTTTACATTGTTGAGAGGTTAACCTGCAAGTAATAATTTTGTTGCACTGTGTACTCTGTGTATATCGTGTCTTATATGACAACAACAAAAAAATAACTTTATGGTGATTTTTCAGTAGCATATTGTGAAATAATATTGTAATTAAACTGAATCATTAAAAGCATTAAAGGAACCTGTAATCACACCTGTATAGCATAAGAAAAGCCAATATTCAAAAGAAATAGACACACATTGTAATCCAGATGCATGCCTGGATAAGAAGTATCAGAATCAATATAATGAATGTACTTGTGAATGCAGCCTGGTACGGGCCCCTATTATTTTTTTACCAAACTGTCACAGTTGCGCCACCAATATAATCGGGTCAGTGATTTGTAGAGTGTTAAATGATTTGTAGAGGCGGGAAAAAGCCTGCCTCCAAGAAAGAACTTTGGGTGGGAAACTAGTGGTGCAAAGCCAAAAAGAGTTGATCATTTACATAGACAAGAGTGACTATGTATGTGATGTAAGGATGAAACTGTATAAAAGGAGTGTGCTGAGGCTGGGAAAAACAGTTGATCCAGGGACCAGATCGGCCTGTTACTTTGTAATAAAGTCTACTTTGAATTCACAAGTTCCCGTATCTGAGAATATTATTGGACCAATATTTCTACGACAACTTCAAATCAAATTTTATTTTTCACATACACGTGGTTAGCAGATGTTAATGTGAGTGTAGCGAAATGCATGTGCTTCTAGTTCTGACCATGCAGTGATATCTAACATGTAATCTAACCTAACAATTTCACAACTTGAACTTAGAAGGAGGAGGGCAGCCAGAAAGAGAGGGGAAAATATTGTCAGCTTTGTGGATAGTTTGTAGGTAAACAAAACATTGAAAATACATAGGCTCTTAACCTCTGACATCTATGGGGGCGCTATTTCATTATTGGATAAAAAACGTGCCCGTTTTAAGCGCGATATTTTGTCACAAAAAGATGCTCGACTATGCATATAATTGACAGCTTTGGAAAGAAAACACTGTGACGTTTCCAGAACTGCAAAGATATTGTCTGTGAGTGCCCCAGAACTGATGCTACAGGCGAAACCAAGATGAAACTTCAAACAGGAAATGAGCAGGATTTTTGAGGCTCTGTTTTTCATTGTCTCCTTATATGGCTGTGAATGTGCCATGAACGAGCTAACACTTTCTACCGTTTCCCCATGGTGTCTGCAGCATTGTGACGTATTTGTAGGCATATCATTGGAAGATGACTGGTATTTTGAAATATTGCGAAAGACATTTTAGCTGCCGCCCGCTGTTTATTGACAGCCGCCCACAACTCAAAAATCAGCTGTTGGATATTTGCCGCTTGGGCTGCTCAACAGCGGGATTCCCAAATGTAGGCCTATGCCTTTTTGATATAACTAAACACAATCCACAGCAATGTTGTTTAAAGAAGCCATTGATCCTCTGTGGCACAATTATTCTCTCTGGTGTAGTGTTTTTAATGATTTCATTTATTTCAGTACAGACAGGAGTAATTATATACTGTCATTTTGCTAATTTATTTATATTTATCTGCAGCACTTACAGCACCCCTTCCAGCGGCAATGGTTTCTTCCACGGAGTGTGTACAGTAACACCATATGAGGTTATTGCGTAGCTCGGTCTACTGTTACAATCACATTTAAAATAATCTCTCAGCCGACAGTTAAAAGAGAACACATTCAGTAGGCGAAGTCAATGAAGCCAATAGTGTTTTCAGTTATATTGTTATAGAACCTTTGTCGGCCTCATGTCTTTGTGAACCAGCGTAGCACAGTTTCAATGTCCATAAGGCTAATCAGAAAACACGTCGAATTACTTGAATGGCCAACGGGAAAAGTGTCAAAATTAGTATTCGCATCAGTAGGCTAAGTGACTGAAATGCATTAGAAAAGTTTTGGAGAGATCAGGAAAACATCAGGGAAGCTTATCGGATAGGTTATAGGCCTACTGTGTGTGTAGAGAACATCTGCATTGCTTTCAATTGCTAGACTAATGATCATGAGCACTGATCTCAATTTAGCTAATATTTCCCAGTCTAATTGTAACCAAATATCCAAATGGACATTCAGTGAAAACGAAAAATCTTCCATTGAATGATTTATCAAGACGTGTCCCCCATGCTTGACGCTGTCAAAACGGACACTGTCAAAACAGGGCTGAAATGATCAGTTGACCACACATGGCAATCGATTTACATTTGTTAAAAGAAGTGGTGTACTGCTGTGTTTGTTTAGGTAGCCTACTAAAGCACAGTTTTTTACTGTTATTTTGTCTTAACTTCTGAATGACAGTTGGTACCAACATGTAGCCTATTATACTGTATAATACATTTTTAGAATATAATTAGAATGCATCCTCCAAATTCTAGAATTGCCTATGCCTACACATGTGGTTCAATTAATTAATAAAAAAAATGTTTTCTTCCTTAAAACACCAAATTAGATCTACCTTATTTTACATTAGGCGATAATAAACGATAAACGATAATTCCCCACGTTTTACAGGTGAAATGTCCATGCTGCCTTTGATCCCAATCAGTTTCACGGGAATATGCATTTTGATCTTATTGAATGATATAGGCTAAGTAGCCTAATTACTATTTCATCTAATGTTAGAGCCGATGGAGCTAAACACAGCCACCTGGATGTTGTTTCAATCAAAACATGGTACGCTGTTGAGTGACATTTCAGCAAGCATCCTAAATTGTCATAAGAAATGATGTGGTGTCTTTGGTCTAACCGTATCTTAATATTATGTATGCTATTATATTTGATTTATTATGTAGAATACTAATGAATCATTAATGGATCTTGTGAGACAGCACCATTCTGAGAAGTGGCAGCTCTACACCCCTGGTTATAACAGTTGGATGACTTCGGGAGTGTCACCACATCTCTATGAACTAAGAGGTGAATTCATTTGGCCAAATGTCTTACACCATCACAGCAACGGAAAGGTTTAGGGTTGACCCCGAAAGCCAGGGTCCTGGTGATGTCCCTGGTGAGCACGCAGTCGACGGTATCACTGAAAGTATCACTTAAAGCTGCTCCATTGATTCTAATTACAGCACTGTGTGTGTGTGTGTGTGTGTGTGAGAGAGAGAGAGAGAGAGAGAGAGAGAGAGAGAGAGAGAGAGAGAGAGAGGGAGAGAGAGAGACTGTGTGTGTGTGTGTGTGTGTGTGAGAGAGAGAGAGAGAGAGAGAGAGAGAGAGAGAGAGAGAGAGAGAGAGAGGGCGAGAGAGAGAGAGAGAGAGAGAGAGAGAGAGTGTGTGTTTAGGTACTGTGTGATTCTTTAATCAGTTTGGCTCATCGGACAGGTCAGAGTTCATGTTTGAAGTTGTTGAGTAGTTTTTGGCAATACACTGTAGATGTATGTGTTCCGGAGTAGAGAGATTATTTCAGAGTAGAGAGACCCACAGTAACAACTGTAATTGACTATTGATGGTGTCTGCTGTGGCAGGTGGGAAGGTGCAAATCACTAGAAAAATATATAATCTCTCAATGTTCTAATCTCTCAATGTTAATCATAAAATGCACCAAATTCATCTATTTAGCTGTTGAAATTATTTGTACATCTTTTTAGGGGGATGCCTCAGGACCACCCTACTGGCATTGGGCTAAACCCCCGAATGTCTTCATATCCTAGAAACGCCCCTGGCTCTGATGCTTCCGATGGGTTTGCCCGATTTTAATCTGCTCAAACGAAATGAGAGGGAGGGAGGGAAGGGGAGAGCGAAGGAAGGAAAAGAGAGAGAGAGAGAGAGAGGAGGGGGGGTAGTACACTACGAAACTAATCGGATTATGGGAAAGTTTAGCGTGTGCCTGTTTCTCTATTCTACATTGGTTTCTATTCTATTCTACACTGGTTTGGTGTGTGTGGTATTTTTAATTTCTGTACTGTCTGTTTTCTCCCCGAAATGAGGACCGGAATTTTGTCTCATCTCGATGATGAAATAACAAATCGGCGGAACTCTCTCGGTTTGATTTGTTTAGGAGGACTTTGACTGGTGAATTAAAATGAAGAAAAAAAGCACCAATAATCTTCTCATCTCGAATGCGGACTACAAACCCGTGTTGCCTGGGTTGGTACTCCAGAGCGAGAGCAGAAATATGTTTTGATGTCTATTTCTCACGGAATGCGGGATGATGGAGTTGAAATATTAACCGGGACATATTCCCCAAAGGAGTCGGAGCGGCAGTTGGCCTGTTGGATTACGTCAAAACTATTTGCCAAACCTTCACTTTCATTTCATTTCCAGGCTCTTTACAAAGTTAAACTCATAATCCGCGTTGATGTTGGCAAACACATCCAAGTGCGCCAGCCCACATCCACCATTCTTTCCCCCAAGGAGGACAGCCACCTAGGGGGTTAGATGGTTCTGATCACGGACGAGAGAGACGGAGGTGGCTCCTCTACTACGACCCGTGTCAACCAGCTGCAGCAGAGCACCAAAGGCGCCAGCGTTTTCTTCCAGGTCCACCCGACCATAACCGCCGAACCCCCGCCCTTATCAAACGACGACTCATACCTCGGGTCCTGTGAGTCTGAGGGAGACGAGGACGATGACTACGAGGAATACGACGATTTATCGTTATTACCGGACACCAAGAGTATCGCCTCGGACGACTCATTCTACCCACCGGACGATGCGTTCGCGGACAACGAGCGGACCCCCTCCCCGCAGAGTCCCGAGCCGTTGTCGTTCTTCCAGGCGTGCTGCACCAACAATGCCACGATAGTCCGGATCATGATCCGACAAGGTGTGAAGGAGGCGGAGGTGAGGGAGACGGATAAAAACAACAGGGTAAGTCGAGTTCGATGTGCCTATATGTACAGTGTCAAATAGTTTCCTCGGAAAGTGTTCTGTTCTAATGCATGTATATCCAGTGGCTGCTCCTCTTGTGTGTTTGGAGATGAGGAAAATATAATTAGGTCGTTTGGACACAATTGCGCGTGAGGTGCGAACTCATATGTGCGTAATTACGCATGGTCAAAAGGCGTATCCAAAGTGATCAACTGTTGCATGTCTGTTGGATGAAGACTTGGGCATTTCACACATTTATGTCACAGGAGTTAAACAAGAACATGTCAGCCACCACAACAGTATTTAGATGATCCATATATCACCGACCACTGTAGCTGATCATAACCAGGGGTGTAGAGCTGCCACTGTTCAAACTTTCAGATTCATGAGGACCTTTGTATCCCAAAGTTAAACCTGTCCTTCCATCCCTGCTGAACTGAGTTGCTAATGTAGTTTGTTCCACATCTTGGCCTAAGTGCTTTGTTTCCTTGGTTTCCCTGGTTTTGTTATGAAACTGGTTTCCTGTAGATGGATGAAACATTATATGGGTATACTTTATTGTACCCAGTTCCATGTTTTATTCAAGTTGTTTGATATAACGGCCATATTCATTTAATATCCTCTCAGGTGTGTGTGTGTGTTTGTGTGTGTTTGTGTGTGTGTGTGTGTGTGTGTGTGTGTGTGTGTGTGTGTGTGTGCGTGCGTGTGTTTGTGTGTGTGTGTGTGTGTGTGTGCGCGTGTGTGTGTGTGTGTGCGTGCGTGTGTGTGTGTGTTTCTCCCTACCCATAGTTTATGGGTTTAGAGAGAGGAGCCTGGAGCTCTGCTAGTCATAATTACAGCAACAGGAAAACACTGAGCCTCTCGCAGTCAGTAGAACAGCCAGTCTTGTTTGTTTGTTTGTTTGTTTGTTTGTTTGTTTGTATGTATGTATGTATGTATGTATGTATGTATGTATGTATGTATGTATGTATGTATGTATGTATGTATGTATGTATGTATGTATGTATGTATGCATGCATGTATGTATGCATGTATTTCTGTGTGTCTGTGTGGATTTAGGGTAATTGTGAGAGAATCAGTGTAATATAGGTTTGCTTTCTGACTTTCTAATATGAATCTACCTTCAAATGAAGGGCCTGTTTTAAGACAGAGATTCATGAGAATACTTTTCTAATTTAGGTCTACAGACTGTCCAGCGACACATTACAACTCAATATCTGTTTTCTATAAAACATAGTGTAGATTTTATTAGACGATGTAAGTCAAAGAGAGAGCGAGCTTCGCATCTGTTTATCAACGTTCCGATCCACCTGCTGTTTTAACTGTCATTATGACTCAACAGATGTTTTTCAACCACAGCCCTCACAACAGAGAGACCAAAGAGGAACTGGCTGGAAACCACCAGTGGGGCCACTCCTCCATTGACACACAGACACTCAAAGCCACTGAAGTCTTCACTGCTGTACGGGGCGGCAGGGTAGCCTAGTGGTTAGAGCGTTGGACTAGTAACCGGAAGGTTGCAACTTCAAATCCCTGAGCTGACAAAGTACAAATCTGTCATTTTGCCCCTGAACAGGCAGTTAACCCACTGTTCCTAGGCTGTCATTGAAAATAAGAATTTGTTCTTAACTGACTTGCCTAGTAAAATAAAGGTTACAAAAATTGTTGTTTTGCTTTTTTTCATGCAAAGGACAGTTGCATAAACATACACAGACAAACACACACTCACTTGTTCTATCAGTGCACTGTATCAGGGGCCTTTTCTCAGATTGTACAGTGAAGTGGTCATGCAGTCCTCTCTGTGTGTAATCACTGATGAGGTCAGAGTGCCTGAGGGAGGAGGAGCGGGAACTACATCATCGGAACCGGAATGCCATGATGCCGACTGGATGTGTCTCTCTGCCTGGCCCTGTGCCTGCTACCCATCTCACCCCATGCTGTATAGCATTGAGAGAGAGAGAGAGAGAGCTGTCCCTTCTTGTCACCCTGATAAACTCTGCGTGCGTCTGCTGTCTGTCTCATGTTCATTACACTGAGAGATACTCCTGTCTCCTGTCTCCTGTTTCCTGTTTCCTGTCTCATGTCTCCTGTCTCCTGTTCATTACACTGAGAGATACTCCTGTCTCCTGTCTCCTGTTTCCTGTCTCCTGTCTCCTGTTTCCTGTTTCCTGTCTCCTGTCTCCTGTCTCCTGTCTCCTGTTCATTACACTGAGAGATACTCCTGTCTCCTGTTTCCTGTTCATTACACTGAGAGATACTCCTGTCTCCTGTCTCCTGTCTCCTGTTCATTACACTGAGAGATACTCCTGTCTCCTGTTTCCTGTCTCCTGTTTCCTGTCTCCTTTCTCCTGTTTCCTGTCTCCTGTCTCCTGTTTCCTGTCTCCTGTTTCCTGTCTCCTGTTTCCTGTCTCCTGTCTCCTGTTTCCTGTCTCCTGTGTGTGTCTCCTGTTTCCTGTCTCCTGTCTCCTGTGTGTCTCATGTGTGTTCATTACACTGAGAGAGAGAGAGAGTTCATTACAGAGAGAGTCTCCTGTCTCCTGTCTCATGTCACCCTGATAAACTCTGCGTGTCGTCTGCTGTCTGTCTCCTGTTCATTACACTGAGAGATACTCCTGTTTCCTGTCTCCTGTTCCTGTTTCCTGTCTCCTGTCTCCTGTCTCCTGTTCATTACACTGAGAGATACTCCTGTCTCCTGTTTCCTGTCTCCTGTCTCCTGTTCCTGTCTCCTGTTTCCTGTTTCCTGTCTCCTGTCTCCTGTCTCCTGTTCATTACACTGAGAGTCTCCTGTCTCCTGTTTCCTGTTCATGTCTCCTGTTCTCCTGTCTCCTGTCTCCTGTCTCCTGTCTCCTGTTCATTACACTGAGAGATAGTCTCCTGTTTCCTGTCTCCTTTCTCCTGTTTCCTGTCTCCTGTCTCCTGTTTCCTGTCTCCTGTTTCCTGTCTCCTGTTTCCTGTCTCCTGTCTCCTGTTTCCTGTCTCCTGTCTCCTGTCTCCTGTTTCCTGTCTCCTGTCTCCTGTTTCCTGTCTCCTGTCTCCTGTTCATTACACTGAGAGATACTCCTGTCTCCTGTCTCCTGTCTCCTGTTCATTACACTGAGAGATACTCCTGTCTCCTGTTTCCTGTCTCCTGTCTCCTGTTTCCTGTCTCCTGTCTCCTGTTTCCTGTCTCCTGTCTCCTGTTTCCTGTCTCCTGAGAGATACTCCTGTTCCTGTCTCCTGTTTCCTGTCTCTCCTGTTTCTCCTGTTTCCTGTCTCCTGTCTCCTGTTCCTGTCTCCTGTTCATTACACTGAGAGATACTCCTGTCCTGTTTCCTGTCTCCTGTCTCCTGTTTCCTTTCCTGTCTCCTGTTTCCTGTTCTCCTGTCTCCTGTTTCCTGTCTCCTGTTTCCTGTCTCCTGTTTCCTGTCTCCTGTTTCCTGTCTCCTGTCTCCTGTCTCCTGTTTCCTGTCTCCTGTTCATTACACTGAGAGATACTCCTGTCTCCTGTTTCCTGTCTCCTGTCTCCTGTTTCCTGTCTCCTGTCTCCTGTTTCCTGTCTCTTGTCTCCTGTCTCCTGTTCATTACACTGAGAGATACTCCTGTTTCCTGTTTCCTGTTTCCTGTCTCCTGTCTCCTGTTTCCTGTCTCCTGTCTCCTGTTTCCTGTCTCCTGTCTCCTGTCTCCTGTTCATTACACTGAGAGATACTCCTGTCTCCTGTTTCCTGTCTCCTGTCTCCTGTTTCCTGTCTCCTGTCTCCTGTTTCCTGTCTCCTGTCTCCTGTTTCCTGTCTCCTGTTTCCTGTCTCCTGTTTCCTGTCTCCTGTTTCCTGTCTCCTGTCTCCTGTCTCCTGTCTCCTGTCTCCTGTTCATTACACTGTTCATTACACTGAGAGATACTCCTGTCTCCTGTTTCCTGTCTCCTGTCTCCTGTTTCCTGTCTCCTGTCTCCTGTTTCCTGTCTCCTGTCTCCTGTCTCCTGTTCATTACACTGAGAGATACTCCCTGTTTCCTGTCTCCTGTCTCCTGTTTCCTGTCTCCTGTTTCCTGTCTCCTGTTTCCTGTCTCCTGTTTCCTGTCTCCTGTTTCCTGTCTCCTGTCTCCTGTTTCCTGTTTCCTGTCTCCTGTTTCCTGTCTCCTGTTTCCTGTCTCCTGTTTCCTGTCTCCTGTTTCCTGTCTCCTGTTTCCTGTTTCCTGTCTCATGTCTCCTGTCTCCTGTTCATTACACTGAGAGATACTCCTGTCTCCTGTCTCCTGTTTCCTGTCTCCTGTCTCCTGTTTCCTGTCTCCTGTCTCCTGTTTCCTGTCTCATGTCTCCTGTCTCCTGTTCATTACACTGAGAGATACTCCTGTCTCCTGTTTCCTGTCTCCTGTCTCCTGTCTCCTGCCTCATGTTCATTACACTGAGAGATACTCCTGTCTCCTGTCTCCTGTTTCCTGTTTCCTGTTTCCTGTCTCCTGTCTCCTGTCTCCTGTCTCCTGTTTCCTGTCTCCTGTTTCCTGTCTCCTGTTTCCTGTTTCCTGTCTCCTGTTTCCTGTCTCCTGTTTCCTGTCTCCTGTTTCCTGTCTCCTGTTTCCTGTCTCCTGTCTCCTGCCTCCTTTCTCCTGCCTCCTGTTCATTACACTGAGAGATACTCCCTTCTCCTGCCTCCTGTTCATTACACTGAGAGATACTCCCTTCTCCTGCCTCCTGTTCATTACACTGAGAGATACTCCCTTCTCCTGTCTCGTGTTCATTACACTGAGAGATACTCCCTTCTCCTGTCTCGTGTTCATTACACTGAGAGATTCGTTGTACATCAGCTGTACTATTTGAGTGTGTATGGGGCCAACAAAGGGATTAGTGGTTAGGGTTTGAGATGTGTTTTCAGTTTGCTTAGTCACAGAAACAAGGGACAATGTTTTCATCTGTGAAATGATCTCTTGGATCAGGAATGATGACCTTAGCTATCTGTCACACTGTCAACAAAGCTCTGTTTTTGGGTTTGAGTCTCTCTGTGTGACGTACGTCCCATCTCATGTCCTCTGGTGTTACCGAGGCAACATCTATATCTGATACACAGACAGAAACAAAACTAAATCTGTCAAGAAAGGGGGAACACTTATAGAATTCTGTTTACTATTGCTGTAGTTTAGAAGTAAAATGTAACAATGTAAAATGTAACAATGGAACCTGGTCAGTTGAAGACAAGGAACGATGAACAGGCTACATGGTAGAGTAATATGGTAGCATACAGCAACAGTACACAGTCAACAACCTGTCTAGGGGGTTAAAGGTCATCCTCTGGACTGGACACAACCCTGATGATAGAGAGAACCTCTAAACCAGTGGAGGCTCTTCAGATGAGGAAGGGGAGGACTATAGTCCTCAGTGAGTTTCATAAAAACAAAAATAGTGAAACGTTAAAAAAGTTATCCTTTTTAGATAAAACTGTACTAAATATATTCACGTCACCAAATAATTGATTAAAACACACTGTTTTGCGAAAAAGGTCTATGGTAGCCTCAACAGCACTCTGTAGAGTAGCACCATGGTGTAGCTGTACGACAGCTAGCTTCCGTCCTCCTCTGGGTACATTGACTTCAATACAAAACCTAGGAGGCTCATGGTTCTCACCCCCTTCCATAGACTTACACAGTAAAACAACTTCCGGAGGACGTCCTCCAACCTATCAGAGCTTTTGCAGCTTGAACTGACATGTTATCCATCCAATCAAAGGATCAGAGAATGAATGTAGTACTGAAAGCATAAGCTACAGCTAGCTACCACTGTAGTGTATAAAATGTGATGAGTAGCTGACTCAAAGTGAGAGAAAGACAGTAGTCGAACAGTTTTTAACAAATTAATTTCTTCCAAAATTAGGGAGAAGCAAGAGAGAAATAGAGAGAGAGAACTTAACTTTAACTTAGCGAGCAAATGCATGCTATGTTAGCTAGCAGGCTATGGCTATCAAACAGAGAGGGATGCTATGTTAGCTAGCAGGCTATGGCTATCAAACAGAGAGGGATGCTATGTTAGCTAGCAGGCTATGGCTATCAAACAGAGAGGGATGTTATGTTAGCTAGCAGGCTATGGCTATCAAACAGAGAGGGATGCTATGTTAGCTAGCAGGCTATGGCTATCCAACACTGGAACTCTTCCAAGTCAAGGTAAGCGTTTGGTTTTACGAATTTATTGCCACCGGGGCTCGCCAGTGTAACTGCCAAACGGCTTTCTGACTGTACGCTGTACTGCACGATTGTACTGCATGCGTTAGTTCTAGCAGTTCTAGTAGACTATGACTTGACAATGATGTAGGCTGTGTGTAGCAGTTAGCGTTTATGATATGAACGTTTGGCCTGGAAAGGTTTTTTCACCTACTCACAGACAGCTGATGTGCTGTGCACTGAAATCCATAAACGAAGGGAAAAGTTGAGAGGAGTCGAGTGCGCAGATTGTCTAATTATATTAAACAATGAGCAACGTTACCATGCAGTGTTTATGTGGCTGTTATGAAAGTGAACTATTTTCGTGTGATCAGGTGGTGTATTCATTCCACCGATTCCGTTGAAAAACTTTTCTTAAACGGAAGCAAACGGAATAAAACGGGGATAAACATACCTGAATTTGTCTGATAGACTTGTTTGCAACTGTTGAACTAATGATTACACCCTAGATCAGCTAGATGCAGGCAAGAATGTACAAGGTGGTATTGAATGTGTCACTGTTTGTCACCTTGTTTACTCACAATACTCTTGACCTGTGTGCATCTTCGTTGTAAACTTTCATTCATAGGTTAGGTTGTAGTAACCTCATGATTGGAACAGGGACCATTTGAGTATCATCGAGCAGCCTAAACCTATAGATGTTACATTGAACTTGGTGAATGGAATATGAATGACAGTCATCCAACATGCTGTAATAGAAGTAAGGCCATGCTCATAAAGAAATTATCTCTCATCATAAACAGCACTGACCGCCACTGCTCTAAACCCCTAGAGATAAAGACACTGACTGGAGGGACAACGGGATGTTTTATTCAACATGTTACATTTCTTCTTTCTTGAGGTTGATCTTTCTTTTGTTGAGGAAAGGCTTCAAAGTTGAACATACTGTATGTCTTCAACACAAACACACCACTCTCTCAGTGACCTGTGGAAGTTTCAGCAACGGGCTGTTTCTTGACAGAGTAGTGTGTGCGTGTCTATTTGTATGTGTGTGTGTGTCAGCAGTGGCAGTCCCTCCCTCCTTCTGTCTCGGTTTAGCCTCTCCCACGCTCTCTCTCTCTCTCTCGCTCTCTCTGTCACACACAGATGGATGGACACAGCAGATCACTAGAATGAGGCCACCCCTCTCTCTGTCCCTTCCCCATGTTACCTCACCCCTCTCTCTCTCTCTCTCTCTCTCAGTGTGAAGCTGATAGGGCTAAGCTTTTCTATTTCTGTCTCTATATTCCGAGATTACTCCCTGGCACTGGGTCTCTCTCTCTCTCTCTCTCTCTCTCTCTCTCTCTATGTGTATCAGCGTCCTGGGATTTTGTGTGTGTACCTGTGGGGCTGAGAGCGGAGTAGTTTCACTCAGTGACCCTATTGACCTTAAGGACCTCCTCCTACAGTATATATCTAATGGGACTAGCCCTGATGCTCCTCCTCTTTCCCCCGACCCCTCCTACAGTATATATCTAATGGGACTAGCCCTGATGCTCCTCCTCTTTCCCCCGACCCCTCCTACAGTATATATCTAATGGGACTAGCCCTGATGCTCCTCCTCTTTCCCCCGACCCCTCCTACAGTATATATCTAATGGGACTAACCCTGATGCTCCTCCTCTTTCCCCCGACCCCTCCTACAGTATATATCTAATGGGACTAGCCCTGATGCTCCTCCTCTTTCCCCGACCCCTCCTACAGTATATATCTAATGGGACTAGCCCTGATGCTCCTCCTCTTTCCCCCGACCCCTCCTACAGTATATATCTAATGGGACTAGCCCTGATGCTTTCCCCCGACCCCTCCTACAGTATATATCTAATGGGACTAGCCCTGATGCTCCTCCTCTTTCCCCGACCCCTCCTACAGTATATATCTAATGGGACTAGCCCTGATGACCCCTCCTACAGTATATATCTAATGGGACTAGCCCTGATGCTCCTCCTCTTTCCCCGACCCCTCCTACAGTATATATCTAATGGGACTAGCCCTGATGCTCCTCCTCTTTCCCCCCGACCCCTCCTACAGTATATATCTAATGGGACTAGCCCTGATGCTCCTCCCTTTCCCCCGACCCCTCCTACAGTATATATCTAATGGGACTAGCCCTGATGCTCCCCTTTGACCCCTCCTACAGTATATATCTAATGGGACTAGCCCTGATGCTCCTCCTCTTTCCCCCTGACCCCTCCTACAGTATATATCTAATGGGACTAGCCCTGATGCTCCTCCTCTTTCCCCTGACCCCTCCTACAGTATATATCTAATGGGACTAGCCCTGATGCTTTCCTCCTACAGTATTTCCCCCTGATGCTCCCCCTCCTACAGTATATATCTAATGGGACTAGCCCTGATGCTCCTCCTCTTTCCCCTGACCCCTCCTACAGTATATATCTAATGGGACTAGCCCTGATGCTCCTCCTCTTTCCCCTGACCCCTCCTACAGTATATATCTAATGGGACTAGCCCTGATGCTCCTCCTCTTTCCCCTGACCCCCCTCCTACAGTATATATCTAATGGGACTAGCCCTGATGCTCCTCCTCTTTCCCCTGACCCCTCCTACAGTATATATCTAATGGGACTAGCCCTGATGCTCCTCCTCTTTCCCCCTGACCCCTCCTACAGTATATATCTAATGGGACTAGCCCTGATGACTAGCCCTGATGCTCCTCCTCTTTCCCCTGACCCCTCCTACAGTATATATCTAATGGGACTAGCCCTGATGCTCCTCCTCTTTCCCCTGACCCCTCCTACAGTATATATCTAATGGGACTAGCCCTGATGCTCCTCCTCTTTCCCCTGACCCCTCCTACAGTATATATCTAATGGGACTAGCCCTGATGCTCCTCCTCTTTCCCCTGACCCCTCCTACAGTATATATCTAATGGGACTAGCCCTGATGCTCCTCCTCTTTCCCCTGACCCCTCCTACAGTATATATCTAATGGGACTAGCCCTGATGCTCCTCCTCTTTCCCCTGACCCCTCCTACAGTATATATCTAATGGGACTAGCCCTGATGCTCCTCCTCTTTCCCCTGACCCCTCCTACAGTATATATCTAATGGGACTAGCCCTGATGCTCCTCCTCTTTCCCCCGACCCCGCTACACAGTTTCTCCCTGTAGTTAAGAGCTCCTTAAACTGACTCCCCGAAAAACATCTGGGTCAGATGGTATAGATTCTTTCTTCTTTAAGGTTTCTGCCACTATCATCGCCAAGCCCATCTCTGACCTTTTTAACCTGTCTCTCCTTTCTGGGGAGGTTTCCAGTGCTTGGAAGGCAGCCACGGGGTGTCCTTTTTTAAAGGGGAGATCAAGCTGATCCTAACTGTTATAGGCCAATTTCTATCTTGCCCTGTTTCTCAAAAATGTTGGACAAACTTGTCAATAATCAACTGACTGGTTTTCTTGATGTCTATAATATTCTCTCTGGTATGCCGTCTGATTTATGGATGTGTCACTGCAGCCTTCAATGTTTAATTTATGTCACCACTGTTCTTGACTCTAAGCAATGATGTGCTGATATTTTATTGACTTGGCCGAAGCTTTTGATATGTAGCCATTCCAAGTGGATCACCAAACATTTCTGTAAAACACACAACGATAAGCCCTATTCTTTATTTGTTTGCAGGTCGCTGCACTTGATTCAGCAGCGCCGGGAAGTCAGTGTTCCCATGTTGAACCATTTCATGTGTCTGAAGGTAGAACTCCGCCTACCTGCAGGCCCAGAGAAACAAATCATGTACACCTGTAGGCCTACCGCTGGCCAATCAGATAGCTGAGATCACAGTGTCGAGTTCCCTCGCTCCATAGGCTGTAAAAAGAAACCTTGAACATTTTTGAAACTATGACTAGAGAGAGACTCAATGAATATAGCAAAGAGCTGCTGTTTTTATGATTAAGTTAATCTTTAAGTTGTTATTCAGCACATTGTTCAACAGTTTTATAAGACATCAAATGCGTGTTTCAATAAGCTTGCGTTGATATTATTTGGGAGTTGTGTATTTTTTAATATCAAGGAATATTTCACTTTCTCTGGTCATATGAGTAACAACATGAATTGGTGCATGAGGCAGAGATAATGCAGTGCGACTTGAGTTTCGCTATCAGCTGGAAGACTGTCTGTCCTCTTTTCTCAGCGGAGGGAGGGAGAGAGAAGGGACAGTGAGTCGCGTGGGAGGCAGCCTCAACTGCACTCTCACTCCCCTCAGACTGACCATCAGATGCAGGCTAATAGTCTACTCAAATTTTAAAAAGCTAACTATTATGCTCACTCAGCTGTGCCTCACAAGTAATACAGCAAATGATCTATTACCAACCAGTGTGGTCATAAACCTTCCATTTTGAAAATGGTATGAGAAGAACAGCATTGGCGGGAAAAATAAAGTGTATGCAGTGATAATGTTTCAGAGCATTTTTAAACAATTTTATTTTGGGTAATTTTCATTGTTGGACATAAAATACTTTAAAAACAGTTTTGAAATGATTTTATTAGTAAAACATCTGTTTGGGCTTTTTGCGGTTTTGGGCTTTTTGCGGTTTTGGGCTTTTTGCGATCTACAAATAATTTGTCATTATGTTCTGGCCCCCATCCACTCAAGAAAAAAATTGCCCATGGCCGAATTTAGTTGATGATCCCTGGTATTGAGCTTTATTAAGTCACCTCATATCAGTACTTAGGAGTATGGTTAGACTACACGGTCCTTCTCTCAGCACATGTGGCTTGCGAAAGTATTCACCCCCTTGGCATTTTTCCTATTTTGTTGCTGTACAACCTGGAATTCAAATAGATCTTGGGGGCGTTTGTATCATTTGATTTACACAACACACTTTGAAGATGTAAAATACAATATTTATTGTGAAGTAAACAAGAAATAACACAAAAAACAGAAAACTTGAGCGTGCATAACTATTCCCCCCCCCAAAAAAAATCCAATACTTCGTAGAGCTCTCTATAAGCTTGGCACATCTAGCCACTGGGATTTTTGCCCATTCTTCAAGGCAAAACTACTCCAGCTCCTTCAAGTTGGATGGGTTCTGCTGGTGTACAGTAATCTTTAAGTCATACCACAGATTCTCAATTGGATTGAGGTCTGGGCTTTGGCTAGGCTATTCCAAGACATTTAAATGTTTCACCTTAAACCACTCAAGTGTTGCTTTAACAGTATAATTAGGGTCATTGCCCTGCTGGAAGGTGATTCTCCTTCCCAGTCTCAAATCTCTGGAAGACTGAAACAGGTTTCACTCAAGAATTTCCCTGTATTTAGCACCATCCATCATTCCTTCAATTCTGACCAGTTTCCCAGTCCCTGCCGATGAAAAACATTTCCACAGCACGATGATGCCACCACCATGCTTCACTGTGGGGATGGGATTCTTGGGGTGATGAGAGGTGTTGGGTTTACACCAGACATAGCGTTTTCCTTGATGGTCAAAAAGCAACATTTTTGTCTATTCTGACCAGAGTACCTTCTTCCATATGTTTGGGGTGTCTCCCATATGCCTTTTGGTGAACACCAAATGTGTTTTCTTTTTTTCTTCTTTAAGCAATGGCTTAAAGCCCAGCTCTGTGGAGTGTGCAGCTTTTATTTTTTTAATTTCACCTTTATTTAACCAGGTAGGCTAGTTGAGATCAAGTTTGCAACTGCGACCTGGCCAAGATAAAGCAAAGCAGTTCGACACATACAACAACACAGAGTTACACATGGAATAAACAAACATACAATCAATAATACAGTAGAAAAATCTATATACAGCATGTGCAAATGAGGTAGGATAAGAGAGGTAAGGCAATAAATAGGCCATGGTGGCGAAGGAATTACAACATAGCAATTAAACACTGGAATGGTAGGATGTGCAGAAGATGAATGTGCAAGTAGAGATACTGGGGTGCAAAGGAGCAAGATAAATAAATCAATACATTATGGGGATGAGGTAGATTGTATGGGCTATTTACAGAAGAGCTATGTACAGGTGCAGGTGACCAGTTAGCTGAGATAAGGCGGGGCTTTACCTAGCAGAGACTTGTAGATGACCTGGAGCCAGTGGGTTTGGTGACGAGTATGAAGCGAGAGCGTACTACCCACCCCCAGTGGTGGGTGGTAAACGGGGCTTTGGTGACAAAACAGATGGCACTGTGATAGACTGCATCCAATTTGCTGAATAGAGTGTTGGAGGCTATTTTGTAAATGACATCGCCGAAGTCGAGGATTGAAGGATGGTCAGTTTTACGAGGGTATGTTTGGCAGCACGAGTGAAGGATGCTTTGTTGCGAAATAGGAAGCTGATTCTAGATTTAATTTTGGATTGGTCATGTTTAATGTGAGTCTAGAAGGAGGGTTTACAGTCTAACCTGACACCTAGGTATTTATAGTTGTCCACATATTCTAAGTCAGAACCGTCCAGAGTAGTTGGATGGGCGGGCAGCGATTGGTTGAAGAGCATGCATTTAGTTTTACTTGCATTTAAGAGCAGTTGGAGGCCACGGAAGAAGAGTTGTATGGCATTGAAGCTTATCTGGAGGTTAGCTAACACAGTGTCCAAAGAAGGGCCAGAGACTTAAAGTGGTCCTGTGGACAGATACTCCAATCTCTGCTGTGGAGCTTTGCAGCTCCTTTAGGGTTATCTTTGGTCTCTTTGTTGCCTCTCTGATTAATGCCCTCCTTGTCTGGTCCATGAGTTTTGGTGGGCGGACCTCTCTTGGCAGGTTTGTTGTGATGGCATATTCTTTCCATTTTTTAATAATGGATTTAGTAGTGCTCCGTGAGATGCTGATGATATTTTTTTAGAACCTCACCCTGATCTGTACTTCTCCACAACTTTGTCCCTGACCTGTTTGGCGAGCTCCTTGGTCTTCACGGTGCCGCTTGCTTGGTGGTGCCCCTTGATTGATGGTGTTGCAGTCTGGGGCCTTTCAGACAAGGTGTATATATATTGAGATCATGTGACACTTAGATTGCACACAGGTTGATTTTATTTAACTAATTATGTGACTTCTGAAGGCAATTGGTTAAAACCAGATCTTATTTTGTGGCTTCATAGCAAAGGGGGTGAATACATACAGTTGAAGTCAGAAGTTTACATACACCTCAGACAAATACATTTAAACTAAGATTTTCACAATTCCTGCCATTTAATCCTAGTACGAATTCCCTGTCTTAGGTCAGTTGGTATCACCACTTTATTTTAAGAATGTCAGAATATATAATAGTAGAGCAAATTATTTATTTGAGCTTTTATTTCTTTCATCACATTCCCAGTGGGTCAGAAGTTTACATACACTCAATTAGTATTTGGTAGCATTGCCTTTACATTTTTTAACTTGGGTCAAACGTTTTAGGTAGCCTCACACAAACTTCCCACAATAAGTTAGGTGAATTTTGGCCAATTCCTCATGACAGAGCTGGTGTAACTGAGTCAGGTTTGTAGGCCTCCTTGCTCGCACACGATTTTCGCACACGATTTTCGCACACGATTTTCAGTTTCATTTTGCCACAACTTTGGATGCTTGGGGTCATTGTCCATTTGGAAGACCCATTTGCGACCAAACTTTAACTTCCTGACTGATGTCTTGAGATATTGTTTCAATATATCCACGTAATTTTCCTCCCTCATGATGCCATCTATTTTGTGAAGTGTCCCTCCTGCAGAAAAGCACCCCCACAACATGATGCTGCCACCCCCATGCTAGCGACTGGAACGAGCATGGTACTACCATGTTGTGTTTCTGTCATGTTGTGTTGCTACCATGCTGTGTTGTCATGTTGCTGCTACCATGTTGTGTTGTCATGTGTTGCTGCCATGTTGTGTTGTCATGTTGTGTTTCTACCATGCTGTGTCGTCATGTTGTGCTGCTACCGTGATGTTGTCATGTTGTGCTGCTTCCATGTTGTGTTGTCATGTTGTTTTGCAGCCATGTTGTGTTGTCATGTTGTGTTGCTGCCATGTTGTGGTGTTGTCTTAGGTCTCTCTTTTTGTAGTGTTGTGGTGTCTCTCTTGTTGTGATGTGTTGCTACCATGTTGTGTTGTCATGCTTCCATGTTGTGTTGTCATGTTGTTTTGCAGCCATGTTGTGTTGTCATGTTGTGTTGCTGCCATGTTGTGGTGTTGTCTTAGGTCTCTCTTTTTGTAGTGTTGTGGTGTCTCTCTTGTTGTGATGTGTTGCTACCATGTTGTGTTGTCATGCTGCCATGTTGTGTTGTCATGTTGTGTTGCTGCCATGTTGTGTTGTTGTCTTAGGTCTCTCTTTTTGTAGTGTTGTGGTGTCTCTCTTGTCGTGATGTCGGTTTTGTCCTACATTTACATTTTGAATCCCATCCCCGCAGGCCGTCTTTGTCAATACAAATGTATTCTTAATTGACTTGCCTCGTCAGATAAAGGTTCAATAATGTTTTTGTTTTTTTATCCTGCGCTCTGGCATTTTGGCCACCTGTAATGTTTTGTTCTGGGAAATGTATGATTAGACATGTTTTTTAACACCTGCTGATCAAATAGATGTTATTTGTCTCAAAAACAGTGAAAATGTGTAACTTGTATAACAATTAGGGTTTCAAACAGGGAAAAAATGTAATGTTTCCACAACAGGGTTGGGATTTGGACGTTGCTCCAGGCAAAACACTATGGACACCAGACTGCTGTCTTTTAATCAACGAATATCTTCAAAATTAGCCAATTTAGTTGTTGTATTTGTTCTGTGGATGAAGAGTTTGCACTGTTGCAAACAAGTAAAGACAAATCTTACGAAATGTAAAACATGATCCAACAACCTTGGACATGGAAACCTGTTACTCAAGCACATTACAGAACAATGTCATCCACACTAAAGACACACCTCTTCACACAGATTCTCTGTTGTCTTAGTTACAGAACAATGTCATCCACGCTAAAGACACACCTCTTCACACAGATTCTCTGTTGTCTTAATTACAGAACAATGTCATCCACACTAAAGACACACCTCTTCACACAGATTCTCTGTTGTCTTAGTTACAGAACAATGTCATCCACACTATAGACACACCTCTTCACACAGATTCTCTGTTGTCTTAGTTACAGAACAATGTCATCCACACTAAAGACACACCTCTTCACACAGATTCTCTGTTGTCTTAGTTACAGAACAATGTCATCCACACTAAAGACACACCTCTTCACACAGATTCTCTGTTGTCTTAGTTACAGAACAATGTCATCCACACTAAAGACACACCTCTTCACACAGATTCTCTGTTGTCTTAGTTACAGAACAATGTTATCCACACTAAAGACACACCTCTTCACACAGATTATCTGTTGTCTTAGCTTTCCATCCTCCGTCTAGTTCACTTCCCTGGTTAGTCTGTCATCATGTTTAGTCAGTTTTTATATCCCGACTTATTTTAATGTGATTTTTATAGCTTTTTATCCTGCTGGTTTCCTTCTGTATGTTAAGTGACTTTGGGTGTCTTGAAAAGCACTTAAAATAAAGTGTAATGTGATTATGAATGAAACTTGTGCATTTAAAAAAACAACAACATTCAAATCCTTTTGGAGCTGCTAAGCAGTTATGCAGAACCGAGTGCAAGAGCTGGGAGCAACATCAATCCACTACAGAACAGATTAGGATTTGGGAAGGACACACATTAATCTGCTTTAAGAACAAGCCAGCGCCCTAAATGTAAAACATCAGAACGTCCGCTATGTGTATGGCCAGGTACATTACGTGCAAAGGCAATATTTCACACACACAGCCATCGTCTCACGTAGAATTTAAACACCAATGAACAATTTCGCTGCTCAGTTATTCCATGAATTCCTGATAATGCAGCACACAAATCACTTAAATCACACACACACACACACACACACACACACACACACACACACACACACACACACACACACACACACACACACACACACACACACACACACTCACACTCACACACACTCACACACACACACACACACACACACACACACTCACACACACACACACACACACACACACACACACACACACACACACACACACACACACACACACACACACACACACACACACACACACACACACACACACACACACACACACACACACAGTCGTTCCCTAGAAGTACCTCTCACGGTGATTGTTTCAGGGTTGAGCCGTGAGTGTCTGGCATTATTTTTAGCCTCAGCAATCAATAGGCTTGTCTCATACCCCCCTCCACCTACCCACCCACCCACCCACCCACCCAATCAACCAACCACACACTCACTCACTCACTCACTCACTCACTCACTCACTCACTCACTCACGTACACACACACACACACACACACACACACACACACACACACACACACACACACACACACACACACACACACACACACACACACACACACACACACACACACACACACACACACACACACACACACACACACACACACACACACACAACCTGTTGCTTTAAACCATCACCTGACATTAATCATGTTAGCAGGTTAATGCAAACACACCTTCTCACCAACATAGCTGTTAGACAGGCCCTCGAGAGCTGCAGTCCTTCTGGTTTTCTTTTAACACTAAGATTAAGAGGACTTAGATTCCTGCCATAAACCCCGGACCGTTGATCATCACAGCTAGCTAACTGCCACTGAGTGACCCAGCCCTGAAGCGTGCCCTGAGCCAGGCGCTTCTCCCGGCTAGCAAACGAAATTACCACAACTACAATACCTCTTTTGCCATCTGGCACGGTTCCTTCGTCAACACGGCGCCCCGCCGTACCACCATGACTGGACCCGGAGACGTAATTCCATCAGCTGTGCCTTCAACCGGCCTTCTCCGGACGACAAAGCAGACGCTTCTACTTTCCCCGGACTGCTAACACAGTCAGTCAGGAAAGCAAAGACTTTTTCAAACAGAAATTTGCATCCTGTAGCTCTAACTCCAAAAAGTTCTGGGACACTGTAAATTCCATGTAGAACAAGAGCAACTTCTCCCAGCTGCCCACTGCACTGAGGCTAGGCAACACGGTCACCACCGATAAATCCTTGATAATCAAAATTGTCAATAAGCATTTCTCTACAGCTGGTCATGCTTTCCTCCTGGCTACCCCAACCCCGGCCAACAGCTCCGCACCCCTCGCAGCTACTTGCCTAGACAATCTGGACCCTCTCTTTCCAAAATTATCCGCGATATTGTTGCAACCCCTATTACCAGTCTGTTCAACCTCTCTTTCGTTTCATCCGAGATCCCTAAAGATTGGAATGCTGCCGTGGTCATCCCCCTCATCAAAGGGGGATTACACTCTAGACCCAAACTGTTACAGACCTATATCCATCCTACCCTGCTTTTCTAAATTCTTTGAAAGCCAAGTTAACAATCAGATCACAGACCATTTCAAATCCCACCGTACCTTCTCCGCTGTGCAATCCGGTTTCCGAGCTGGTCACGGGCCATGCTCAAGGTACTAAACGATATCATAACCGCCATCAATAAAAGACAGTACTGTGCAGCCGTCTTCATCGACCTGGCCAAGGCTTTTGACTCTGTCAATCACCATATTCTTATCGGCAGACTCAATAGCCTTGGTTTCTCATATGACTGCCTTGCCTGGTTCACCAACTACTTCACAGACAGAGTTCAGTGTGTTCTCCGGTCCTCTGGCAGTCTCTATGGGGGTGCCACAGGGTTCAAATCTCGGGGCAACTCTTTTCTCTGTATATATCAACGATATTGCTCTTGCTGTGTGTGATTCCCTGATCCACCTCTACGCAGACGACACCATTCTGTATACATCTGGCCCTTCTTTGGACACTGCGTTAACTAACCTCCAAACGAGCTTCAATGCCAAATAACACTCCATCTGTGGCCTCCAAACGTTCTCTGCCCGCACCCGCCTGCCCGACTAGCATCACTACTCTGGACGGTTCTGTCCTAGAATATGTGGACATCTACACATACCTAGGTGTCTGGCTAGACTGTAATCTCTCCTTCCAGACTCATATCAAACATCTCCAATCCAAAATCAAATCTAGAATCGGCTTTCTATTTCACAACAAAGCCTCGTTCACTCACGCCGCCAAACTTACCCTAGTAAAACTGCCGATCCCACCGATCCTCGACTTCGGCGATGTCATCTACAAAATAGCTTCTAATACTCTACTCAGCAAATTGGATGCAATCTATCACAGTGCCATCCATTTTGTTACCAAAGCGCCTTATACCACCCACCACTGCGACCTGTATGCTCTAGTCGGCTGGCCCTCACTACATATTCGTCGCCAGACCCACTGGCTCCAGGTCAACTGTAAGTCTATGCTAGGTAAAGATCCGTCTTATCTCAGCTCACTGGTCACGATAACAACAACCACCTGTAGCACGCGCTCCAGCAGGTATATCTCACTGATCATCCCCAAAGCCAACACCTCCTTTGGACGCCTTGCTTCCAGTTCTCTGCTGCCAGTGACTGGAACTTACATTTCCCTCACTAACTTTAAATATCAGCTATCTGAGCAGTTAACAGACCGCTGCAGCTGTACATAGTCCATCTGTAAATAGCCCACCCAATCTACCTACCTCATCCCCATATTGTTTTTACTTTGCTGCTCTTTTAAACACAAGTATCACTATTTACACACCATCATCTGCTCATCATCATCTGCTCATCTATCACCCCAGTGTTAATCTGGTAAATTGTAATTACTTTGCTACTATGACCTATTTATTGCCTTAACTCCTCATGCCATTTGCACTCACTATATATTGACTTTCTTTGTTTCTACTGTGTTATTGACTGTACGCTTGTTTATTCCATGTGTAACTCTGTGTTGTTGTTTCTGTCGCACTGCTTTACTTTATCTTGGGCAGGTCGCAGTTGTAAATGAGAACTTGTTCTCAACTGGCCTACCTGGTTAAATAAAGGTGTTCTCAACTGGCCTACCTGGTTAAATAAAGGTGTTCTCAACTGGCCTACCTGGGTAAATAAAGGTGTTCTCAACTGGCCTACCTGGTTAAATAAAGGTGTTCTCAACTGGCCTACCTGGTTAAATAAAGGTGTTCTCAACTGGCCTACCTGGTTAAATAAAGGTGTTCTCAACTGGCCTAACTGGTTAAATAAAGTTGAGAAAAAAACAAGAAAAAAACAACATATAGATTGGAGAAGGGGACTGTTACATACATATAGAGGTTGGAGAAGGGGACTGTTACATACATATAGAGGTTAGAGAAGGGGACTGTTACATACATATAGAGGTTGGAGAGGGGGACTGTTACATAGATATAGAGGTTGGAGAAGAGGACTGTTACATACATATATACGTTGGAGAAGGGGACTGTTACATACATATAGAGGTTGGAGAAGGGGACTGTTACATACATATAGAGGTTGGAGAAGAGGACTGTTACATAGATATAGAGGTTGGAGAAGAGGACTGTTACATACATATAGAGGTTGGAGAAGAGGACTGTTACATAGATGTAGAGGTTGGAGAAGGGGACTGTTACATATACAGTATGTAGAGGTTGGAGAAGAGGACTGTTACATAGATATAGAGGTTGGAGAAGAGGACTGTTACATACATATAGAGGTTGGAGAAGGGGACTGTTACATACATATAGAGGTTGGAGAAGGGGACTGTTACATACATATAGAGGTTGGAGAAGGGGACTGTTACATACATATAGAGGTTGGAGAAGGGGACTGTTACATAGATATAGAGGTTGGAGAAGAGGACTGTTACATACATATAGAGGTTGGAGAAGGGGACTGTTACATACATATAGAGGTTGGAGAAGGGGACTGTTACATAGATATAGAGGTTGGAGAAGAGGACTGTTACATACATATAGAGGTTGGAGAAGGGGACTGTTACATACATATAGAGGTTGGAGAAGGGGACTGTTGCATACATATAGAGATTGGAGAAGAGGACTGTTACATACATATAGAGGTTGGAGAAGGGGACTGTTGCATACATATAGAGATTGGAGAAGAGGACTGTTACATAGATATAGAGGTTAGAGAAGAGGACTGTTACATACATATAGAGGTTGGAGAAGAGGACTGTTACATACATATAGAGATTGGAGAAGAGGACTGTCACATTGCTATAGAGATTAGAGAAGAGGACTGTTACATACATGTAGAGGTTGGAGAAGAGGACTGTTACATACATGTAGAGGTTGGAGCAGGGGATTGCCACACTGGGCGCAGTTGTTGTGGGAGGTTAAGTGCCTTGCTCAAGGGCACAACGGCAGTCAATGGCATCTAGGATTTGCTACCAACAACCCTCTGGTTTCCATCTCACTTCCCAACAGATTATTTTCCCAGTCAGACCCAGGATTCAAACTGACAAACCTCCGGTTGCTGGCTTGCCTCTCTAACCGCCGCTACTCTAAAATATACATTTTACTCCTAATAGAAAGAATACCCCAAGTTTGCTGTCTCTATTGTACTGTCCTTTATTCCTCTCCTTTGTAACCAATACCTCTTATATCCTTGCTCTGTCTCCATCTCCTCTCCTTTGTAACCAATACCTCTTCTATCCTTGCTCTGTCTCCATCTCCTCTCCTTTGCCTCTCTCCACTCACCCCCCCCCCTCCCTCTCTGACAGTAGTGTTTGTTTTGGCTGATGAAGTGTTGGCCTTCCGGAAAACACTGGAACTTTTCCAGGAGATTCCAAGCTGTATACACACACATTTCACTGGCATTCCAAGAACACGGCATTCCAAGAACACGGCATTCCAAAAACACGGCGTGACAGAAAGCAGTAGGAGTTTTCCACAAGGATCGAAATTCTGTTTTAACAGCAAACAAAACTGATTTAATGTTGATGGTATGATATTAGTTTTGGACCGTACATACAGGCCTCCCGTTGTTGTCTAACCTCATTGACACTGGCTTTGATCTCATATCATGTTTCCCCAGTTAAGCATCAGAACAGAACTAGCACTGTCAACTAGATTGTCTATTCAGGAAGCAACTTTACCATGCAGACACGCACGCATGCACGCACAATGGCCTTCCCGGAACAGTAGCCACCTCAGCGCTATAGGTAGAGAGGGTGGGAGGGAGAAACAGAGCTGTTGAAGACAGAACATTAAAACGCCTGTGACTGTCTGAGACAGCCTTTTAAACCTTTTCTCTCTCTCTATATCTCTCTCGCTCTCTCTCTCTCTCTATATATATATCTAACTCTATATCTCTCTCTCTATCTATCTCTTTCGCTCTCACTCTCTATATATATATCTCTAACTCTATATCTCTCTATCTCTCTTTATATATATCTCTAACTCTATATCTCTCTATCTCTCTCGCTCTCTCTATATATATATATATATCTAACTCTATATCTCTCTATCTATATATATCTCTAACTCTATATCTCTCTATCTCTCTCTCTCACTCTCTCTCTCTATATATATCTCTAACTCTATATCTCTCTATCTCGCTCTCGCTCTCTCTATATATCTCTAACTCTATATCTCTCGCTCTCTCTCTCACACACACAGACGGGGCTGATGGTGGCGTGCTACCAGGGTTATGTTGACGTTGTCATAGCGTTGGCTCAGTGTTGTCACCTGGATGTCAACTGGCAGGACACTGAGGGGAATACCGCCCTCATCACAGCTGCACAGGCAGGTACGACACACAAACACACAGACCCACACACACTCGCATGCGTGCACACAGACCCACATACACTCGCATGCGCGCACACAGACCCACACACACCGCATGTGCGCACACAGACCCACACACACGCGTGTGCGTGCACACAGACCCACACACACTCGCTTGCGCGCACACAGATCCACACACACTCGCATGCGCACACACACAGATCCACACAGTTCAAAAAGGTTCACAAGGCTCTCCCCATCTCGCCCCCCCTCCAGGTCACATAATGATCAGTAACTACCTGTTGAACTACTCCCCTGGTCTGGACATAGAGAGGAGGAACTGTCATGGCTTCACGGCTCTGATGAAGGCTGCTATGCAGGGCAGGGTGGAGTGTGTACGAGCCCTGATGCTAGCAGGTAAGTACACAGATGGACAAACAAATTCACCTGCTTCATATTTAACTTACTTTAACATATATTTCATCATTCATATTTAATATTTAACTTCAAACAGTTATTTAAAGCAGAAATAACATCTACCAGTAGGGTTCAATTTGACATCTGAAGGATCTCGTCATACATTTATCTCCTTGCCTCTTTCCTCCTCTCTCCTTCTCTCTCTCTTACTCTCTCCTCACCCTACCTCCTACTATCTCCTCCTCTTTCCTCCACTCTCTCCTACTTTCCTTCTCTCTCTCCTACTCTCCTCCTCTCTTTCTACTCTGTAAGGAGCTGACACGGAGGCGAGGGACTTTGGTCGTCAGCTGACCTCCAGAGAGTGGGCGTTTTTCACAGGACGCTACGACACCGCCTGGGCCATGACACGTCTCCACTCCAGACCCTGTCCTTATCAACTATGTGACACATACAGGTAGACTATACTTGATGAGTGATGATGAGGATGGTGGTGATGATGATGATGGTGATGATGAGGATGGTGGGGATGATGATGAGGATGGTGATGATGAGGATGGCGGTGGTGATGATGAGGATGGTGATGATGAGGATGGTGGTGATGATGATGAGGATGGTGATGATGACGAGGATGGTGGTGATGATGATGGCGGTGGTGATGATGAGGATGGTGATGATGAGGATGGTGATGATGAGGATGGTGGTGATGATGATGAGGATGGTGATGATGAGGATGGTGGTGATGACGAGGATGGTGGTGATGATGATGGCGGTGGTGATGATGATGATGGTGATGATGAGAATGGTGGTGATGATGATGGTGAAGATGATGATGGTGATGATGATGCTGGTGGTGATGATGATGATGGTGATGCTGGTGGTGATGATGATGATGGTGATGCTGGTGGTGATGATGGTGGTGATGATGATGATGAGGAGGATGGTGGTGATGATGATGGTGGTGGTGATGCTGGTGGTGATGATGATGGTGGTGATGATGATGAGGAGGATGGTGATGATGCTGGTGGTGGTGATGGTGATGAGGAGGATGGTGGTGATGAGGATGGTGATGAGGATGGTGATGATGCTGTTTCTGCTGATGATGGAGGTGGTGATTCTTATTATTATTATACAATGTCATCGGTATAGTTTCATATTGCAATTCTTCCAATCGTATTATTTCCTAATCTGATATAATTGTTCCAGTCCAGAGTGGCCCCAGCTGGCGTCTCTAGTATCTAAGGCCCGGGAGCCTCGAGGCTGTATGCAGCGTATATCAGACACCATACGAAACGCTCTGACGTTCGCCAACATCACAGAGCCTGACGACGAAGGAGTCTTAGATCACCTAGTCACCGTCACAACAGCACTGGGGAGCCCCTTCGTGGCGATGGCTTGTTCCACAGTGAGTTAGAAACGTCTGTTTCTTCGTTCCTCTCACTTCTACTGTATTTAACCTCTCTCTGTCTTCATGTTCTCATTGCTCACCCCCCCCCTTCCTCTGATATACCTGTTTGTACTTGCTCTTCAGGTGTGTCCGACAAGCCCACCTTGCGTGGGTAAACGTCGCTACTCCGTCCCAGAGATCCTCCGACGCCAACGGGCCAAAGAACTGAAAACCCAGAACCCTGAGAGGCTCGACAACCACGGCAAACTCTTCCAGAACTCACGGGTCACTCTGGTGCCCAAACCTCCAAAGGACCGGCGGACCATCCTGCTACCGCCGAACAAAAACCCCACCACGACTAACCCTACCCTCGGTAAGGTGTCTGTGGCTGGGGCCTCTTCCTCCATGGCCCTGAGAAAGACTAGCCTGCTGCCTCTGGGTATGGTGAAGTGTAGCAGTGTGCGGCCGGGGATGTCCATTCCCAAGGTGAGAATCTCTAAGGCCCCAACGCCGACCTTTGAACCTGAGAGAGTCCACAGGAAGAGCAGTTTTAAGGACGGAGGGGGCGACTTCCTGCAGCTTCCCAAGTGGAGGTATAAAGAACTGAAGGAGGAGAGGAAGAGAGCGGAGGAGGCGGAGAGGAGGAGGGTGGAGGCGGCCACGAGGCGGCACCTGGGTTCCAGGAAGAGGAAATGACATCGTAGGAGGAAGTGATGTCACTCCACCCTGTCCTCCACTGTTGCCTAGGTAGCAGTTCAGAGGTTTTTTGGGGCTTTTTGAGGGAGTAAAAGTGACAGTGCTTTATTTTCTAATGCATTTGATTCACAAAATCAGCAGTATTTTTATAGTGTGATTTCTGTATTACCTGACACTTACCCAGGCTACAAACCCATATGATCTGACTGTGTACAGATCATTTTTCACTAATATATCTGACACATCACACGTTGAAACTTTATTGCCTAAAATGATGATACTATACGCTTCGGGAAGGGTTAGAATGGGACAAATATAAAGGGTTAAAATATTGCGTAGCCTATACAACCGTTGAGTTAAGCCTCCCAGCATTTCAAACTGACTTATCGTCAAAGATAAACATAAGATAAGCATCATTTTGTTACCAATGGCATTCGACTGACTTTTTTACATAGGCACTGTGCTTTGATATGTTGAAATGGCATCTACTTTATATTGGCTTTATGAAAGCTTTTCTAATTCTGTGAATGTATTTTGCATATAGATTGTACCTCATCAGGTATTTTTTTATTATGAGTATACTATATATAAACTGTTTTTATTTTCTACTAAAGTAGGCATATTTTGAGAATGTGAATGAAAAAAAGAAATGTCTTATTAGCAATATTATCTATCAAATGGAGGAAAACAAACTATATCCTGAAATGTTTACATGTTATGAATGAGATCAAAGTACTGCGACACTGACCTCAGATCAGCATCTAGGAGCACCTTCATCATGTGCTTTTCACAAACACACGTGTGTATTCCGATCAGACAGACGCCATACTATTGGTTGATAAGTTCAACAGAAAATAATGGGAGGTAGGATCACAAATGGCAACTGGAAAGTCTTGATATAATATAGTATTATTATGGTAGGGATTGATATAATGTAGTATTATTATGGTAGCGATTGATATAATATAGTGTTATTATGGTAGGGATTGATATAATGTAGTATTATTATGGTAGCGATTGATATAATATAGTGTTATTATGGTAGGGATTGATATAATGTAGTATTATTATGGTAGCGATTGATATAATGTAGTGTTATTATGGTAGCGATTGATATAATGTAGTATTATTATGGTAGCGATTGATATAATGTAGTGTTATTATGGTAGGGATTGATATAATGTAGTATTAACATGGTAGGGATTGAAGAGAAGACAATTTCACAGTGATAACCCCAAAGACAGGACTGGCTTTAAGTGGCATATTTTAGGTGTGTCTAACAGCCAGTGAGATATGTTGCTATGGAGTTACTAGGGGGCAGTTATTTCTGTAAACAAATGGAGCAGGCTAGGCAGCAGGAGTGGAACACTAAAATGCTTTCCCAGACATATCGCAAAGACTCCAGGTGAATTCTGTGTCTGCCCAAGTGTGCCCTGGTTCCCCTCATTGATTTAATAGGAATGGACGAAAACTCTCTAAACTCTCTGCTTATACAAGTCCAATTTAAAAAAAATATATATATTTAGTGAACAAGTGTACTCTTCTCTCAGGAAGCCACGCTATGGATTTACGAAACAGATTCACAAGGTTTTGTTTGTTTGAGTGGTAATGGAACCACAATGGGACCAGCAATATCTAGTCCGCGTACTCTACAATGTTCTTGTTTATGGTGAATAAAAACACAACTGGAATGCAACGCACTCTTCTGTTTGTGTCTGTGAGAGTGAGTGACTCTTTCTAAAACATAAAAAAGATGGTGCATCATTACCTGATAAGTACCAGGTCCATCATTACCTGATAAGTACCAGGTCCATCATTACCTGATAAGTACCAGGTCCATCATTTCCTGATAAGTACCAGGTCCATCATTACCTGATAAGTACCAGGTCCATCATTACCTGATAAGTACCAGGTCCATCATTTCCTGATAAGTACCAGGTCCATCATTACCTGATAAGTACCAGGTCCATCATTACCAGATAAGTACCAGGTCCATCATTACCTGATAAGTACCAGGTCCATCATTTCCTGATAAGTACCAGATCCATCATTACCTGATAAGTACCAGGTCCATCATTACCTGATAAGTACCAGGTCCATCATTACCTGATAAGTACCAGGTCCATCATTACCTGATAAGTACCAGGTCCATCATTTCCTGATAAGTACCAGGTGCATAATTTCATTTCCATATTTTGTTCTGTTACAGTCTGAATTTAAAATGGATTAAATAAAGATTTTGTGTCACTGGCCTACACACAATACTCCATAATGTCAAAGTGGAATTAGGTTTTAAAACATTTTGTCTGGAGTCAAAATGTATTCAACCCCTTTGTTATGGCAAGCCAAAATAAGAATTTGCTTAACAAGTCACATAATAAGTGTGGACTTACTCTGTGTGCAAAAATAGTGTTTAAGATGATTTTTAAATGGCTACCCCATCTCTGTACCCCACACATACACATGTGTAATGTCCCTCAGTCAAGCAAAGAATTTCAAACACAGATTTAACCACAAAGACTAGAGGTTTTCCAATGCCTCGCTAAGAAGGGCACCTATTGGTAGAAGGTAAAAAAAAATAAAAAATACAAAACAGACATTGAATATCCTTTGAGCATGGTGCAAGTTATTATTTAGGCTTTGGATGGTGTATCAACACACCCAGTCACTACAAAGATACAAGCGTCCTTCCTAACTCAGTTGCTGGAGAGGAAGGAAACCGCTCTGGGATTTCACCATGCCGCTCGCTAGCAGTGACTTTAAAACAGTTACAGAGTTTAAAGGCTGTGATAGGAGAAAACTGAGGATGGATCAACAACATTGTAGTTGCTCCACAATACCTACCTATATGACCGAGTGAAAAGAAGGAAGCCTGTACAGAATACAAATATTCCCAAAACAATGAGCAATAAGGCACTAACGTAACACTGCAAAAAATGTGGCAAAGAAATTAACTTAATGTCCTGGATACAAGCGTTAGGTTTGCTGTAAATCCAACACAACACACCACCGAGTACCACTCTTCATATGCTCAAAGATGGTGGTGGCTGCATCATGTTATGGGTACGCTTGTCATCTGAGTTGTTTTTATACAAGTAAACAGAATAGAGCACAGGAACAATCCTAGAGGTTCAGTCTGCTTTCCACCAGACACTGGGAGATGAATTCACCTTTCAGCAGGACAATAACCTAAAAACACGGCCAAATCTACACTGGAGTTGCTTACCAAGAAGACTGAATGTTCCAGAGTGGCCGAGTTACAGTTTTGACTTAAATCTTCTTGAAAATCTATGACAAGACTTGATAATGGCTGTCTAGCAATGATCAACAACAAACTTGACAGAGCTGGAATCATTTTAAAAAGAGTAGTGTGAAAATATTGTACAATCCAGGTGTGCAAAGTTCTTAGAGACGTACCCAGAAAGACTCACAGCTATAACGGGTGCCAAAGGTGATTCTAACATGTATTAACTCAGGGGTGTGAATACTTATGTAAATGAGATATTTCTGCATTATTCTCACTTTGTCATTATGGGGTTTGCGTGAAAATGAGTGAGAAACATGTTTTTAAATTCATTTTAAATTCAGGCTGTAACATTATATTTTACATATATATATATACAGTGGGGAGAACAAGTATTTGATACACTGCCGATTTTGCAGGTTTTCCTACTTACAAAGCATGTAGAGGTCTGTAATTTTTTATCATAGGTACACTTCAAATGTGAGAGACAGAATCTAAAACAAAAATCCAGAAAATCACATTGTATGATTTTTAAGTAATTAATTAGCATTTTATTGCATGACATCAGTATTTGATCACCTTCCAACCAGTAAGAATTCCGGCTCTCACAGACCTTTTAGTTTTTCTTTAAGAATCCCTCCTGTTCTCCACTCATTACCTGTATTAACTGCACCTGTTTGAACTTGTTTCCTGTATAAAAGACACCTGGCCACACACTCAATCAAACAGACTCCAACCTCTCCACAATGGCCAAGACCAGAGAGCTGTGTAAGGACATCAGGGGTAAAATTGTAGACCTGCACAAGGCTGGGATGGGCTACAGGACAATAGGCAAGCAGCTTGGTGAGAAGGCAACAACTGTTGGCGCAATTATTAGAAAATGGAAGAAATTCAAGATGATGGTCAATCACCCTCGGTCTGGGGCTCCATGCAAGATTTCACCTAGTGGGGCATCAATGATCATGAGGAAGGTGAGGGATCAGCCCAGAACTACACGGCAGGACCTGGTCAATGACCTGAAGAGGGCTGGGACCAAAGTCTCAAAGAAAACCATTAGTAACACATTACGCCGTCATGGATTAAAATCCTGCAGCTCACGCAAGGTCCCCCTGCTCAAGCCAGCGCATGTCCAGGCCCATCTGAAGTTTGCCAATGACCATCTGGATGATCCAGAGGAGGACTGGGAGAAGGTCATGTGGTCTGATGAGACAAAAATAGAGCTTTTTGGTCTAAACTCCACTCGCCGTGTTTGGAGGAAGAAGTAGTACAACCCCAAGAACACCATCCCAACCATGAAGCATGGAGGTGGAAACATCATTCTTTGGGGATGCTTTTCTGCAAAAGGGACAGGACGACTGCACCATATTGAGGGGAGGATGGATGGGGCCATGTATCGCGAGATCTTGACTAACAACCTCCTTCCCTCAGTAAGAGCATTGAAGATGGGTCGTGGCTGGGTCTTCCAGCATGACGACGACCCAAAACACACAGCCAGGGCAACTAAGGAGTGGCTCTGTAAGAAGCATCTCAAGGTCCTGGAGTGGCCTAGCCAGTCTACAGACCTGAACCCAATAGAAAATCTATGGAGGGAGCTGAAAGTCCGTATTGCCCATGGACAGCTCCGAAACCTGAAGGATCTGGAGAAGGTCTGTATGGAGGAGTTGGCCAAAATCCCTGCTGCAGTGTGTGCAAACCTGGTCAAGAACTACAGGAAACGTATGATCTCTGTAATTGCAAACTAAGGTTCCTCTACCAAATATTAAGTTCTGCTTTTCTGATGTATCAAATACTTATGTCATGCAATAACATGCAAATGATTTACTTAAAAATCATACAATGTCATTTTATGGATGTTTGTTTTAGATTCCGTCTCTCACAGTTGAAGTGAACCTATGATAAAAATTACAGACCTCTACATGCTTTGTAAGTAGGAAAACCTGTAAAATCGGCAGTGTATCAAATACTTGTTCTCCCCAAGGTATATATATATATGTATATATATATATATATATATATATATATATATATACAGTGTATATATATATATGTATATATGTATATATATATGTATATATATATATATATATATATATATATATATATTTATAACTCAAGGGGTGTGAATCCTTTCTGAAAACCACTGGAAGTAGCAGTGGAAACAGTCATGTAAAAGCCATCATTATGAAGGGAGAGGGATAGGTAGGTTGTAGCCAGAAGATCATGTTAAAATCCCTGTTATGAACAGAAGCAGTCTGAGATGGTCACCTGAGATTATAAACCCTGAGACGTGGTCAGCAAGTCTGTCAGCCTGGCATCTCTCCATCTGCAAATCCACCTCCTAACGACAGATCTGGGATCAGAGTCGTCAAAACCCAATCCTTACCATATCCAAACATATAACAGGGCAGGGAAACTCAGACTGGCACACTCTGCTGGGAGATAGGGGGTACTGCATGACAGGCTCAAATCACAATGAAAAAACAAACAGATGATCACTGATTTAGAAAATGGCCGTGATAAGGCTTTAGAAATAAGCATGACTACTATTTTATCCAGTCTTAGTCTTTCAATATCAGAGGTCTGTGTCAGTAGGACATAGTATCAGAGTAAAGTGTGTCAATGGGACATAGTATCAGTATCAGAGTAGAGGTCTGTGTCAGGAGGACATAGTATCAGTATCAGAGTAGAGGTCTGTGTCAATGGGACATAGTATCAGTATCAGAGTAGAGGTCTGTGTCAGTAGGACATAGTATCAGAGTAGAGGTCTGTGTCAGTAGGACATAGTATCAGAGTAGAGGTCTGTGTCAGTAGGACATAGTATCAGAGTAGAGGTCTGTGTCAGTAGGACATAGTATCAGAGTAGAGGTCTGTGTCAGTAGGACATAGTATCAGAGTAGAGGTCTGTGTCAGTAGGACATAGTATCAGAGTAGAGGTCTGTGTCAGTGGGACATAGTATCAGAGTAGAGGTCTGTGTCAGTAGGACATAGTATCAGAGTAGAGGTCTGTGTCAGTGGGACATAGTATCAGTATCAGAGTAGAGGTCTCTGTCAGTGGGACATAGTATCAGTATCAGAGTAGAGGTCTGTGTCAGTAGGACATAGTATCAGAGTAGAGGTCTGTGTCAGTAGGACATAGTATCAGAGTAGAGGTCTGTGTCAGTGGGACATAGTATCAGTATCAGAGTAGAGGTCTCTGTCAGTAGGACATAGTATCAGTATCAGAGTAGAGGTCTGTGTCAGTAGGACATAGTATCAGTATCAGAGTAGAGGTCTGTGTCAGTAGGACAGAGTGTCAGTATCAGAGTAGAGGTCTGTGTCAGTAGGACATAGTATCAGTATCAGAGTAGAGGTCTGTGTCAGTAGGACATAGTATCAGAGTAGAGGTCTGTGTCAGTAGGACATAGTATCAGTATCAGATTTGAGGTCTGTGTCAGTAGGACATAGTATCAGTATCAGAGTAGAGGTCTGTGTCAGTAGGACATAGTATCAGTATCAGAGTAGAGGTCTGTGTCAGTAGGACATAGTATCAGTATCAGAGTAGAGGTCTGTGTCAGTAGGACATAGTAGCAGAGTAGAGGTCTGTGTCAGTAGGACATAGTATCAGAGTAGAGGTCTGTGTCAGTGGGACATAGTATCAGAGTAGAGGTCTGTGTCAGTAGGACATAGTATCAGAGTAGAGGTCTGTGTCAGTGGGACATAGTATCAGTATCAGAGTAGAGGTCTGTGTCAGTAGGACATAGTATCAGTATCAGAGTAGAGGTCTGTGTCAGTAGGACATAGTATCAGAGTAGAGGTCTGTGTCAGTGGGACATAGTATCAGTATCAGAGTAGAGGTCTGTGTCAGTAGGACATAGTATCAGAGTAGAGGTATGTGTCAGTGGGACATAGTATCAGTATCAGAGTAGAGGTCTGTGTCAGTGGGACATAGTAGCAGAGTAGAGGTCTGTGTCAGTAGGACATAGTATCAGAGTAGAGGTCTGTGTCAGTAGGACATAGTATCAGTATCAGAGTAGAGGTCTGTGTCAGTAGGACATAGTATCAGAGTAGAGGTCTGTGTCAGTAGGACATAGTATCAGTATCAGAGTAGAGGTCTGTGTCAGTAGGACATAGTATCAGAGTAGAGGTCTGTGTCAGTAGGACATAGTATCAGAGTAGAGGTCTGTGTCAGTAGGACATAGTATCAGTACCAGAGTAGAGGTCTGTGGGATTTTGTGTCGAGGTCACCTCAAGTCACCCTATCAGGTAGCAGATAACCCTGTTGAAAGAAACATGCAGATCAGAGAGAGGCTGTAGTAATCGATTTCACGGCTATGGTCAAAGGCAAGGGTTGAGGCTCGGGTTAGGATTGAACCGGGATGCAGAGAGAGATGAAGCTAGGGTTAGGGGGTTGATAGGGGGCAGTCTGAGGAGTCCTGCGGCCATTTTGAGTCCTACACTATGTGTTTACCAACAATATGCTTGCTTGTAGATTGATGATAGAGGACCAGAAGTGTGTGTTTATGTTTACCTGAACCCATGCATGTGTGTGTGTGTGTGTGTGTATGTGTGAGTGTGTGTGTGTATGTGTGAGTGTGTGTGTGTGTGTATGAGTGTGTGTGTATGAGTGTGTGTGTGCGTGTGTGTGTATGAGTGTGGATATGGGTTTACCTGACTAGAGACCATGCACTGGCAGATCCTAATGTCACGCGTCACACCACCAGGTGATAGATGCTAACATGAGTGCTATAAACTGACAGAGCCTGGAGGGCTGATGCTAACGCTAGCTAAAAACAACATAATATGATTCAAATCAATAGAGGCACTCATACATAAACCCTACAAGGACATGGCAAAACGGGCACGACAAAATATACTGTACATGCTGTCTGACACAAGGGTATGTGTGGTAACACCTGGTCCAGAGAGAGTAAGTGGTCAAGGGGATGAGGGAGGAGAGTAGAGAGAGGGAGGAGAGAGAAGAGAGAGAGAGGGGAGAGTAGAGAGAGAGAAGGGAGGGGGGAGTAGAGAGAGGGAGGGAGAGTAGAGAGAGAGAAGGGAGGGGGAGGAGAGAGATGGGGGAGAGTAGAGAGAGAGAAGGGAGGGGGAGTAGAGAAAGGGGGAGTAGAGAGAGGGGGAGTAGAGAGAGGGAGGGGAGAGTAGAGAGAGAGGGGGGGAGTAGAGAGAGAGAAGGAAGGGGGAGTAGAGAGAGAGAAGGGAGGGGGGAGTAGAGAGAGGGGGAGTAGAGAGAGGGAGCGGAGGGGGGAGAGTAGAGCGAGAGAAGGGAGGGGGAGAGTAGAGAGAGAGAATGGAGGGGGCGAATAGAGAGAGGGAGGGGAGGGGGGAGAATAGAGAGAGAGAGGGGAGAGTAGAGAGAGAGAAGGGAGGGGAGAGAAGGAGGGGAGGAGGAGAGTAGAGAGAGAGAAGGAATGGTAGATGTGCAGAAGATGAATGTGCAAGTAGACATACTGGGGTGCAAAGGAGCAAGATAAATAAATAAATACACTATGGGGATGATGTAGTTGGATGGGCTAATTGCAGATGGGCTATTTACAGATGGGCTATGTACAGGTGCAGTGATCTGTGAGCTGCTCTGGCAGCTGGTGCTTAAAGTTAGTGAGGGAGATATGAGTCTCCAGCCTCAGTATTTGTTGCAGTTCTTCCAGTCATTGGCAGCAGAGAACTGGAAGGAGAGGCGGCCAAAGGAAGAATTGGCTTTGGGGGTGACCAGTGAGCTATACCTGCTGCAGCGCGTGCTACGGGTGGGTGCTGCTATGGTGACCAGTGAGCTGAGATAAGGCGGGGCTTTACCTAGCAGAGACTTGTATATGACCTGGAGCCAGTGGGTTTGACGACGAGTATGAAGCGAGGGCCAGCCAACGAGAGCATTGGTGACAAAACGGATGGCACTGTGATAGACTGCATCCAATTTGTTGAGTAGAGTGTTGTAGGCTATTTTGTAAATGACATCGCCGAAGTCGAGGATCGATAGGATGGTCAGTTTTACGAGGGTATGTTTGGCAGCATCAGTGAAGGATGCTTTGTTGTGAAATAGGAAGCCGATTCTAGATTTAATTTTGGATTGGAGATGCTTAATGTGAGTCTGGAAAGAGAGTTTACAGTCTAACCAGACACCTAGGTATTTTTAGTTGTCCACATATTCTAAGTCAGAACCGTCCAGAGTAGTGATGCTGGACAGGCAGACAGGTGCGTGCAGCGATCGCTTGAAGAGCATGCATTTAGTTTTACTTGCAGTTAAGAGCAGTTGGAGGCCACGGAAGGAGAGTTGTATGGCATTGAAGCTTGTCTGGAGGCCCAAGAATTTAACCCTGTGGAACCCCTGTAGAGACTGCCAGAGGTCCCGACAACAGAACCTCCGATTTGACACATTGAACTCTATCAGAGAAGTAGTTGGTGGACCAGGCGAGGCAATCATTTGAGAAACCAAGGCTGTTGAGTCTGCCGATAAGAATGTGGTGATTGACAGTCGAAAGCCTTGGCCAGGTCGATTACTGCAGAGTAATGTGTCTTATTGATTGCGGTTATGATATTGTTTAGGACCTTGAGCGTGGCTGAGGTGCACTCATGGCCATCTCTGAAACCAGATTGCATAGCAGAGAAGGTACGGTGGCATTCGATATGGTCGGTAATCTGTTTGTTAACTAAGAAAAGCAGGGTAGGATAGATATAGGTCTGTAGCAGTTTGGGTCTAAAGTGTCTCCCCCTTTGAAGAGGGGGATGACCGCGGCAGCTTTCCAATCTTTGGGAAACTCAGACGATACGAAAGAGAGGTTGAACACGCTAGTAAAAGGGATTGCAACAATTTCGGCAGATCATTTTAGAAAGAGAGGGTCCAGATTGTCTAGCCCGGCTGATTTGTAGGGGTCCAGATTTTGCAGCTCTTTCCGAACATCAGCTATCTGGAATTGGGTGAAGTCGCTTGGGCGACTTGCTGTGGGGGGTGGAAGACTATTGACCGGGGTAAGGGTAGACAGGTGGAAAGCACGGCCAGCCGTAGAAAAATGCTCATTGAATTATAGTGGATTTTTCGGTGGTGACAGAGTTTCCTAGTCTCAGTGCAGTGGGCAGTTGGGAGGAGGTGCTCTTATTCTCCATGGACTTTACAGTGTCCCAGAATGTTTTGAGTTTGTGCTACTGGATGCAAATTTCTGCATGAAAAAGCTAGCCTTAGCTTTCCTAACTGCCTGAACCAGTATTGGTTCCTAATTTCCCTGAAAAGTTGCATATCACGGGGGCTATTCGACGCTAATGCAGAACGCCACAGGATGTTTTTGTGCTGGTCAAGGGCAGTCAGGTCTGGAGAGAACCAAGGGCTACATCTGTTCCTGGTTCTAAATGTAATACTATTATGGTGTGTAGTATAATACTATGGTGTATAGTATAATATTATGGTGTGTAGAGTATAATATTATGGTGTATAGTATAATATTATGGTGTGTATAGTATAATATTATGGTGTGTAGAGTATAATATTATTGTGTGTAGAGTATAATATTATGGTGTATAGTATAATATTATGGTGTGTATAGTATAATATTATGGTGTGTAGAGTATAATATTATGGTGTGTAGAGTATAATATTATGGTGTATAGTATAATATTACAGTGTGTATAGTATAATACTATGGTGTGTAGAGTATAATATTATGGTGTGTATAGTATAATACTATGGTGTGTAGAGTATAATATTATGGTGTGTAGAGTATAATATTATGGTGTGTATAGTATAATACTATGGTGTATAGAGTATAATATTATGGTGTGTATAGTATAATACTATGGTGTGTAGAGTATAATACTATGGTGTGTAGAGTATAATATTATGGTGTGTAGAGTATAATATTATGGTGTATAGTATAATAATATGGTGTGCATAGTATAATACTATGGTGTGTAGAGTATAATATTATGGTGTGTAGAGTATAATATTATGGTGTATAGTATAATATTATGGTGTGTAGAGTATAATATTATGGTGTGTAGTATAATATTATGGTGTATAGTATAATATTATGGTGTGTAGAGTATAATACTATGGTGTGTAGAGTATAATATTATGGTGTACATAGTATAATATGGTGTAGAGTATAATATTATGGTGTGTAGAGTATAATATGGTGTAGAGTATTATTATGGTGTGTAGAGTATAATATGGTGTGTAGAGTATAATATGGTGTAGAGTATAATATTATGGTGTGTAGAGTATAATATGGTGTGTAGAGTATAATATGGTGTATAGTATAATATTATGGTGTGTAGAGTATAATGTTATGGTGTATAGTATAATATTATGGTGTGTAGTATAATATTATGGTGTGTAGAGTATAATATTATGGTGTGTATAGTATAATATTATGGTGTATAGAGTATAATATTATGGTGTATAGTATAATATTATGGTGTGTAGTATAATATTATGGTGTATAGTATAATATTATGGTGTGTAGTATAATATTATGGTGTATAGTATAATATTATGGTGTATAGTATAATATATAATATTATGGTGTGTAGAGTATAATATTGTGGTGTATAGTATAATATTATGGTGTGTAGAGTATAATATTATGGTGTATAGTATAATATTATGGTGTATAGTATAATATTATGGTGTGTAGTATAATATTATGGTGTGTATAGTATAATATTATGGTGTGTAGAGTATAATATTATGGTGTATAGTATAATATTATGGTGTAGAGTATAATATTATGGTGTGTATAGTATAATATTATGGTGTATAGAGTATAATATTATGGTGTGTATAGTATAATATTATGGTGTATAGAGTATAATATTATGGTGTGTATAGTATAATATTATGGTGTATAGAGTATAATATTATGGTGTGTATAGTATAATATTATGGTGTATAGAGTATAATATTATGGTGTGTATAGTATAATATTATGGTGTATAGAGTATAATATTATGGTGTATAGTATAATATTATGGTGTATAGAGTATAATATTATGGTGTATAGTATAATATGGTGTGTTTTGTATATTATGGTGTGTAGTATAATATTATGGTGTATAGTATAATATTATGGTGTATAGTATAATATTATGGTGTGTAGAGTATAATATTATGGTGTGTATAGTATAATATTATGGTGTATAGAGTATAATATTATGGTGTATAGTATAATATTATGGTGTATAGAGTATAATATTATGGTGTATAGTATAATATGGTTTGTTTTGTATATTATGGTGTGTAGTATAATATTATGGTGTATAGTATAATATTATGGTGTATAGTATAATATTATGGTGTGTAGAGTATAATATTATGGTGTGTAGTATAATATTATGGTGTGTAGAGTATAATATGGTGTAGAGTATAATATTATGGTGTGTATAGTATAATATTATGGTGTATAGTATAATATTATGGTGTGTAGTATAATATTATGGTGTGTAGAGTATAATATTATGGTGTATAGTATAATATTATGGTGTGTAGAGTATAATACTATGGTGTGTAGAGTATAATATTATGGTGTGCATAGTATAATATGGTGTGTAGTATAATATTATGGTGTGTAGAGTATAATATGGTGTAGAGTATAATATTATGGTGTGTAGAGTATAATATGGTGTGTAGAGTATAATATGGTGTAGAGTATAATATTATGGTGTGTAGAGTATAATATGGTGTGTAGAGTATAATATGGTGTATAGTATAATATTATGGTGTGTAGAGTATAATATTATGGTGTGTAGAGTATAATATTATGGTGTATAGTATAATATTATGGTGTATAGAGTATAATATTATGGTGTATAGTATAATATTATGGTGTGTAGTATAATATTATGGTGTATAGTATAATATTATGGTGTGTAGTATAATATTATGGTGTATAGTATAATATTATGGTGTATAGTATAATATTATGGTGTGTAGAGTATAATATTGTGGTGTATAGTATAATATTATGGTGTGTAGAGTATAATATTATGGTGTATAGTATAATATTATGGTGTATAGTATAATATTATGGTGTGTAGTATAATATTATGGTGTGTATAGTATAATATTATGGTGTGTAGAGTATAATATTATGGTGTATAGTATAATATTATGGTGTGTAGAGTATAATATTATGGTGTGTATAGTATAATATTATGGTGTATAGAGTATAATATTATGGTGTGTATAGTATAATATTATGGTGTATAGAGTATAATATTATGGTGTGTATAGTATAATATTATGGTGTATAGAGTATAATATTATGGTGTGTATAGTATAATATTATGGTGTATAGAGTATAATATTATGGTGTGTATAGTATAATATTATGGTGTATAGAGTATAATATTATGGTGTATAGTATAATATTATGGTGTATAGAGTATAATATTATGGTGTATAGTATAATATTATGGTGTGTAGAGTATAATATTATGGTGTGTAGTATAATATTATGGTGTGTAGAGTATAATATGGTGTAGAGTATAATATTATGGTGTGTATAGTATAATATTATGGTGTATAGTATAATATTATGGTGTGTAGTATAATATTATGGTGTGTAGAGTATAATATTATGGTGTGTAGAGTATAATACTATGGTGTGTAGAGTATAATATTATGGTGTGCATAGTATAATATGGTGTAGAGTATAATATTATGGTGTGTAGAGTATAATATGGTGTAGAGTATAATATTATGGTGTGTAGAGTATAATATGGTGTGTAGAGTATAATATGGTGTAGAGTATAATATTATGGTGTGTAGAGTATAATATGGTGTGTAGAGTATAATATGGTGTATAGTATAATATTATGGTGTGTAGAGTATAATATTATGGTGTGTAGAGTATAATATTATGGTGTGTAGTATAATATTATGGTGTATAGTATAATATTATGGTGTGTAGTATAATATTATGGTGTGTAGTATAATATTATGGTGTATAGTATAATATTATGGTGTATAGTATAATATTATGGTGTGTAGTATAATATTATGGTGTGTAGTATAATATTATGGTGTATAGTATAATATTATGGTGTATAGAGTATAATATTATGGTGTATAGTATAATATTATGGTGTGTAGTATAATATTATGGTGTGTAGTATAATATTATGGTGTATAGTATAATATTATGGTGTATAGTATAATATTATGGTGTGTAGAGTATAATATTATGGTGTGTAGAGTATAATATTATGGTGTGTAGAGTATAATATTATGGTGTGTATAGTATAATATTATGGTGTGTAGAGTATAATATTATGGTGTGTAGAGTATAATATTATGGTGTGTATAGTATAATATGGTGTGTTTTGTATATTATGGTGTGTAGTATAATATTATGGTGTGTAGTATAATAATATGGTGTGTAGTATAATATTATGTAGATGTGTGTGTGTGTGTGTGTGTGTGTAGTTTATAATCAAGTAAAGTTCAGTCAAAAGTTTGGACACACCTACACATTAAAGTGTTTTCCTTTATTTTTTACTATTTACAACATTGTAGAATAATAGTGAAGACATCAAAACTATGAAATAACACATGGAATCATGAAGTAACCAAAAAAAAGTGTTAAATCAAAATATATTTTATATTTGAGATTCTTTGAAATAGCCATCCTTTGCCTTGATGACAGCTTTGGACACTCTTAACCAGCTTCATTAGGTAGTCACCTGGAATGCATTCCAATTAAAAGGTGTACCTTGTTCAAAGTTAATTTCTGGATTTTCTTTCCTTCTTGATGCATTTCAGCCAATCAGTTGTGTTGTGACAAGGTAGGGTGGCATACAGAAGATGGCCTTCTCCCAAATAGGACTAAATCCATATTATGGCAAGAACAGACAGCTCAAATAAGCAAAGAGAAGTGACAGCCCATCATTACATTAAGACATGAAGGTCAGTCAATCTGGAAAATTAAGAACTTTGAAAGTTTCAAGTGCAGTCGCAAGAACCATCAAGCGCAATAATGAAACTGTCTCTCATGAGGACCGCCACAGGAAAGACCCAGAGTTACCTCTGCTGTGGTATGATGACACTGGCTCTCATGAGGACCGCCACAGGAAAGACCCAGAGTTAACTGGCTCTCATGAGGACCGCCACAGGAAAGACCCAGAGTTAACTGGCTCTCATGAGGACCGCCACAGGAAAGGAAGACCCAGAGTAACCTCTGCTGCAGAGGATAAGTTCATTAGAGTTAACTGGCTCTCATGAGGACCGCCACAGGAAAGGGAGACCCAGAGTAACCTCTGCTGCAGAGGATAAGTTCATTAGAGTTAACTGGCTCTCATGAAGACCACCACAGGAAAGGAAGGCCCAGAGTTACCTCTGCTGCAGAGGATAAGTTCATTAGAGTTACCAGCCTCAGAAATTGCAGCCCAAATAAATGCTTCACAGAGTTCAAGTTACAGACACATCTCAGCATCAACTGTTCAGAGACTGCTTGAATCAGACCTTCATGGTCAAATTGCTGCAAAGAAACCACTACTAAAGGACACCCATGAGAAGAAGACTTGCTTGGGCCAAGAAACACGAGCAATGGACATTAGGCTGGTGGAAATCTGTCCTTTGGTCCAAATTTGAGATTTGTGGATCCAACCGCAGTGTCTTTGTGAGACGCAGAGTAGGTGAATGGATGATCTCTGCATGTGTGGTTCCCACCGTGACGCATGGAGGAGGTGGTGTTATGGTGTAGGGGTGCTTTGCTGGTGACAGTCTGATTTATTTACTTAACCAGCATGGCTACCATAGCATTCTGCAACGATACACCATACTGTCTGGTTTGCGCTTATTTGTCATTTGTTTTTCAACAGGACAATGACCCAAAACACACCTCCAGGCTGTGTAAAGGCTATTTTACCAAGGAGAGTGATGGAGTGCTGCATCAGATGACCTGGCCTCCATAATCACCCGACCTCAACCCAATTGAGATTTGGGATGAGTTGGACCACAAGTGAAGGAAAAGCAGCCAAAAAGTCCTCAACATATGTGGGATCTCCTTTAAGAATGTTGGAAAAGCATTCCAGGTGATTACCTCATTAAGCTGGTTGAGAGAATGTCAAGACTGTGCAAAGCTGTCAAGGCAAAAGGTGGGTACTTTGAAGAATCTGAAATATAACACGATGTATAATTACATTATTCCATGTGTATTATTTCATAGTTTTGATGTCTTCACTATTATTCTACAATATAGAAAATAGTAAAAATAAAAACTATTGAATGAGTAGGTGTCCAAACTTTTGACTGGTACTGTATATACAGGTCACTAAGGTTAATACACGTTTGTTCATGGACAATACAAAATTACATAATTACCCAGTAACATTGAAGACATAAAACAATGATTTTAAAGTTAAATCTTTATTTATTATGACAACCACACCTAAGTCCATTCACAGACTAAGGATTTATTTTTATTTTTTTTACACTTTATAAACTAAAAATCCTTCTTGATAAAATAAAGTCTGAAATTATAGTTGCCATGAACAACACCTGGCATAAACGGGATGGTGTGTGTTTGTGGTCTATGACAACCACAGAGAGACTCTTGTATCTGTGCCATTATAGCGCCTCAACCCTAATCTCAATTTTGAAGTTGTCAGTTTTCTTCTTCGTCACGATTGGCTGATCCCTCCTGATGACCCGGTTGGACATGACTCCAACAGGGTCACCAGGAGGGATCAGCCAATGAAGTTGGATGTCCCACTCGATTGACTACATTAAAATGGTGGAAGGCCTTCATTTCTCTGCCCACGCAAAGGCTGCCTTTGGGCAACGAGAGGCCTCTATCATTTTCTATGATGACAGGTTCTTAGTTCATAGAAAGTTAAGAACAAAGAGGAAATGGAATCATATGGAATGCTTAACAAGGGTTGCCCTGGTAACCTGAGCACTTTTGAAGATTGGGTGCATGCTTGATTGGGTTTCTGTAGTTCTTTGATTGGTTGATTTCTGTTTGTGGTTCCACACCGTTTCTTTCACTTTGCTTTCTGGCACATAATTGGTGGGTTGCAGGCTTAAGAAGCTGCTTTCTGGCTACGATGGTCTGTGAGGACAGTTGTGGCGGGAAGGCAGGAGCTTGAGCTCATCTCTGGCTTATGATTGGTTGTTGGGTTGGTCGGTAGGCTGCTGTGGTCCATTGATCACATTGCGTTGGCTTTCTCTTAGGCACAGATCTAGAATCAGCTTCCCTTCCTCAAATCTTTACTTAAGCATTGGACGGGGTAAACACAAAACTGATCGTAGATATACGTTTGTGGTGATTACTTGCGAGGCCAGTTGTAGCAGAGTTAGTGGAGGGAGGGTAAGCTTGGTGGTAGCCTCACTTGCGGGGCTGGTGAATGTGCTGGGTGAGGTGCTGGTTCTGGGGCATCTTGGTGATAGATGGCTGGGGCTTCTGGTGAGCTACCTGGGCTGCTGCAGGGGTGAAGTCCTTATCACCCTGGGAACAGAACCACACAGACACTTAGTACAGCTGTGTTACAGAATACAGGCACTTACACAGTGTCTCAGAAATCTTTGAAATGCATTTTATTTTTTTACCACAATCTGATTCCAGACCATTTATTCAGAGCCCTATAGATGCTGTTTACTTGACACTGGCCTTAGTGCTCCTCCATGTAGTTTCTATCACTTGTATGTATAGGTTAAAAAAAACAGATACGAATCAGATATGCATTTTTATTTGAGTCACTTCAAAAACTGCGGGTGTAAACAAGGCTATAGATAAGAGTTGTGTTGTTACAGTAGTGAAGTCAGAATATCCGAGGCTATAGAGAACACACACACACACACACACAACTGCAGTGTTTAATGTGCCATGTCTGTGTTTTGTAATGTTCATGAAGGCCAGCTCTTTTTGGTCAGATAACGATTGCAGTTTATGACCATAACTCCTATTGAAAACAATTCAGACAGCTGATGTATTAGATCTAGAAGCCACAGGAAGGTGACAGACCTCATTACCCAGGTTAGGAGGCCTATATCTGGGCATCTCATCACTCTGAACCCCCTTATACTTAAATGGGGCTGGTACGATAAAACTAGTATGTTGTCTAAACTCTATAGGGAAATCTGTGTTGACGGTCTGTGTTGTGTTTCATTCCCGGAAAGTCAAAGTAACTGTCCAGTGAAATCCTCACTTTTAAAAGTCCATATTCTGTTAACTCTTGTTGTTGACTCATCCTATATTTGTTTGTGGCCAAAGCATTGGATACATTTTGTTATTTAAAAACTCAGAGTCATTCAATATCATCTTGGTAAGAAACTCCAGTGTGTATTCGGCCTAGTGTTTTAGGTTACTGTCCTGCTGAAAAGTGCATTTGTCTCCCATTGTCTGTTGGAAAGCAGACTGAACCATGTTTTCCTCTAGGATTTTGCCTGTGCTTAACCATTTCTTTTTGCCTAAAAAAACCCCTCCATAGTCCTTGCCAATGACAAGCATACCCATAACATGATGCAGCCACCACCAAGCCTGAAAATATGAAGTGGCACTCAGTGTAGTGTTGGATTTTCTCCAAACATAACGCTTTGTATTCAGGAATTTTTTGCAGTGTTACGTTAGTTCCTTATTGCAAACAGGATGCTTGTTTTACAATATTTTTATTCTGTACAGGCTACTTTTCATTAAGGTTAGTATTGTGGAGTAACTACAATGTTGTTGATCCATCCTCAGTTTTCTCCTATCACAGCCATTAAACTCCAACGGTTTTAAAGTCACCATTGGCTTCATGGTGAAATCGCTGAGTGGTTTCCTTCCTCTCCGGCAACTGAGTTAGGAAAGACGCCTGCATCTTTGTAGTGACTGGGTGTATTGACACACTGAGTTAGGAAGGAGGCCTGTATCTTTGTAGTGACTGGGTGTATTGATACCTTGAGTTAGGAAAGATGCCTGTATCTTTGTAGTGACTGGGTGTATTGATACACTGAGTTAGGAAAGATGCCTGTATCTTTGTAGTGACTGGGTGTATTGATACACTGAGTTAGGAAGGACGCCTGTATCTTTGCAATGACTGGATGTATTGATACCCTGAGTTAGGAAAGACGCCTGTATCTTTGTAGTGACTGGGTGTATTGATACACTGAGTTAGGAAGGAGGCCTGTATCTTTATAGTGACTGGGTGTATTGATACCCTGAGTTAGGAAAGACGCCTGTATCTTTGTAGTGACTGGGTGTATTGATACCCTGAGTTAGGAAGGACGCCTGTATCTTTGTAGTGACTGGGTGTATTGATACCCTGAGTTAGGAAAGACGCCTGTATCTTTGTAGTGACTGGGTGTATTGATACCCTGAGTTAGGAAGGACGCCTGTATCTTTGTAGTGACTGGGTGTATTGATACCCTGAGTTAGGAAAGATGCATGTATCTTTGTAGTGACTGGGTGTATTGATACCCCATCCAAAATGTCATTAATAACTTCAAGATTAAAGTATTAGTTTTTACCCATCTACCACTAGGTGCCCTTCTTTGCAAAACATTGGAAAACCTCCCTGACCTGTGCGGTTGAATCTGTGTTTGGAAATCCCTGCGCGACTGACAGACCTTACAGATAATTGTACATGGGCAAAAGTATTATGCTCGAACATGTAATTCCAAAATCATGTGCATTAATATGGAGTTGGTCCTCCCTTTCCTGCTATAACAGCTTCTACTCTTATGGGAAGACTTTCCACTAGATGTTGCAACATTGCTTCCATTCAGCTTCAAGAGCATCAGTGAGGTCGGGCACTGATGTTGGGCGATTAGGCTTGGCTCACAGTCGGCGTTCCAATTCATCCCAAAGGTGTTCGATCGAGTTGAGATTAGGGCTCTGTGCAAGCCAGTCAAGTTCTCTCTCTCCCACACCGATCGACAAACCATTTCTGTATGGTCTTCGCTTTGTGACTGGGGCATTATGCTGAAACAAAGGGCCTTCCCCAAACTGTTGCCACAAAGGTGGAAGCACAGAATCTTCTAGAATGTAATTGTATCCTGTAATGTTAAGATTTCCCTTCACTGGAACTAAGGGGCCGGAACCATGAAAAACAGACCATTATGCCTCCTCCACCAGACTTTACAGTTGGCACTATGCATTCATAAAGGTAGCGTTCTCCTGGCATCCGCCAAACCCAGATTCGGCCATCGGACTGCCAGATTGTGAAGAGTGATCCATCACTGCTCTAGAATCCAATGGCGGTGAACTTTACACCACTCCAGTCGACGCTTGGCATTGTGCATGCTGATCTTAGGCTTCAGCACTCGGCGGTCCCGTTCTGTGAGCTTGTGTGGCCTACCACTTCGCAGCTGAGCCGTTGTTGCTCCTAGGCATTTCCACTTCACAACAGCAGCACTTAGTTGACCGGGGCAGCTCTAGAAGGGCAGATATTCAACAAATTGACTTGTTGGAAAAGTGGTATCCTATGATGGTGCCGCGTTGGAAGTCACTGAGCTCTTCAGTAAGGCCATTCTACTGCTGATGTTTGTCTATGGAGATCGCATGGCTGTGTGCTCGATTTTATACACCTGTCAGCAACAGGTTTGGCTGAAATAGCCTAATCCACACAATTTTGGCCATGTGTAATTGTATGTGTAGAGTACAGCGAGGAGCGTGTCATTCAAAAAATCATGTGAAACGCTATTATTGTACACAGTGAGTCCATGGAACTTATGTGACTTTGTTAAGCATAGGGGTTGAATACTTTGACTCGAGACATTTCAGCTTTTATTTATTTTAATTAATTTGTAAAAAATATCATTCCACTTTGACATGGAGTATTATGAGTATTGTGTGTAGGCCAGTGAACACAATCTCAATGGAATCCCTTTTAAATTCAGGCTGTAACAACATTTTGAAGAAGTCAAGGGGTAGGAATACTTTCTGAAGGCATTGTATGTGCATATTGTGTGTGTTGGGAGTGTCAGTGTACATAGAGAAAAATTAAATACAAAGGGTCAACTCAGATAGTCCATCTAGCTATTCAGTGAGCTATTCAGTTAGCTTTATGGCTTGGGAACAGAAGCTGTTTAGGAGCCTGTTGGTGTAAGACTTGAAGCACCGGTACCGTGCGGAAGCAGTGAGAAGAGTTTATGGCTTGAGTCTTAAGATTTTCCAGGCCTCCGTTTCACACCGCCTGATAGAGGTCCTGGATGGCAGAGAGCTCAGCCTCATGTACTGGGCTGTCCGCACCACCCTGTAGTGCCAAATCTTTTCAACCTCCTGAGGAGGAAGAGGTGCGTGTGTGGACCATTTTAAGTCCTTAATGATGTGGACACTGAGGAACTTGGAGCTCCTGACCCGCTTCACTGAAACCCCATCGATGTGGATGGGGCTGCAGGACTAAGCACAAACCCCCTGCGTTGAGGATGAGTGTGGCGGAGGTAATGTTACCTACAATGGCTGTGCGAAGTTGCTGGATATTGGAGGCAACCGGAACACACCACTGTTGTACACCGATTCAGAACATCCCAAACATACTCAAAGGGTGACATGTCTGGTGAGTATGCAGGCCATGTCTGGTGAGTATGCAGGCCATGTCTGGTGAGTATGCAGGCCATGTCTGGTGAGTATGCAGGCCATGTCTGGTGAGTATGCAGGCCATGGAAGAACTGGGACATTTTCAGCTTCCAGGAATTGTGTAAAGCTTATACCTGCCCATCCCATAACCCAAACTCCACCATGGAGCACACCACACCATCTACAACGTTGACGTCAGCAAACCACTCGCCCCCACGACGCTATCCAAGCCGTCTGCCAGCTGCCCGGTACAGTTCAAACCGCGATTCATCCGTGAAGAGCACAAGGTGAGCATTTCCCCACTAAAGTCAATTACGACGCCCAACTGCATTCAGGTCAAAGCCCTGGTGAGGACGACAAGCTTCCCTGAGATGGTTTCTGACTGTTTGTGCAATAATTCTTCAGTTTCATCAGCTGTCCGGGTGGCTGGTATCAGAAGCCTGAAATGGAGGTCCTGGGCTGGCGTGGTTATACGTGATCTGCGGTTGTGAGGTCTGTTGGACATACTGCCAAATTCTCTAAAATGTCATTTGAGGCAGCTTATGTTAGAGAAATTAACATTCAATTATCTGGCAAGAGCCCTGGTGGACATTTCTACAGTCAGCATGCCAATTGCACAAACTTGAGACATCTGTGGCATTGTGTTGTGTGACACAACTGCACATTTTCGCGTGGCCTTTTTTGTGTCCCCAGCACAAGGTTCACCTGGGTAATGATCATGCCGTTTGATTAGCTTCTTGATATGCCACACCTGTCCGGTGGATGGATTATCTTTGCAAAGGAGAAATGCTCACTAACAGGGAAGCAAACAAATGTGGGCACAACATTTCAGAGAAATAGGCTTTTTGTGTGTATTGAACATTTCTGGGATCTTTTATTTCAGCTCATGGAACATGGGACCAACACTTTACATGTTACGTTTATATTTCTGTTCAGTAGAGTGTAGCGATTCATTATACCATCTAAACCGCTGTGAAATATATTTTCCTAAAGCAAAAATATTGTTGTTTCAGCTGTTTGAAGCTGGTGTACAAAACCGAAAGAAAAAGACAAAAGTACAGCAAAAATATAAATAGCGCACATAGAACAGATCTACCGCTTCTTAGACTTGCTTTCAATGAGAATGACAGATCTATAACGCACACTTCTGTGTGTATTTGTTCGGGTCGCCCAAAAAGTTACATATTTACACTTTAATGATGCAGAATTAAAATCTCTGGCAACCAGAAAAGACAGTGAAGCAGGAAGAGAGAACATCAGGGTTTGAGAGAGAGATTCTCTCCATAGAAATGCAATATAATTGAGTGGAATTTAGACAATGTTAACCCCTAGTTCACCAAACCTCAGATAGAACTGAGGCAGTAAGGCTAGCCTTTATCAGGGAGATGTAGCTCCTCTCTCCAAGGTCATCTCAGTGGGAGAATATAAAGTCATCTGAACAGCTAGCCCCCTGGTTCACCAGGCTTTATTTAAGGCCTGTAGCAGCCTGCAGGCGTGTTGGAGGATACATGGAACGACTGGGGTTAGAGCCAGAAAGGTAAAGAGCCTGTCGCAGCCTGCAGGTGTAATAACACAGACAGATAGAGGATTAAAAGGTACAGATGGTAAGTAGGAACCACAGGGAGGTGAGCTGAGCTAGGGGGGGTCAGTATGGTGTGTGTGGAAAGGGGTGGGCTAAGGTAGGTGTGTGTGGAAAGGGGTGGGCTAAGGTAGGTGTGTGACCACTTACCTTTGTAACCACTCCTGAAACGACCACAGTGGGCTTTGGTGGGCTAGACAGACAGAGAGACAGAGACAGAGAGGTTATAAAAACATACTGACTATCTCCATGTTAATACTCTGACGGGACAAAATAACATTTTGTTGAGATGAAATGTCAGTGTCAATATCAAAACCGCTGACCATAGACTTTCTTTTTCAGGATGTTACAAAGACAGGAACAGAAATCGCTTCTGTTTGATCCCATCGAACAGCGAGGGTGTTCTAAGGAAAGGAACATCCTGGCCTAGTATGACTCCAGAGGGAGAGACTGCAGAGAGAGAGAGAAATAAAGAGCCCTGAGCTCAGCCACAGTACTGAGGTGCTGTGGACCTGCCTGCCAACCTGCTAAATGACTAACATTAATCCTGGTCTGGATCTACACTGCAACTCTAACAGCAGACAGGAGGGAGGGGTGAGAACACACCTTTGGAGCAGGGAGAGAGAGGAAAAGGGTTGAGTTGAGGGAAGGAATGAGAGCGAGTAAGCGGGATTATTCCGAGGTGGACATGGACCTTGACATGGGAAACGAGTCCGGTCTAGTTTAACAGCAGAACTATTACAGGAAGTAAAAAGCAACTACCTCTGGAAGTTCGGACAGGGCTACATAAAGTAGCATACACACTTAAGGTAGTCTACATATTGTAGATAGCATCCATGGTACAACACCCGCGACCTTGTCAAGAAGTTAACAACTGACTAACCGAACGTAGCATGCATTTTTTTTAAAGAGCCTAAAACTACATCCTGGTCTTGACCCAGAAAAATAAAACAAATGATACTAAAACTTTCTGCACTGTTCAACCAATCCAGAAATGTGAAGGAGGAGTTAAGATGGAGTGTCGTCATGTTAACGTCCAAAAGAGGAAGTGGTGTCACAGGCTCCATTTCCATTGTTCCCTCCACTTCCAGTTCTGATGAGCACAAACAGTGCAACTTCCAGTGCTCGTTTACTGTGACCACTGAGGCTGTACCCGCTTTAAGTTACATGTTGTTGTGTTTGATGCAAGAAACCACTTTACAAGATTAAATGCATTGTTATTACTCTGACATTTTTAAAGTCATGCCCCCCTCAGTCCTTGACTTTTCTTAAATAAGTCTATGTAACAAACTGTCAGTGATAGACTCTTAACATCACAACAGAACTGAAGTTATAACCAGTTTAAGGACAGTTTAAGGGCATGTCATTTTTAAAAACATTTCCCCCCCTCCTTCTCCACTCCTCGGCCCGAGCCTTAACCTCCGAGGCCCGAGCCTTAACCTCCGAGGCCCGAGCCTTAACCTCCGAGGCCCGAGCCTTAACCTCCGAGGCCCGAGCCTTAACCTCCGAGGCCCGAGCCTTAACCTCCGAGGCCCGAGCCTTAACCTCCGAGGCCTGAGCCTTAACCTCCGAGGCCTGAGCCTTAACCTCAGAGGCCTGAGCCTTAACCTCAGAGGCCTGAGCCTTAACCTCAGAGGCCTGAGCCTTAACCTCCGAGGCCCGAGCCTTAACCTCAGAGGCCTGAGCGCCAAAAAAGCGACCACACAACCACCAGATAAATCTGAGACGGGAGAGAGGAAGGGCCGGCACCATTTAGATAGAACAAGCTGGTGACAATGCTACGGGACGATTTTCAGCACAACATGTCATCACAGAGAGCAGGCTCCACATCTCAAGCAACAACAAAAACAACAACGCCCTCACCAGCTTTCGTTGTGTATGTGACATGCTCCAACAGATGACATTGTGTGCAGATGCACCATTAAGCACTAGCAGACAATTGACTGCAGTCATATTGACACATTCATTATAATGCCATTATCGCTTCTGTGCTGATTTTCACAATTTATTAAGTACATTTGGCACTTATAATGATGTTTAGGCTGCTGATTTTTCATTTGATTGTGCGTCTTGCTGACTGTGCACCTTAGGTTGGGATATGCTTTGTCTTTTAGTCAATAGATAAAATAAAACATAAATAAATAAAACGTTACCGCGACCCAACAGATTTGCTTTTTCATTCATAGTTGGAAAAAAAGACACTCCACAAATAAAGTTGAATATTTGAACGTGTTTAGTTCACATTTATTTTTACATACAGCCCACAGTAACAAACTCATTAAAATGCTATTGTGTTCATTTAAATATATCTATTTTCGTATTCTAACATTACCCAAGACCTTTATAAACAGAACCAAATGGTTATTTTTTTGTGATAGCATACATGTATTAATTACATGGTCAGAATGACTGCTCATTAGCTTGGGGGGGGGGGGGGTCACTCGAGGCCAAGCGGTTCTAGTGTTAACCAGCAGAATATCTACTGGCAAAATGTATATTTTGCCACAGTCGAATTTCTGTACTTCAATGACACCCATGGTTCCCTCATCTGGCTATTGGTATACAATTATATATAAACTACTGTTAGCCTAAACCGATGAAGAGCATTTTAGTCATTTAAACAGACTCTTCTCCAGAGCGACTTACAGTTAGTGCATTCATCTTAACATAGCTAGGTGGAACAACCACATACACTAAATGTATGTGGACAACTGGTCGACGAACATCTCATTCCAAAATCATGGGTATTAATATGGAGTTGGTCCCCCCTTTTCTGCCATGACAGCCTCCACTCTCCTGGGAAGGCCTTCCTCTAGATGTTGGAACATTGCTGCTATAACAGCGTCCACTCTCCTGGGAAGGCCTTCCTCTAGATGTTGGAACATTTCTACTATAACAGCGTCCACTCTCCTGGGAAGGCCTTCCTCTAGATGTTGGAACATTTCTACTATAACAGCCTCCACTCTCCTGGGAAGGCCTTCCTCTAGATGATGGAACATTGCTGCTATAACAGCCGCCACTCTCCTGGGAAGGCCTTCCTCTATATGTTGGAACATTTCTACTATAACAGCGTCCACTCTCCTGGGAAGGCCTTCCTCTAGATGTTGGAACATTTCTACTATAACAGCCTCCACTCTCCTGGGAAGGCCTTCCTCTAGATGTTGGAACATTTCTACTATAACAGCCTCCACTCTCCTGGGAAGGCCTTCCTCTAGATGTTGGAACATTTCTACTATAACAGCCTCCACTCTCCTGGAAAGGCCTTCCTCTAGATGTTGGAACATTTCTACTATAACAGCCTCCACTCTCCTGGGAAGGCTTTCCTCTAGATGTTGGAACATTGCTGTGGGGACTTGCTTCCATTTAGCCACAAGAGCATTAGTGAGGTCGTACACTGATGTTAGACGATTAGGCCTGGCTCGTAGTCGCCTTCCAATTCAAACCCATTTCATGAATCTCCCGAGGTACTCGTGCCGACGTTGCTTCCAGAGGCAGTTTGGAACTCGGTAGTGAGTGTTGCAACTGAGGACAGGCGTTTTTACGCTTCAATACGCTTCAGCACTCGGCAGTCCCGTTCTGTGAGCTTGTGGCCTACCACTTCGCGGCTGAGCCGTTGTTGCTCCTAGACGTTTCCACTTCACAATAACAGCACTTACAGTTGACCTGGGAAGCAATTTGACGAACTGACTTGTTGGAAAGGTGGCATCCTATGACGGTGCCACAGTGAAAGGCACTGAGCTCTTCAGTGTGGGCCACTGTTTGTCTATGGAGATTGCATGGCCTTGTGCTCAATTTTATACATATCAGCAACGAGTGTGAAACAGCAGAATCCACATATACTTTGGCCATGTAGCGTCATTTCTATTTTGAATCCCAGCCCCCGTAGGATTTCTTTTGCCTGGCGGGAATTGTAAATAAGAATTTGTTCTTAACCGTCTTGCCTTGTTAAATAAAAAGGTTCAAAATAAGAACTCATGAGTAGACCAGATCATCATGAGCACTCACCTCAATTTAGATAAATATCAAAATGGAGATCTGCCATTGAATTATTGAGACGAGTCCCAGTGCTTGTATCAAATCAGTGTAATGGTGCTGGCTCAAATCAAAAACAGTGATGAAATTATAGCTGACCACACGCTGGGAAATTATTTAACATTTAACGGATGACTTTAGGAGTTGCAGTAAGTAAAGATTTGATACATGCCTTCAATGGCATTAGCCTACTTTATTTGAATATTCTGGTCGCTCATTGATAGTCATTCTCACAGTAATCATGTACTGATTCATCCAGTTGGTTAAGAAAACATGGTGAGCTTTACAAAATGATGTGTGAAGTGTGCACTTTCCAGGCAGTGTATACTTTATGGGCAGAGAGCACTTTCCAGGCAGTGTATACTTTATGGGCAGAGAGCACTTTCCAGGCAGTGTATACTTTATGGGCAGAGAGCACTTTACAGGCAGTGTATACTTTATGGGCAGAGAGCACTTTCCAGGCAGTGTATACTTTATGGGCAGAGAGCACTTTCCAGGCAGTGTATACTTTATGGGCTGAGAGCACTTTCCAGGCAGTGTATACTTTATGGGCAGAGAGCACTTTCCAGGCAGTGTATACTTTATGGGCAGAGAGCACTTTACAGGCAGTGTATACTTTATGGGCAGAGAGCACTTTACAGGCAGTGTATACTTTATGGGCAGAGAGCACTTTCCAGGCAGTGTATACTTTATGGGCAGAGAGCACTTTACAGGCAGTGTATACTTTATGGGCAGAGAGCACTTTACAGGCAGTGTATACTTTATGGGCTGAGAGCACTTTACAGGCAGTGTATACTTTATGGGCTGAGAGCACTTTACAAGCAGTGTATACTTTATGGGCAGAGAGCACTTTACAGGCAGTGTAAATTTGGCCACAGGAATAGCAACAGCTTAGTAACAGGCGCAGCAAACCAAACGTCATTATGAATCATTAAATCTCATGAACGATGAAGCAACGACTAGTCATATTTTTTTTGTGCAAAACATTTGACCAATCATTTAAGGCCAACTTTTTTACTTTTTTTTTTACTCCCAACTGGTGCAACAGGTCCCAGAAGACCAGGAAGTGTGTGTGGCAGAGCAGAGTTGACCATGGTGAAAACGCTCTGTTGACTGACTATACAGTCAACTTCCTGACTGGCTTCAACATTTCAAGATTTACTTGGACTGGGAGAGCGAGCCAAGACTCTCTACCCCCATCTCAGTCTGTCCATCTCTCTCCCTCTCTCCTCCCATCCATCTTAGAGGTCTAAATTGTATGTGAAAGGCGTTCCCTTGGCTCCACATCTACACAGAACCCACCTGCCCACTGTCGAGAGCAGGTGGACACACACATGCACACACTCTAAACTAGCTCTTTAATGAGCGACAGCTTGAGCCAGAACTAGGGCAAGAGCCAAGTTGTATGCATCAGTGGGGATTTCTACTGCATTTCACACGGGCAGATTCACAGCCTCCTCTGATCTCTCCAGAGAGAACCCGGAGCCATGCATCAGTGGGGATTTCTACTGCATTTCACACGGGCAGATTCACAGCCGCCTCTGATCTCTCCAGAGAGAACCCGGAGCCATTATGGCAGCCTCCCTCTTTAGGCCAGGATGGAAGGTATGCCTCTCTCTGTGGTTCAGCTATCACACAGCAACCAATCTCCTCCTCTACCACCACACACATTCAAAGGTTTGGGGTCACTTAGAAATGTCCTTGTTTTGTTGACATTGAGACTGGTGTTTTGCGGGTACTATTTAATGAAGCTTCCAGTTGAGACCTTGTGAGGCATCTGTTTCTCAAACTAGACACTCCAATGTACTTGTCCTCTTGCTCAGTTGTGCACTGTGGCCTCCCACTCCTCTTTCTATTCTGGTTAGAGCCAATATGCGCTGTTCTGCGAAGGGAGTAGAACACAGCGTTCTACGTGATCTTCAGTTTTTTCCTCAGAAAAAGAATAGACTGACGAGTTTCAGAAGAAAGGTCTTTGTTGACCTTGCTCGAACACGCTTTTTCAGTTCTGCCCACAAATGTTCTATAGGATTGAGATCAGGGCTTTATAATGGCCACTCCAATACCTTGACTTTGTTGTCCTTAAGCCATTTTGCCACAACTTTAGAAGTATGCTTGGGGTCATTGTCCATTTGGAAGACCCATTTGCAACCAAGCTTTAACTTCCTGACTGATGTCTTGAGATGATGCTTCAATATATCCACACAATATTCCTCTCTCATGATGCCATCTATTTTGTGAAGTGCACCAGTCCCCCTGCAGCAAAGCACCCCCACAACATGATGCTGCCACCCCCGTACTTCACGGTTGGGATGATGTTCTTCGGCTTGCAAGCCTCACCCTTTTTCCTCCAAACATAACGATGGTCTTTTCGCACCAAAGTACGTTCATCTTAGGGGACAGAATGCGTCTCCTTCCTGAGCAGTATAACGGCTGCGTGGTCCCATGGTGTTTATACTTGCACACTATTGTTTGTACAGATGAACGTGGTACCTTCAGGCGTTTGGAAATTGCTCCCAAGGATGAACCAGACTTGTGGAGGTCTACAATTTTCTGAGGTCTTGGCTGATTTCTTTTGATTTTCCCATGATGTCAAGCAAAGAGGCACAGAGTTTGAATGATCAAATGATGTCAATTAGCCCATCAGAAGCTTTTAAATCCATGACATCATTTTCTGGAATTTTCCAAGCTGTTTAAAGGCAAAGTCAACATAGTATTGAAACTTCTGACCAACTGCAATTGTGATATAATTCACTGTAGGTGAAATAATCTGTCTGTTAACAATTGTTGGAAAATGCACAAAGTGCATTTAACAAAGTAGTAGATGTCCTAACCGATTTGCCAAAACTATAGTTTGTTCACAAGAAATTTGTAGCGTGGTTGAAAAACAAGTTTTAATGACTACAACCTAAGTGTATGTAAACTTCCGACTTTAACTGTGTGTGTGTGTGTGTATATATATATATACAGTATGTACTGTAATTAATTTACATTTCTATAGTACTCTGGAGGAACTTTTCTCATATGAGAAAAGTTCCTCCAGAGTACTATAGAAATGTAAATGAATTACAGTACATACTGTATACATGTTCCATTGAGGATAGACAGTTTGTTGTCGGTCAGACCACTGCAGAGTCAAGAGAAATCATGTGACTACTACACTCCCGAATAGGGCAGTCTTCTCGAGACAGGCCCAGTCGAGGGCACACCCTGCCGGGTGCATTCCAATACTCTAAACCTCTTGCCCTTTACAGACCTAACGACAGATCTTGTTTGCTCTTAAGGACATCAGCACACACTAACATTATATTGTTGTAATATTATAAATGTTATAGCGTACACTTGTATTGGTGGAGCAGTATACAACTTGTATAGCGCACAATGTATTGTGTGATGTATGGTTGTATTAATGATGCAGACTATTGTTGTGTTGTTCCTGTTTGGACCCCAGGAGTAGCTGCCTTGACACAAACTTATGGGGATCCTAATAAAATACTAGACTAGCTGAGTTTGAATGATTCCATAGAACTCAACTGGTTGTTGAACCGTTCGGTTGTCTTTGCAGAGTACACTCAACAGACACGTGCACGTATGCACAAAGAAACACACACACAGGTAGTGTGGTGGGAATATTTCACCTGTATAAACAGACATTGCTCAAGAGTTGAGACGCAGAGAGGAACTTAGCGGGGGTGTAAAGCACCATTCTTTTACCCAACATGACTGAAGCCTCAGACACCACATGACTGAAGCCTCAGACACCACATGACTGAAGCCTCAGACACCACATGACTGAAGCCTCAGACACCACATGACTGAAGCCTCAGACACCACATGACTGAAGCCTCAGACACCACATGACTGAAGCCTCAGACACCACATGACTGAAGCCTCAGACACCACATGACTGAAGCCTCAGACACCACATGACTGAAGCCTCAGACACCACATGACTGAAGCCTCAGACACCACATGACTGAAGCCTCAGACACCACATGACTGAAGCCTCAGACACCACATGACTGAAGCCTCAGACACCACATGACTGAAGCCTCAGACACCACATGACTGAAGCCTCAGACACCACATGACTGAAGCCTCAGACACCACATGACTGAAGCCTCAGACACCACATGACTGAAGCCTCAGACACCACATGACTGAAGCCTCAGACACCACATGACTGAAGCCTCAGACACCACATGACTGAAGCCTCAGACACCACATGAATGAAGCCTCAGACAACACATGAAAGAAGCCTCAGACAACACATGAAAGAAGCCTCAGACATAGACACCACATGACTGAAGCCTCAGAAACCACAGTAATGAAGCCTCAGAAACCACAGTAATGAAGCCTCAGACAACACAGTAATGAAGCCTCAGACAACACAGTAATGAAGCCTCAGACACCACAGTACCACAGTAATGAAGCCTCAGACATGTTCAGAATAACCACTAATCAGTAGGCCATAACAACGGTCTAAGTAAAACAAGGTGGGCCTTGTTGAACAGATAGTATCAGACCTGGCTGTTTTCCTCTCATTCACCAAATAACCAGTGATTGGCCGGTAGCTGTACTAGAGGGGGTGATTGGCTTGTTTGTAGAATGTTCTCACCAGTTCTAAAAATGAAACATTAGGACTCTGTGTGTGTGTATGTATGTGTGTGTATATTGATAATTTTAAAAAGCAGAAGTATTCTGGCATGCTGTTCAGAGGTCACAGGTCAAGGTTTAGTGTGTGTGTGTTACCTAGGTTCCTCCACAAAGTCCTCGTCCTCGTCTTTGATGGGAGGGGTCTCAGGTGGAGCTGCTCCCTGGTGCTTCTGCACTATCCTCATCCCCCCTGCCTTTACTGTCACACACACACACACACACGCAATTAGCTACAAACTAGGACAGTTACACATGAACAAACAAACATGCACATTAAAACACCAAAACTGTTACATATCAACAAACACACACCACATGCACGTTGACACACATTAGGACAGCTTCCCCCAAAAAGTTAATCCTACACCTGCTATGAAAAGTCAATTTTGACGAAAGCTGTATCCCTTCTAGACAAAAGCGTCCCCAGGACTGAGTTTGGGAAGCGCTGCATTAGGGTACAAGAGTAGATAAAAGGCTCAGGCAAAATGAAAATGTCCTTTACAAAAGCAGTTAAATAAAACCAGACAGATAATTAGATAGCCTAACTGGGTGACAGTCCAGTCTGTGTAATATAATCAGATCGCCTAACTGGGCGACAGGCCAGTCTGTGTAATATAATCAGATAGGCTAACTGGGCGACAGGCCAGTCTGTGTAATATAATCAGATAGGCTAACTGGGCGACAGTCCAGTCTGTGTAATATAATCAGATCGCCTAACTGGGTGACAGGCCAGTCTGTGTAATATAATCAGATCGCCTAACTGGGCGACAGTCCAGTCTGTGTAATATAATCAGATTGGACTGTCACCCAGTTAGCCTGTCTGTGTAATATAATCAGATCGCCTAACTGGGTGACAGGCCAGTCTGTGTAATATAATCAGATCGCCTAACTGGGTGACAGTCCAGTCTGTGTAATATAATCAGATAGGCTAACTGGGCAACAGTCCAGTCTGTGTAATATAAAGGACATACAGTAGATAGCTTGTGATCCAGAATGAAGACAGTGATTGAACTCATATCATGCAGAAATACATATATATAATTTTACATTTCGCCGACGCTCTAATCCAGAGCGATTTAAGGCGTCAGGTCGTCTGGCGCCTAAACCAGTGTGCTCACATACTCCCTCGAAACACCTTTGTTTGAAAAATTAGAAAAAGCAGCAATAGTACTGTTTGTCCATTTTGAGACACTGTAGCCAGCATATACTTTCTCAAAATTGTCTGAATTAATCTAAAATAACTCGGTAAATCTGTCATTAATTTTGATGTTTTTGCAGGGAAGATCTTAGTGACTCAATTTTTACATCCAACTAAGATGTTTGGTGCAGTATTTCACAATGACAAAAATTGCATGAAAGTGAGTTCTCTCTCATTGAATGACAATAAAGACTCGGGTCGTCGCTGTAAATGAAAACGTTTTCTCAGTCAACTTACCTGGTAAAATAAGAGTTAAATAAATACAAAATAATAAATGTATTGAAGAATCCTGACGAAGGGGCGTTGACTTCAGATACCGAACAAACCCCCCAAAAAAACCTTGCCGAAGTTCAAAAGGTCACAAACTGTTGTCATAATATATGCACAAACTCTTACGAACAGTTTCGGCTGGGAAGCATATGGACACCTTTACAGTAGTGAGTGCATAGGCCTACAGTTTTCGTACTGGTCCCCCTTCAGAATCGAACCCAAATACTCCATCTAAACGTGAATTGATTCTCAATTGCAGTACGGTTCTAGAAACATATCCCAATCAAAATAATTTCACAAAAACAAAATACACACTTACTGTACACTGATTTCACTGGTTTTAACAGTAAACAGTATTTTTCAGTGACAACACATTTTTATTTTACAATGCTTGTACTGCCAAACCCAGATGACGCTGGGCCAATTGTGCGCCGCCCTATGGGACTCCCGATCACGGCCGGTTGTGATACAGCCCGGGATCGAACCAGGGTCTGTAGTGACACCTCTTGCACTGAGATGTAAGTGCCTTAGACCACTGCGCCACTCAAGAACTGTGTTGCATCTGTCTTCCGTTTACACACAGCACAGACGTTCAGAAACGCAGATAGCTAATTAGTACAGGTCGTCCAGTCTTCCTCATTCACATAGCTCGTCTGTCTTCCGTATGTTTACCGTAAACAAGCGCAGTAACATGGAAATGTGACCATGTGGGAATCCTAACCCTATAAAAAGGTGTATAACTTTAACCTTTGTTTTTTGAAAAGATAAGGTACTTATGCTTCCAAAACCGTACCCGTGTTAATGTTCAGAGTCACGGCTCTTAATAAAACTCCCGCCTATAGAAGACACCTTTGCCCAATGACTCATGGTAATGTAACTGAGAGTCATGATCAAGGGCTAATCCCATTCCTGCATTGAGGTGTGTTTTGTCGACCCATATCTTGCACCGCTCCCCGGCGTTAATGTAACTCCTGATTGCGTACTGACCCCAGTGCAGCCCAGTGTAAACATGCGTAATGGGAGGGGTCAGTGTCTTCTGGCAATTATGGCATACTATCGTGCCCTACTTTCTGTCCACGTACTCCTTAGGTGTTATCAGATTCCCCACAGACTTTTAAAAAGGGTAGCTTCCACGATACTAAGCTATAATCAAATATGTAGCTTTAATGGCAATCTAGCATTGGTAACGTTTATCAAATTGTCTTGCAAGATTAAGTCGTATTCGATAGGCGTGGTGTGGATCAAGCGTTTAGCTAACGTTACAATATGGCACGTCATCCGGGAAATAGCCCTAACGACAGGAAAAAAAAAACTGATTTAATTGCTAAACTATACGATATTGTTCAACAGCAGCACATGTTATCGTACACACGTTAGTCTACTTGAAATGTATGTATATCTAACTAACGTTGTCAAATGCAACTATTGACATAGGCCTAATGCATATCCCGTGATACGTCAGCTGAACCGTGAATACAAAAAGCGATGTTGCTTGTGCTGTAAAAAAGCAACATAAGGTTCAATACCAGCCGGGAGGTGTCCTCCTTTGGTCTCGATTTTCTCCTTCGGCGGCGAAGACATATCTAACTAATGTCTGTCGGAAGCGTGAAAACACTCGTTAAAATAGCTATTCCTTTCCTTTTTCTGGGGGTAAACAGCAGCAGTCGACTTCAGTCCAGTTCGTCAACGTGGCTTCTTGTTTGGCAACTGTGCGTGATGACGACAGTGAAAATATCAGACAAATAGGAAAGTCAAGTTTAGTCTGACGTCGAGAGGGTGGTACGGGATGCGGCTGGTGCCAGAATAAAGAATTTCCCATGGATAGATACTGTAAAAGCAGGCAATCGTATCATCTCCCTCTGTCTCTCCCAATCAATCAAAAGGCAAGGAGGTTACTGCTTTCCTTCTGTCCTTTTTTTATAGAACCAAGTAGATTTAAGTCATAACATAAACAACATACAGTGCCTTCAGAAAGTATTCATGCCCACTGCTTTACTGCACATTTTGTTGTGTTATAGCCTGAATTCAAAATTTATTAAATATTTGTTTTCTCTCACCCATCTACACACAATACCCCATAATGACAAAGTTAAAAAATGTTTTTAGAAATTTTAGCAAAATGTATTAAAAAAAATGAAATACAGAAATATCTAATTAACATAAGTATTCACACCCATGAGTCAATACTTTTTAGAAGCACCTTTGGCAACGAGTTTTCCACAACTGGACTGTGCAACATTTGCCCAGTTTTCTTTTCAAAATGCTTCAAGCTCTGTCAAATTTGTTGTTGATCATTGCTAGACAACCATTTTCAGGTCTTTCCATAGATTTTAAGTAGATTTAAGTCAAAACTGTAAGTCTGCCACTCAGAAACATTCACTGTCTTCCTGGTAAGCAACTCCAGTGCAGATTTGGCCTTGTGTTTAACGTTATCGTTTAACGTTTAACGTGATTTGATTTGATTTATTGTCCTGTTGAAAGGTGAATTTATATTCCAGTGTCTGTTGGAAAGCAGACTGAACCAGGTTTTCCTCTAGGATATTGCCTGTGCTTAGCTACATTCCGTTTCTTTTTTTATCCTGAAAAACTGCATCATGTTATGGGTATGCTTGTAATTGTTAAGGTAACGATTGCAAGCATACCCATAACAGGATGCAGCCACCACTATGCTTGAAAATATAGAGAGTGTTATTCAGTAATGTGTTGTATTGGATTTGCCCCAAACATGACACTTTGTATTCAGGACAACAAATGTAATTGCTACGCACATTTCTTTGCAGTATCACTTTAATAATGGCTGTAATGGCGCAAATGGAATGGCATCAAACACATGGAAACCATATATATATATATGAGTGTGTAGATGACAGGGGGTTGCTGGCATCTTAATTGGGGAGGACAGGCTCGTGGTAATGGCTGGAGTAGAATAGGGTGGAACTGTATCAGACACATCAATACATGGAAACAATGTGTTTGATGCCATTCCATTCGCTCCGTTCCAGCCATTATTATGAGCTGTCCTCCCCTCAGCAGCCTCCACTGGTGTAAACAGTTTGTTTGTGTGTGTGTGTGTGTGTGTGTGTGTGTGTTTGCTTGCATATGGCCACTAGAGGGGAGAATACAGCCTTGCGTAAACCTTGTTTTCTATACAGAGTCGTGTGTATGAGTGCTCATCTAAACATTGTTATTTCTATCCAACAGTATATGTGTTTGTGTAGAAGGACCCATCACACTTAAAAAGGGGTCCTAAAATTGTAAATCAAATAGCTAAATGATCCATGGTAAACAATTCCAATTGTCAGCTTAGTGGAACCCCCAAGACAACTGCTTAGACTTTTAGGGGTTAATAACTGAACTGAAGACTTTGACTGAATTGAAGACTTGAACTGAACTGAAGACTTTAACTGAACTGAAGACTTTGACTGAATTGAAAACTTTAACTGAACTGAAGACTTTCACAGAATTGAATACTTTCACAGAACTGAAGACTTTAACTGAATTGAAGACTTTAACTTAACTGAAGACTTTAACTGAACTGAAGACTTTGACTGAATTGAAGACTTGAACTGAACTGAAGACTTTAACTGAACTGAAGACTTTAACTGAACTGAAGACTTTAACTGAAGACTCCACGACTCTCCTTGATACTGCATGTGTCATATCCAAGTCATGAGAATAATGATCAAATCAAATCAAATTGAATTAGTCACATGCGCCGAATACAACAGGTGTACACCTTACAGTGAAATGCTGAATACAACAAGTGTAGACCTTACAGTGAAATGCTTACTTACAAGCCCTTAACCAACAATGCAGTTTTAAGAATATATCCCCCAAAAAGTAATAGATGAGAATAACAAATAATTAAAGAGCAGCAGTAAATAACAATAGCGGGCTACACACAGGGGGTACCGGTACATAGTCAATGTGTGAAGGCACCGGTGGGGGGTAGGTGGGGGTGGGGGGTGGGGGGTAGTCATTTGATTAGATGTTCAGGAGTCTTATGGCTTGGGGGTAGAATCTGTTTAGAAGCCTCTTGGACCTAGACTTGGCGCTCCGGTACCGCTTGCTGTGCGGCAGTAGAGAGAACAGTCTATGACTTCGGTAGCTGGAGTCTTTGACAATTTTTAGGGCCTCCCTCTGACGCCGCCTGGTATAGAGGTCCTGGATGTCAGGAAGCTTGGCCTCAGTGATGTACTGGGCTGTACACACTACCCTCTGTAGTGCCATGCAGTCGGAGGCCGAGCAGTTGCCATACCAGGCAGTGATGCAATCCGTCAGAATGCTCTCGGTGGGGCAGCTGTAAAACCTTTTGAGGATCTGAAGACCCATGCCAAATCTTTTCAGTCTGCTGACGGGGAATAGGTTTTGTCGTGCCCTCTTCACGCCTGTCTTGGTGTGCTTGGACCATGTTAGTTTGTTGGTGATGTGGACGCCAAGGAACTTGAAGCTCTCAACCTGCTCCACTACAGCCCCGTCGATGGGAATGGGGGCGTGCTCGGTCCTCCTTTTCCTGTAGTCCACAATCATCTCATTTGTCTTCATCACATTGAGGGAGAAGTTGTTGTCCTTGCACCACACGGTCAGGTCTCTGACCTCCTTCCTTCATTGTTGTCAGTGATCAGGCCTACCACTGTTGTCATCGGCAAACTTAATGATGGTGTTGAAGTCGTGCCTGGCCGTGCAGTCATGAGTGAACAGGGAGTACAGGAGGGGACTTAGGACTTACAGTAAGTCCCCTACTTAGCACGCACCCCTTAAGGGCCCCGGTGTTGAGGATCAGCGTGGCGGATGTATTGTTACTTACCCTTACCACCTGGGGGCGGCCCGTCAGGAAGACCAGGATCCAGTTGCAGAGGGAGGAGTTTAGTCCCAGGGTCCTTAGCTTAGTGATGAGCTTTGATGGCACTATGGTGTTGAATGCTGAGCTGTAGTCAATTGATAGGATTCTCACGTCGGTGTTCCTTTTGTCCAGGTGTGAAAGGGCAGTGTGGAGTGCAATATATATTGCATCATCTGTGGATCTTTTGGGGCGGTATGGAAATTGGAGTGGGTTTAGGGTTTCTGGGATAATAGTGTTGATGTGAGCCATGACCAGCCTTTCAAAGCATTTCATGGATACAGACGTGAGTGCTACGGGTCAATAGTCATGTAGGCATGTTACCATAGTGTCCTTGGGCACAGGGACAATGGTGGTCTGCTTGAAACATGTTGGTATTACAGACTCAGACAGGGGTATGTTGAAAATATCAATGAAGACACTTGCCAGTTGGTCAGCGCACTTGCCAGTTGGTCAGCGCACTTGCCAGTTGGTCAGCGCATGCTCGGAGTACCCATCCTGGTAATCCGTTTGGCCCTGCGACCTTGTGAATGTTGACCTGTTTAAAGGTCTCACTTACATCAGGTGCAGAGAGCACAATCACACAGTCGTCTGGAACAGCTGATGCTCTCATGTATGTTTCAGCGTTTACTTGCCTCGAAGAGAGCATAGAAGTTTTTTAGCTCGCCTGGTCGGCTCGTATCACTATTACAATATTATTAATGATACATTATTTTATTATAGTTGACCACAAAATAACATACAGTGAACACATTTATGTTGGTACTATGTCCTCTACTGATCAGCTGTCCTCTCTTGATTGTATTAAACTAGAGGATATTTTAATGCTATAACAGTGTGCCGATCTCTAGAATCACATATCAGAACCTTTTAAACAGCAAATTGTCTTCAACAAGTAACCAAAAAAGTGTTAAACAAATCAATATATATTATACATTTGAGATTCTTCAAATAGCCACCCTTTGCCTTGATGACAGCTTTGCACACTCTTGTCCATTCTCTCAACCAGCATCACCTGGAATGCTTTTCCAACGGTCTTGGAGTTCCCACATAAAGTATGCTGAGCACTTTTGGGCTGTTTTTCCTTCACTCTGCGGTCTGACTCATCCCAAACCATCACAATTTGGTTGAGATTGGATGGTTGAGTGATGGAGTGCTGCGTCAGATGACCTTCACTCTCCATCTTGGCCAAATAGCCCTTACACAGCCTGGAGGTGGGTTTTGGGTCATTGTCCTGTTGAAGAACAATTGACAGTCCCACTAAGCCCAAACCAGATGGGATGGTGTATCGCTGCAGAATGCTGTAGTAGCCATGCTGGTTAAGTCTGCCAGCAAAGCACCCCTACACCACGACACCTCCTCCTCCATGCTTCACGGTGGGAACCACACATGCAGAGATCATCCATTCACCTACTCTGTGTCTCACAAAGACACAGCGGTTTGGACTCATCAGACCAAGGGACAGATTTCCAATGGTCTAATGTCCATTGCTCATGTTTCTTGGCCCAAGCAAGTCTCTTCTTCTTATTGGTGTCCTTTAGTAGTGGTTTCTTTTCATCAATTCGACCATGAAGGCCTGATTCACACAGTCTCCTCTGAACAGTTGATGTTGAGATGTGTCTGTTATCTGAACTCTGTGAAGCATTTATTTGGGCTGCAATTTCTGAGGCTGGTGACTCTAATGAACGTATCCTCTGCAGCAGAGGAAACTCTGGGTCTTCCTATCCTGTGGCGGTCCTCATGAGAGCCAGTTTCATCATACCACAGCAGAGGTAACTCTGGGTCTTCCTATCCTGTGGCGGTCCTCATGAGAGCCAGTTTCATCATACCACAGCAGAGGTAACTCTGGGTCTTCCTATCCTGTGGCGGTCCTCATGAGAGCCAGTTTCATCATACCACAGCAGGGGTAACTCTGGGTCTTCCTTTCCTGGGGTGGTCCTCATGAGAGCCAGTTTCATCACAGCACTTGATGGTTTCTGTGACTGCACCTGAAGAAACTTTCAAAGTTCTTGAAATGTTCTGTGTTGACTGACCCTAATATCTTAAAGTAATGATGGACTGTTGATTCTCTTTGCTTATTTGATCTGTTTTTGCCATACTATGGGCTTGGTCTTTTACCAAATAGGGCTATCTTTTGTATACTACCCCTACCTGATTGGCTCAAATGCATCGAGAAGGAAAGAGATTCCACAAATAAACATTTAACAAGGCACACCTGTTAATTGAAATGCATTCCACGTGACATTGATTTGTTTAACACCTTTTTGGTTACTACATGATTCCATATGAGTTATTTAATAGTTTGAATGTGTTCACTATTATTCCATAATGTAGAAAATAGTTTTTTTTTTTATTTAAAAAAAGCTGGAATGAGTAGGTGTGTCCAAATGTTTGACAGGTACTGTGTATTTAAGCAATAAGACCCGAGGAGGTGTGGTATATGATCCACATACTGTGGCTCAGGGCTGTTTTTGTGCACTCCACGACACAGAGTGCCCGGACACAGCCCTTAGCCGTTGTATATTGGCCATACATACCACGTCTGTCGGTTCCCGACCATAGCTAATGACAAACAAAGTCGTAGATCTATTGCTATTACTGTGTGTGTGTGTGTGCCTCTGAGATCTCTCTGTGATGGTTGAGTTTACATAGACAGAATGGGGACGTCACTGGTGAGTGCATAAGCTGCATCTGACAAGAACACATGCTTTCTCTATCACTCCCTTTCTCTGGATGAGGTTCTCCTCTCTGTAGGGGGTAGGGGTTCACAGCAGGCGAAAACAGAGACAGCGGCTGCTGCAACACTGAAGAATAACTGTCTATCCATGTGTCCGCTGGGTAACACTCTACTGTACTGTCATGCCTCGTTCAGGGTGAGGTGATTCCACCTGACAGGACACCTCATGGTGTGTGCCTCTGTGTGTGGACGAGCAGGAGGTGTAGCAGGAGGCGGAGAAGGAGGGACACAATGAAATTGAGTTATATTCATTGTGTTATATTCACAAGGCAATAGACGTACGAGACACAGTAGTCCTACCACAGTGGCATCTCTACAACAGCTGTTTAGGTCCAAACCATTCCCTGCCAGTCAAATGTTACTCAGGTTCGGTGAGGTGCATAGCAGTGTTGTTTACCATTATTTATCCTGTTCCATTCATGTTGCTGTTCCACACACAGGAGGTTTTTGTATTTAGTTCATCAGTAACATTAATCCTTCCTATTTTCCGCCCAACGCCATGTTCCAAGGCAGAGTTCAAATTGAACTGTCAGAGTTCCTAACACGGCCCTAAATAAATCACTCAGAGCAGTCTGGGCTCCTCTCTCTCTTTCTCCCCTCTCTTCTCTCTTTCTCCCCTCTCTTCTCCCCTCTCTTCTCCCCTCTCTTTCTCCCCTCTCTTCTCTCTTTCTCCCTTCTCTTCTTCCCTCTCTTCTCCCCTCTCTTCTCTCTTTCTCCCCTCTCTTCTCTCTTTCTCCCCTCTCTTCTCCCTCTCTTCTCTCTTTCTCCCCTCTCTTCTCTCTTTCTCCCCTCTCTTCTCTCTTTCTCCCCTCTCTTCTCCCTCTCTTCTCCCCTCTCTTTCTCCCCTCTCTTCTCCCCTCTCTTCTCTCTTTCTCCCCTCTCTTCTCTCTTTCTCCCCTCTCTTCCATCTTTCTCCCCTCTTCTTCCCTCTCTTCTCTTTTTCTCCCCCTTTTCTCCCCTCTCTTCTCTATTTCTCCCTCTCTTCCCCCTCTCTTCTCTCTTTCTCCCCCTCTTCTCCCCTCTCTTCTCTCTTTCTCCCCCTCTTCTCCCACCTCTTCTCTCTTTCTCCCTCTCTTCTCTCTTTCTCTCACTCACACACACTCTTTACCACTTCCTCTCTCTCTATGCCTCCCTCCATCTTGCACCATCTCTGACTCTCTCTATGTATCTATCCATCTTTCTCCCTCCCTTGCTCCTAAAGCGGATGAGAATTATGTTCCTTTTACATCATTGTGTTCTGTCTGATTGAGATCTATATGTCTGTCTTTATCAGAAGCACACTGCCCGAATGCTCACCTTTGTTTAAATCAGAAATATATTTTTGGTATCAAACCCTCCAGTGTGAACCACCACTTACACACATACACATGCACATGCACACCCACACATGCACACCCACACATGCACACCCAAACATTCACACACACACCGCAAATCAAATCAAATTGTATTTGTCACATAGACGTGTTTAGCAGATGTTATTGCGAGTGTAGCGAAATGCTTTGTGTTTCTAACTCCAACAGTGCAGTAATATCTAATAAGTAATATCTAACAATTTTACAACATATATCCAATACACACAAATCTAAGTAAAGGAATGTAATTCAGAATATATAAATACATGGATGAGCGATGTCAGAGCGACATACACTCTGTGTCCGAGGTTTGTCACGTCTGGATGAGCGATGTCAGAGCGGCGTACACTCTGTGTCCGAGGTTTGTCACGTCTGGATGAGCGATGTCAGAGCGACATACACTCTGTGTCCGAGGTTTGTCACGTCTGGATGAGCGGTGTCAGAGCGACATACACTCTGTGTCCGAGGTTTGTCACGTCTGGATGAGCGATGTCAGAGCGACATACACTCTGTGTCCGAGGTTTGTCACGTCTGGATGAGCGATGTCAGAGCGGCGTACACTCTGTGTCCGAGGTTTGTCACGTCTGGATGGGCGAAGTCAGAGCGGTGTACACTCTGTGTCCGAGGTTTGTCACGTCTGGATGGGCGATGTCAGAGCGGCGTACACTCTGTGTCCGAGGTTTGTCACGTCTGGATGAGCGATGTCAGAGCAGCGTACACTCTGTGTCCGAGGTTTGTCACGTCTGGATGAGCGATGTCAGAGCGGCGTACACTCTGTGTCCGAGGTTTGTCACGTCTGGATGGGCGAAGTCGGTCCGATCAGAGCAGAGAGGAACAGAACCACGTCTACTGCGCCTCTCTCTACCGTGTTAAAACGGAGACATAAATGGAGGTCAAATTGAAAAGCTATTTCATGCCACATTACGTACCACCACCCGTCCGCGGTGGGACGTTTTTTTTCTCTGGTAGAGTCGAACTTTTCTACTTATTGTGAAGGGTAATAATCATGATAACAGAGTTAAAACAAAGCACTGCATTTCACACAGACTGGGGAAATGAGTTCCAGTCAATTGTCACTACCTGCTTATTTCACTCCTCCAGGCTGGCTTTGTGAATGGGAACCTACAGGTGTGGGATATTCATTTGATCACTCTGTTGTCACTGACAATTTTCCTGAGCCGCAGGACTTACATAAATTCACTGAAAACCCGCACCAACACGCGATGATATGAACAGTATTGCACTTTTCATGTAGCCTAATATTGGGTCAGATAATAGCCTCACCACTGATCAAGCAACATTTTGGACTAAATGTTCAAATCCTGTTACTGCAGGATTATTTTGCTTTGACAACACTGGTCAAATTAATATCATACATCTGTACCTCTATGATGAATGTAATCAAAGGTACCAGTATAGAAAGATAGTTTTCATTTTTATCTTTATTTAACCTGGCAAGTCAGTTAAGAACAAATTGTTTTTTACATTGACGGCCTATCCCGGCCAAACCCGGACAACGCTGGGCCAATTGTGCACCACCCTATGGGACTCCCAATCACAGCCAGATGTGATGCAGCCTGGATTCGAACCAGCTGCCGCAGTGACACCTCTTGCACTGAGATGCAGTGTCTTAGACCATTGCACCACTCAGGAAAATTAGAGGGGCTGTCACTGTGCTTACTCATTTATAGAGTGGTAGCCTATGTAGGATTATCAACCTATTTAAAACATGTCAGTGTATGCCTGGCCTCTACACTGCATCATCTCTGTGGTCACAAGCTATTCAAAACAACAGCTCTCACAGTCTGACCAACAGCTCTCACAGTCTGACCAACAGCTCTCACAGTCTGACCAACAGCTCTCACAGTCTGACCAACAGCTCTCACAGTCTGACCAACAGCTCTCACAGTCTGACCAACAGCTCTCACAGTCTGAACAACAGCTCTCGCAGTCTGACCAACAGCTCTCGCAGTCTGAACAACAGCTCTCGCAGTCTGAACAACAGCTCTCGCAGTCTGACCAACAGCTCTCGCAGTCTGACCAACAGCTCTCGCAGTCTGACCAACAGCTCTCGCAGTCTGAACAACAGCTCTCGCAGTCTGACCAACAGCTCTCACAGTCTGACCAACAGCTCTCACAGTCTGACCAACAGCTCTCACAGTCTGACCAACAGCTCTCGCAGTCTGACCAACAGCTCTCGCAGTCTGACCAACAGCTCTCACAGTCTGACCAACAGCTCTCACAATCTGACCAACAGCTCTCACAATCTGACCAACAGCTCTCACAGTCTGACCAACAGCTTTCACAGTCTGACCAACAGCTCTCACAGTCTGACCAACAGCTCTCACAGTCTGACCAACAGCTCTCACAGTCTGACCAACAGCTCTCACAGTCTGACCAACAGCTCTCACATCAGAACTAGACATTCATCCATGTTTCTCAAACTTCAAATTTAAAAGTTGTTCTAAACATCACATTTGGAAGTGTTTAAGGTTAAGTGTAGGCATTAACTCAACATTTTGAAGGTTAGGGTGAACTCCAATTAGTTAAAGCAAGGGTTAAGGTTTGGGATAGGCTTAAAATAAAATATTAAAATATATATATATAAAACAATAAACACCTAACTCTTAGATCTGAGTACATGTGGTTAGTCTGGCTAACACCTAACCTTTAGATGTGGGTATATGTGGTTAGTCTGGCTAACACCTAACTCTTAGATCTGGGTCCTCCTGACCTTAGTCTGGAAAGGCTATTTTGATGTTGTCTGCACGATATGTAGATAATGAAAGGGATGCACAATCACACACAACCCCAGAGCACCACCCCCTACTAATACAGCGGTTGAATTTTCAAATCCAAACAATGTGCGGTCTCAACCCCCCATGAAGGAAAGGTCTCAACCCCCCATGAAGGAAAGGTCTCAACCCCCCATGAAGGAAAGGTCTCAAACCCCCATGAAGGAAAGGTCCCAACCCCCCATGAAGGAAAGGTCTCAAACCCCCATGAAGGAAAGGTCTCAAACCCCCATGAAGGAAAGGTCTCAACCCCCCATGAAGGAAAGGTCTCAACCCCCATGAAGGAAAGGTCTCAACCCCCATGAAGGAAAGGTCTCAAACCCCCATGAAGGAAAGGTCTCAACCCCCCATGAAGGAAAGGTCTCAACCCCTCATGAAGGAAAGGTCTCAACCCCCCATGAAGGAAAGGTCTCAACCCCCCATGAAGGAAAGGTCTCAACCCCCCATGAAGGAAAGGTCTCAACCCCCCATGAAGGAAAGGTCTCAACCCCCCATGAAGGAAAGGTCTCAACCCCCCATGAAGGAAAGGTCTCAACCCCCCATGAAGGAAAGGTCTCAACCCCCATGAAGGAAAGGTCTCAACCCCCATGAAGGAAAGGTCTCAACCCCCCATGAAGGAAAGGTCTCAACCCCCCATGAAGGAAAGGTCTCAACCCCCCATGAAGGAAAGGTCTCAACCCCCCATGAAAGAAAGGTCTCAACCCCCCATGAAGGAAAGGTCTCAACCCCCAATGAAGGAAAAAAAAAATTGAGAGAACTGATAAAAGTTCAGTACATTCAGGAGCACATTTATCCAGTAATACTGCATTTAGAATGCACTCCTGTCCAGACCATCCACTGGGCACTCTGGTTGATTCAACGTCTTTTTCATGTCATTTCAATGAAATCGATGTTGAATTTACGCCTGTGTCCAGTGGGCAGTGTCACAGCGCTCCCTCGCTGTGAGTCACGTCAGCCAGGCTAACATGGTAGGATGTGATAATAAAAAAGCGGATACGCCCAGGTTGGGTTAAAACGTTGAACAAACCATCAAAACATTAACTGTACTTATGCCCTGCCATCTCAATGGTTTGCCAACCTCAAGGGAGCTTGTTATTGTCACTGTCGACCTTGGCATTTCAAGTTCTCTCTAAAGTTCAGTGACATACGACCTTGAAATAGCACTAAAACAACGAATAAAATGTGATTCATTCAACATGTTCTCCATAACTTACCTTGATGAAATAAAGGTTGAATAAGGTACAATAGATTTGCAAAGAGTCTTTTATTTACCTGGTGTTAAAGGTAGCATCCATACGCAGTAGAGTCTTCTAATAAGCCAGGACACACGACAACACAACTCACACCATAGTGTCAACATCCTCATTATCATCAGCTGGTTTCTGTTAGGATACCTTCCAATATCCACACTAGCTCGCAACCTACTTAGAGTCCATGGCTAATACATTGCCAATGACGGATATGCTAGTGTGGATATTGGAGTAAAGCTGTTTTCTCAAAACAGGGGTTCGATCTTCATCATTATAATCATCATCATCGTCAGTACAGTCAAGTGAACAGAGGCATATTGTACAAATCTTTTCACCTTAAAATGTTGTTGCTTTTAATGACACCGACACCTGCACATAAAAATTATTCTGTAATATCTATACATAGATTTGGCATTCATTCTCTATGGATAAGTCAGTCAAGTGATTTTTACCTTGAGAAATCTGACTTTATCTGGAGGGATACCTCTGCTTTCAGACAATGATCGAGAGACACTCACACGAACGCACACAAGCACACATACACACACACACACACACACACACGCTCAACTAACATAGGCAGATCTGTACATTTGAGAAGGAGACGTACTCAATTTCTACAGTGATACTTCTTTGTAATGTATAACTTACTCCCATCAAAACACAGTTACAAACAGGAGAGGGAATGACGGGTCACTGGTCATGGTTGTCTGTAAACTGAGAGTCTCATACATCCTCCAGTCTAGGGCTGGAACCAGAGAGGGCGTCACTTCTCTCTCTAATGTACAGTAGTGAAAAAGGATACCTAGTCAATTGCATAACTGAATGCATTTAACTGAAATGTGTCTTCCGTATTTAACCCAACCCCTCTGAATCAGAGAGGTGCAGGGGGGCTGCTTTAATCGACATTATCAGCATGCAGGGAGCAGTTGTTCTTGGGGTTAAGTGCCTTGCTCAAGGGCAGAACTACACATTTTTCACATAACCTGCTCGGGGATTCAAACCAGTAACCTTTCAGTTACTGGCCCCACACTCTTAGCAGCCAAGCGAACTGCCACATCTTAGAATGGAGAATGTTGATTCTTGTAGAATGGACTGGTTGTATCATGTAACTGTGTAAAAAATATTTCAATTCAGAACCTTTTAAACACTATATCTTCAAAATAAAATATCAGAGTGTGGAAACGGAGAATCAAAAACATCTATTTGAAATATCTACATATATTTTTTAGGCAGTGTAAAAGCACTTTGTCAAAAAGGAGTGTGGAATGGTCATTGGTCATTGGTCTTGAACCGCTTCTGGTTGACATGTCGTTTCCACAAAACAACCCCACATCCTCAGACCCTGTTGCTAGTCACTCACATCCCTCTGGCTGTTAGAACAGACCCACATCCCTCTGGCTGTTAGAACAGACCCACATCCCTCTGGCTGTTAGAACAGACTCACATCCCTCTGGCTGTTAGAACAGACCCACATCCCTCTGGCCGTTAGAACAGACCCACATCCCTCTGGCTGTTAGAACAGACTCACATCCCTCTGGCCGTTAGAACAGACCCACATCCCTCTGGCTGTTAGAACAGACCCACATCCCTCTGGCTGTTAGACCCACATCCCTCTGGCTGTTAGAACAGACCCACATCCCTCTGGCTGTTAGAACAGACTCACATCCCTCTGACTGTTAGAACAGACCCACATCCCTCTGGCTGTTAGAACAGACCCACATCCCTCTGGCTGTTAGAACAGACCCACATCCCTCTGGCTGTTAGAACAGACTCACATCCCCCTGGCTGTTAGAACAGACCCACATCCCTCTGGCTGTTAGAACAGACCCACATCCCTCTGGCTGTTAGACCCACATCCCTCTGGCCATTAGAACAGACTCACATCCCTCTGGCTGTTAGAACAGACCCACATCCCTCTGGCTGTTAGAACAGACTCACATCCCTCTGGCCGTTAGAACAGACCCACATCCCTCTGGCTGTTAGACCCACATCCCTCTGGCTGTTAGAAGAGACTCACATCCCTCTGGCTGTTAGAACAGACCCACATCCCTCTGGCTGTTAGACCCACATCCCTCTGGCTGTTAGAACAGACCCACATCCCTCTGGCTGTTAGAACAGACCCACATCCCTCTGGCTGTTAGACCCACATCCCTCTGGCCATTAGAACAGACTCACATCCCTCTGGCTGTTAGAACAGACCCACATCCCTCTGGCTGTTAGAACAGACTCACATCCCTCTGGCCGTTAGAACAGACCCACATCCCTCTGGCTGTTAGACCCACATCCCTCTGGCTGTTAGAAGAGACTCACATCCCTCTGGCTGTTAGAACAGACCCACATCCCTCTGGTTGTTAGAACAGACTCACATCCCTCTGGCTGTTAGAACAGACCCACATCCCTCTGGCTGTTAGACCCACATCCCTCTGGCTGTTAGAACAGACCCACATCCCTCTGGCTGTTAGAACAGACCCACATCCCTCTGGCTGTTAGAACAGACCCACATCCCTCTGGCTGTTAGAACAGACCCACATCCCTCTGGCTGTTAGACCCACATCCCTCTGGCTGTTAGAACAGACCCACATCCCTCTGGCTGTTAGAACAGACTCACATCCCTCTGACTGTTAGAACAGACCCACATCCCTCTGGCTGTTAGAACAGACCCACATCCCTCTGGCTGTTAGAACAGACCCACATCCCTCTGGCTGTTAGAACAGACTCACATCCCCCTGGCTGTTAGAACAGACCCACATCCCTCTGGCTGTTAGAACAGACCCACATCCCTCTGGCTGTTAGACCCACATCCCTCTGGCTGTTAGAACAGACCCACATCCCTCTGGCTGTTAGAACAGACCCACATCCCTCTGGCTGTTAGACCCACATCCCTCTGGCCATTAGAACAGACTCACATCCCTCTGGCTGTTAGAACAGACCCACATCCCTCTGGCTGTTAGAACAGACTCACATCCCTCTGGCCGTTAGAACAGACCCACATCCCTCTGGCTGTTAGACCCACATCCCTCTGGCTGTTAGAAGAGACTCACATCCCTCTGGCTGTTAGAACAGACCCACATCCCTCTGGTTGTTAGAACAGACTCACATCCCTCTGGCTGTTAGAACAGACCCACATCCCTCTGGCTGTTAGACCCACATCCCTCTGGCTGTTAGAACAGACCCACATCCCTCTGGCTGTTAGAACAGACCCACATCCCTCTGGCTGTTAGAACAGACCCACATCCCTCTGGCTGTTAGAACAGACCCACATCCCTCTGGCTGTTAGACTCACATCCCTCTGGCTGTTAGAACAGACTCACATCCCTCTGGCTGTTAGAACAGACCCACATCCCTCTGGCTGTTAGAACAGATGTTGGTTGGAAAGGGGAGACAGGACAGTGATCATTGATTGACATTGTTTCAAACCCACTGGGCACAAACTGGTTGAATCACCGTTGTTTCGACTTAATTTGTCAACTTATTGTGACTTGGAATCTATGTGGAAAATACATTATCAATATTACTGTTGTTTTGAGGGTGACATTTCAACCACCGTGAACAATAGAAGGAAATGTATCTTCTATTTGGATAGTTCCATCTGAGCCACTGACTTAGTAGTCTGGCTTTAATTCCAGTTTGTCTACAAATTAGTGATTGATATTGTCACACCCTGACCATAGTTTGCTTTGTATGTTTCTATGTTTTGTTTGGTCAGGGTGTGATCTGAGTGGGCATTCTATGTTGGATGTCTAGTTTGTCTGTTTCTGTGTTTGGCCTGGTATGGTTCTCAATCAGAGGCAGGTGTTAGTCATTGTCTCTTATTGGGAACCATATTTAGGTAGCCTGTTTGGTGTTGGGTTTTGTGGGTGATTGTTCCTGTCTCTGTGTTTGTTGCACCAGATAGGGATGTTTTGGTTTTTCCACATTTCTTGGTTTTGTTTGTCTATTCATGTATAGTTTCTTTATTAAAGAACCATGAATAATAACCATGCTGCGTTTTGGTCCGCCTCTCCTTCGACACAAACCGCTACAGATATGTTGGATTCACTTCTCCATCTCAACCAACAATCTAAGTTAAAGACTCAGACTACATCAAATCAAACGTTATTTAAAGTGCATTTCAAGTTTGATTCACTAATATTCTTTAAACTGTGATTTATGGTGTGAGGTGGAGACGTGAATCCAACAGTAATTCATTTGTATACAAACTGGGACTAAAGACAGACTAAGACACGCTGCATTTACACAGGCTTCCCAATTCTGATCTGTCTTTCACGAATTGTTTTTTTTTTGACCAATCACATCAGAACTTTTCACAGCTGATTTTTTTCCAACGGCTGATCCGATTTAACACAGACCCAGTGGCACAGATGGAACTATTCCAGCAGAAGACGCGTCTTCAAATGGTGAAATATGGTTGTGTTGACAACCAAACACAATTAAACATCACTTCCTGAATACAACAAATAGCCTGTTAATTTGTCGACAAGTTACAAATTATATGTTCGATTCATGTCACCAACTCAACCAAAAATACCAGTTAAAGATGAAGCCAGTGGGTCAGAATGAGCTATCCAAACAGTAGATACATCTCCTATAAATGTTGATATTTGATTGCTTGGTCAACAGAACACAATTCAACATTACATTTGCAAGACAGTAAAAAGTCTTAAGATAAGGCTATCTGACAAACTAATGTAACATTTAACCTTAAAATTAGTAACACATCCAATGGCCACATTTAAATTTGACTGTATCTAAACATTTCTTGTTATGTAATCATATAAAGCGTGCGCGATCAAGATAGCATGTATAGGTGGTCGCAGGTCTGTGCAGATCTTCACAGTTGTTGTAATAATCTGGTAGAATCTCAATCGGTATTAATCACTTGCACATGTACTTGTAATGTAGTTAGATGAAGCACAGTGATACGTGATTACACATGAATTGGTTGTATAAATAAAGAAAATATCGGACATTGTGTTCCCATTTGAACTTTGCTGTGCTTTTAAATGGTTGAAAGCACAGTGATAGACTGTGACAACTAAACCAAAAATAAGACATTGTTTTTACATTGGAATTTGGTTGTGCTTTTAGATGGTTGAAACACATTGGACATTCAACTAACTATTGGCAGTCTTTTTTTCAGTGGGTGAATATAGGTTGTAATCTCACTTGATCAATGTCTAAACCAAATATTAACCAAATATCCACATTGAAATGAGATGTGTGCCCAGTGGGAAGTGTTTTCTTCTCAGTCTCTATTTGGTTACTAGAAAACAATATCCAGTGGCCGGTCAGTCGGTAGTGACAAGATGTGTAATATACACAATACCATCCAGGTCAACTGTCACTGTACTGTACTGTACTGTACTGTACTGTACTGTACTGTACTGTACTGTCACTGTCACTGTACTGTCACTGTAATGTACTGTCACTGTCACTGTACTGTCACTGTACTGTCACTGTACTGTACTGTACTGTCACTGTACTGTACTGTCACTGGACTGTATTGTACTGACACTGTACTGTCACTGTACTGTCACTGTACTGTATTGTACTGACACTGTACTGTCACTGTACTGTACTGTCAATGTACTGTACTGTCACTGTACTGTACTGTCACTGTACTGTCACTGTACTGTACTGTACTGTCACTGTACTGTATTGTACTGACACTGTACTGTCACTGTACTGTCACTGTACTGTACTGTCACTGTACTGTCACTGTACTGTAGTGTCACTGTACTGTCACTGTACTGTACTATACTGTACTGTACTGTCACTGTACTGTCACTGTACTGTACTGTAACTGTACTGTCACTGTTTTGTACTGTCACTGTACTGTACTGTACTGTCACTGTATTGTACTGTACTGTCACTGTCACTGTACTGTCACTGTACTGTCACTGTACTGTACTGTCACTGTACTGTACTGTCACTGTACTGTCACTGTACTGTAGTGTCACTGTACTGTCACTGTACTGTACTATACTGTACTGTCCTGTCACTGTACTGTACTGTCACTGTACTGTCACTGTACTGTACTGTAACTGTACTGTCACTGTTTTGTACTGTCACTGTACTGTACTGTACTGTCACTGTATTGTACTGTACTGTCACTGTCACTGTACTGTACTGTCACTGTACTGTCACTGTACTGTACTGTCACTGTACTGTACTGTCACTGTACTGTCACTGTACTGTACTGTCACTGTACTGTACTGTCACTGTACTGTCACTGTACTGTCACTGTACTGTACTGTAATGTCACTGTCACTGTACTGTACTGTCACTGTACTGTACTGTCACTGTACTGTACTGTCACTGTACTGTCACTGTCACTGTACTGTACTGTCACTGTACTGTACTGTACTGTACTGTCCTGTCCTGTCCTGTCACTGTACTGTACTGTCACTGTCACTGTCACTGTACTGTCACTGTACTGTACTGGCACTGTACTGTCACTGTACTGTACCTGTACTGTACTGTACTGTCCTGTACTGTCACTGTACTGTCACTGTACTGTCACTGTACTGTACTGTCACTGTACTGTCACTGTTTTGTACTGTCACTGTACTGTACTGTACTGTCACTGTACTGTACTGTACTGTACTGTCACTGTACTGTACTGTACTGTCACTGTACTGTCACTGTACTGTCACTGTACTGTCACTGTACTGTACTGTCACTGTACTGTCACTGTACTGTACTGTCACTGTACTGGCACTGTACTGTACTGTACTGTCACTGTACTGTCACTGTACTGTACTGTCACTGTCACTGTACTGTACTGTACTGTACTGTACTGTCACTGTACTGGCACTGTACTGTACTGTCACTGTACTGTACTGTACTGTACTGTACTGTCACTGTCACTGTACTGTACTGTCACTGTACTGTACTGTACACCAAAATACTGTACATCCACAACTTCAAAAAGTACAAATAAAAAAGATGTGAAAATAAAAACCTAAAAGGCTGGAAGATTCTTCTTCAACAGACAACACTCCGTAGAAAGGTAGAAGCTTTGATTGACGATGAAAGTCAGAAGTCAATGTAATGAACGGGTGGAAAGCTGCCCCCTTGTTTTTCATGTAAACATCCTGTCCTGTCTTGTGCTTGGTGTTTTCCTCTCATCTTCTCTCTCCCTTCTCTTTTTTTTCTTTTCTTCTGTCAAGGACTTCTCTCTCTTTCTCTCTCGCTCTCTCTCTCGCTCTCGCTCTCTCTCTCGCTCTCTCTCTCTCTCTCTCTCACACTCTCTCTCTCTCTCTCTCTCTCTCTCACACTCTCTCTCTCTCTCTCTCACACACACACTCTCTCTCTCACTCTCTCTCTCTCTCTCACACACTCTCTCCTCTCTCTCTCTCTCTCTCTCTCTCTCTCTCTCACTCTCTCACTCTCCCACTCTCACTCTCTCACTCTCTCACTCTGACACATCTATCCCACTCCCTTTCCCAGTGGAACAAGCTTTGAACAAACTGAACTGGCGGCAAAATGTCTTGTGGTATTCATGCACATGCGCAGTCTCTCTTCACACCTCAACTCCTCACATCCCCCTAGCACCCCCTAACCCCCTTCCATCCCTGTTTGCCGTTGGTTACTAACATTAACCTCGCACCCCCTATTTACTCTACACCAGTGTTCTTCACTCTCAATCCTGGAGAGCTATGGGACTATGCAGGATTTTATTCAAGCCCAGCACTAATAAACCTAATATCCTCAAATCAATGGTTCATTACACCTTGCAGGTGTGCTGTTTGTTAGTGTTGGGCTGGAGCTAAACCCTACACCAGGACCCATGTTAAGTTGTGACTCCTGTCTCTAGACCCAGGAGTCAGGCGAGGCCGGGTAGTGGCTGGTCTCGTAGTTGAGTTCGGAGTAGGGCCGGGATGCAGAGTAGAAGTCCACGTAGTTGCCGGTGGACTTGAGGCCCAGGTGCATCCGGAGGTCAGTGGCTGCCTGAGACGGGGGCTGGGGGAGGGGCTGGGGGAGGGGCTGGGGGAGGGGCTCGAAGAAGGAGTCATCCAGCATGCGGCCAGGGTTCTGCGGAGGGGGGAAGGAGGGAGGGAGGGATGGAGGGAACGTGTCGTAGTCTTTTAGGGGTGTAGAGGAGCAGTCTGCCTGAGGGGCCATGGGCTGGGGAGGGATCTGGAAAGGAAGTGAAAACACAGAGCTGTTTAATCTGTCTACCTTTATCTGAGGTTAAAATATAAGGTTTATTAATTGGATAAGGGCGGGGTATGGATTCATGTTGCAACGGTTTCAATCTCTCCAGATTTTCGGCCGGTTCAGTGGGGAAGATTCCAGAAGGCATATCAGAGCTTATCAGAACCTCCGCCTTCCTGAAGACGTAACCGTGACAACCATCACCATGGCACCAGATGGGACGTAAAAATATGTGTGTGTCTGTGTATGTGTCTGTGTGTGTGTGTGTGTTGTATGTGTGTGTGTGTGTGTGTGTGTGCATGTGTGTGTGTGTATGTATGTGCGTGTACGTATGTGTGTGCGTGGGCGGGTTGTTGTGTGTATGTGTGTGTGCATGTATGTGTGTGTGCGTGCGTGTATATGTATATGTGTGTGTGTGTGCATACGTATGTGTTTGTGTCTGTGTATATGTATATATGTGTGTGTGTGTGTGTGTGTGTGTGTGTGTGTGTGTGTGTGTGTGTGTGTGTGTGTGTGTGTGTGTGTGTGTGTGTGTGTGTGTGTGTGTGTGTGTGTGTGTGTGTACATGTATGTGCAATTGAAGTAGGACGTTTACATACATTTAGGTTGGACTCATTTTTCAACAACTCCACAAATTTCTTGTTAACACACTGTAGTTTTGGCAAGTCGGTTAGGACATTTACTTTGTGCCTGACACAAGTAAATTAACCAACAATTGTTTACAGACAGATTATTCCATTTATACTTCACTGTATCACAATTGCAGTGGGTCAGAATTTTACATACACTAAGTTGACTGTGCCTTTAAACAGCTTGGAAAATTCCAGAAAATGATGTCATGGCTTGAGAAGCTTCTGATCGGCTAATTGACATAATTTGAGTCAATTGAAGGTGTACCTGTGGATGTATTTCAAGGCCGACCTTCAAACTCTGTGCCTCTTTGCTTGACATCATCGCAAAATCCAAATAAATCAGCCAAGACCTCAGAAAAAATGTGTGGACCTCCACAAGTCTGGTTCATCCTTGGGAGCAATTTTCAAATGCCTAAATGTACCACGTTCATCTATATAAACAATAGTGTGCAAGTATAAACACCATGGGACCACGAAGCCGTCATACCGCTCAGGAAGGAGACATGTTCTGTCTCCTAGAGTTGAATGTACTTTGTTGTGAAAGGTGCAAATCAATCCCAGAAAAACAGCAAAGGACCTTGTGAAGATGCTGGAGGAAAAATGTACAAAAGTATCTATATCCAAAGTAAAACAAGTCCTATATCAACATAACCTGAAAGGCCGCTCAGCAAGGATGAAGCACCTGCTCAAAAACTGCCATAAATGAGCATGACTACGGTTTGCAACTGCACATGGGGACAAAGATCGTGCTATTTGGAGAAATGTGCTCTGGTCTGATGAATCAAAAATAGAACTGTTTGGCCATAATGACCATCGTTATGTTTATAGGAAAAAGTGTGAGGCTTGCATGCCGAAGAACACCACCCCAACCGTGAAGCACGGGGGTGGTAGCATCATGTGGTGGGGGTGCTTTGCTGCAGGAGAGACTGGTGCACTTCACAAAATAGATAACATCATGAGAGAGGAATATTGTGTGGATATATTGAAGCAACATCTCAAGACATCAGTCAGGAAGTTAAAGCTTGGTCGCAAATGGGTCTTGCAAAGGGACAATGACTCCAAACCTACTTCTAAAGTTGTGGCAAAATGGCTTAAGGACAACGAAGTCAAGGTATTGGAGTGGCCATTATAAAGCCCTGACCTCAATCCTGTAGAAAAGTGGTGGGCAGAATGGAAAAAGCGTGTGCGAGCAAGAAGGCCTACAAACCTGACTCAGTTACACCAGCTGTCAGGAGGCCTATAAACCTGACTCAGTTACACCAGCTGTCAGGAGGCCTACAAACCTGACTCAGTTACACCAGCTCTGTCAGGAGGCCTATAAACCTGACTCAGTTACACCAGCTCTGTCAGGAGGCCTATAAACCTGACTCAGTTACACCAGCTCTGTCAGGAGGCCTATAAACCTGACTCAGTTACACCAGCTGTCAGGAGGCCTACAAACCTGACTCAGTTACACCAGCTGTCAGGAGGCCTATAAACCTGACTCAGTTACACCAGCTGTCAGGAGGAATGGGACAGAACACACTGTACTGTACTGTGGGAAGCTTTTGGAAGGCTACCCAAAACGTTTGACCCAAGTTAAACAATTTAAAGGCAATGCTACCAAATACTAATTGACTGCATGTGTGTGTGTGTGTGTGTGTGTGTGTGTGTTGTGTAATATTAGTTGTGTGTGTGTGTGGTGTAATATTAGTTGTGTGTGTGTGTTATAACATTAGTAGTGTGTGTGTTATAATATTAGAAGTGTGTGTGGTGTAGCTCACCTGGTTGTGTTCGATCTCGTCATTAGTAGTAACATAAGAGTTCCGGAACAACGTGGATGTTCCACAGGAGATTCTGACTGAAAGAAGAGAGCGAGGTTGTCAGACAGAGAAAGGAGAGAGAGAGGAGAGAGAAAGAGGAGAGAGAGAGGGGAGAGAAAGAGGAGAGAGAGAGGAGAGAGAGAGAGGAGAGAGAGAGGGGAGAGAAAGAGGAGAGAGAGAGGAGAGAGAGAGAGGAGAGAGAAAGAGGAGAGAGAGGGGGAGAGAGGGGGAGAGAGAGAGGGAGAGAGAGAAGGGAGAGAGAGAAGGGGGGAGAGAGGGGAGAGAGAGAGGGGAGAGAGAGAAGGGGGGAGAGAGGGGAGAGAGAGAGGGGAGAGAGAGGGGGGAGAGGGGAGAGAGAGAGGGGAGAGAGAGAAGGGAGAGAGAGAAGGGGCGAGAGAGAGAGAGAGAGAGAGAGAGAGGGGGTGTCAGAGAGAAAGAGAGGGGGTGTCAGACAGAGTGAATGAGAGAGAGAGGGTGTCAGACAGAGAGAGAGAGAGTGGAGAGTGTAAGAGGGAGGGGGAGAGTGAGAATGACAGAAAGAGATATATAGATAGAAAGTAATAGTCTGTTATTTCTCTCTCCTTCACACACACACCTGCCATGGTGTCTTTTCGGGAGGTGTGCTCTCCTTTGTTGTCGTGGAAACCTGCATTGGTTGCTGTGGAGTCGTATTCGGTCTTGCGTTCTTTCATACTCATCATCTCTCTGGGAGAGGCCGGTGCGCTAACTGTAACACACACACACACACACACACATTATTCATCATTAGGTATGTTTAGTGTGACAGCATGAAGGTCGTATCCTGCCATAGTAGCACACTAATCCTCTGATCACGCTTAATCACGCACGCACACACACGCACGCACACACACACACACACACACACACACACACACACACACACACACACACACACACACACACACACACACACACACACACACACACACACACACACACACACACACACACACACACACACAGGCCCAATTACAGTCCCCTGAAAATGCTACTGTTTACCTACACACTACAGTCTATAATACTGTTTACCTGCACACTACAGTCTATAATACTGTTTACCTGCACACTACAGTCTATAATAATGTTTACCTGCACACTACAGTCTATAATACTGTTTACCTGCACACTACAGTCTATAATACAGTTTACCTGCACACTACAGTCTATAATACTGGTCTATAATACTGTTTACCTGCACACTACAGTCTATAATACAGTTTACCTGCACACTACAATCTATAATACTGGTCTATAATACTGTTTACCTGCACACTACAGTCTATAATACTGTTTACCTGCACACTACAGTCTATAATACTGTTCACCTGCACACTACAGTCTATAATACTGTTTACCTACACACTACAGTCTATAATACTGGTCTATAATACAGTTTACCTACACACTACAGTCTATAATACTGTTTACCTGCACACTACAGTCTATAATACTGTTTACCTGCACACTACAGTCTATAATACTGTTTACCTACACACTACAGTCTATAATACAGTTTACCTACACACTACAGTCTATAATACTGTTTACCTGCACACTACAATCTATAATACTGGTCTATAATACAGTTTACCTACACACTACAGTCTATAATACTGTTTACCTGCACACTACAGTCTATAATACTGTTTACCTGCACACTACAGTCTATAATACTGTTTACCTACACACTACAGTCTATAATACAGTTTACCTACACACTACAGTCTATAATACTGTTTACCTGCACACTACAGTCTATAATACTGTTTACCTGCACACTACAGTCTATAATACTGTTTACCTGCACACTACAGTCTATAATACTGTTTACCTGCACACTACAGTCTATAATACAGTTTACCTGCACACTACAGTCTATAATACAGTTTACCTGCACACTACAGTCTATAATGCTGGTCTATAATACTGTTTACCTACACACTACAGTCTATAATACTGCTTACCTACACACTACAGTCTATAATACTGTTTACCTGCACACTACAGTCTATAATACTGCTTACCTACACAGTAAGGTCTATAATACTTGTCTATAATAATGTTTACCTGCACACTACAGTCTATAATACTGCTTACCTGCACACTCTTATCAAGTACGTACTTCACACATTACATATACTGCTAACCTGCACTTTATTAAACTGACCAGATCATAGAAGTCTTTAAATAGCAGGTTCAACCGAACAGAAACATACACAACTTACATTACTAAAACAACAGAGGACAGGAGAAGAGTGGAGAGGAATTTTTAAGACAACCCTGTGACAGCTCTGTTAAACGGATCATTAATACTGGAACAAAACACCCTCGCCCAGCCCTTCACTGTTAGATCTGGTTATCCCTGGAGACCAGGCCTGAGTGCTATTAGCATGGTACACTGAGCGCCCAGGCACTCAGAAATGTTGCACAGACAAACACACGCTCACTGGTAACCCCGGTTCAGTTCATGTCACATCTGCTCCTGACACAGCCCCTAGTGGTGTCTTCTCCGGTGTCTGCTTGACCTGCAGCCATTCCCCCAGTACACACACACACACACACACACTCTCTCTAGATAGGTGTGCTGGAGTCAGAGCAGATCCCTACCAGCTGCAACTCGTTCCATTATCAAGACCTCTGCAAATACTCAGTTCTGCCACTTCCACTCTGCCAGATCGTAATCTCTGCTCATTTCCCCACCCTGACCATCGCTCCTGTTCCACATCTCACCGCACTGCTACCCTGTTCTGGACTCACCACACCACCACTCCCTTGGATTCCCCTCCGGACCTGTTTACCCTGTCCCAACCCAGCACACTCCAACCTCAGCCTCCACAACATGTCCCAACCCAGCACACTCCAACCTCAGCCTCCACAACCTGTCCCAACCCAGCACACTCCAACCTCAGCCTCCACAACCTGTCCCAACCCAACCCAGCACACTCCAACCTCAGCCTCCACAACCTGTCCCAACCCAGCACACTCCAACCTCAGCTTCCACAACCTGTCCCAACCCAGCACACTCCAACCTCAGCCTCCACAACCTGTCCCAACCCAGCACACTCCAACCTCAGCCTCCACAACCTGTCCCAACCCAGCACACTCCAACCTCAACCTCCACGACCTGTCCCAAGTCCCTCGTCTCCACCCGGGAGCCGTTTGTTCCTGCTCCAGAGCGCTACGATGGTAATCTCGGAACCTGCAGAGCCTTTTTGGTACAATGTTCACTAGTATTTGAGCAACAGCCCTACTCTTATGCTAGTGAACGAGCTAAGATTATGATTTTGATTGGTTGCCTCTGTGGAGCAGCGCTTTCCTGGGCGACTGCTGTATGGGAGAGACAGTCACCCATTTGTTCTCCTATAGTAGATTCACGGAGGAGATGAGGAAGATTTTTGACCACCCAGTTTGCGGAAAGGACGCTGCTAAACGACTCCGGTCCCTCCGTCAAGGCTCCCAGATTGTTGCTGAAATGGCATGTGAGTTCCGCACCCTCGCAGCAGAGAGCGGCTGGGATGAGGGGCCTCTTCAGGAGGCATTCACGAACTCACTCACTGAGACTGTATCCCAATACCAGGCATGTTCTGAACCTGAACCCATGCAGCTCGGCCGTACCCGTCTATCTCCAGAGGAGAGGCAGCGGCGAGTCGATACTAGGAGCTGTCTATACTGTGGCCAGGTTGGTCACCTGGTTTCCACTTGTTCCCTGCGTCCAGCAAGAAGAGGCTCGGGTGATATGTGGAAAATACTATTGGGTCAAATTGCCTGCCCATCTTCCACCAGACCAGGCCAACCAGGCCAACCTTGTGTGGCAGAGTCAGGCTTTTCCTCCAGCTGCTCTTATAGATTATGTTGCCGACGAGAGCTTTCTGGACCGAGGTGTTGTCAACCAGTTGGGCCTGGACACTGTTCCTCTTAATTCACCTCTCGATGCCTACTATCTCAATGGTAAGCTTCTCTCCCATGTCTGTGAGAACCGTTCCAGTCATCCTGCGTCTCTCTGGTAATCACCAAGAACATATCAGTTTCCACATAATTGACAGTCCCTGTTCTGGGCCATCCGTGGTTAAAACTACACAACCCACAGATTTACTGGACCAGCCGCAGGGTTACTACTTGGAGTATATATTGTCATTCCAAATGTCTACATTCTGTTCTTCCACCTGCCTTGTCTGTATCCCAGTCCATTCCAGAACCCCCAGACCTGTCTTCTGTTCCTCCAGAGTATCACAGTTGAACTCTTGTGTTCCATAAGCACCACACACCATCTCTGCCGCCTCATCGCTCGTACAACTGTGCCATTGACTTCCAGCCTGGCACTCCCCTCCCCAGTAGCAGGTAGTATAACCTTTCTCGCCCCAGATCTAAGAATACCAAGCCTGACGCCTTCTCCCGTCAGTTCACAGCAGACAACACAGATACCGAGCCAGAAACCATTAAGCCATCCTTCTGTATCGTTGCTGCTGCCTCCTGGGAGATCGAGTCCCGCCTGATCCAGGAAGCAGTCCTTGTAAGGCTCTGTTTGTGCCAGATTCAGTTCCCTCTGACATTCTTCAGTGGGCCCATGCTACTCACCTCACCTGTCACCCTGGCATGAACGGGACTGTCGCCTTCCTGCGGTAGTGATTTTGGTGGCCCACCATGGTGGCTGCTCGGTCTGTGCCAGGAACAAAACCTCCACCAAACTTATGTCCGGTCGGCTTTGCCCTCTTCCCATACCCAGTCGCCCCTGGTCACACATAGCTCTGGACTTCGTCACTGGCCTTCCTCCAGCTCACAATAACTCAGTCCAGGACCACAGGCGCCGTTGTCATTGCACCTGGAGGAGGGACCGGTCTTGTCTTCGTGCCTCCGCCAGGACCCAATCTCAAGCTAACCATTGCCGTGCTTCAGCTCCAGTCTACACTCCAATACCTCCCTGTGTTACAATGAATACCTTGGTTCATTCATCTGTTTCCTCATCTGAGTCTGCTCTTGGGATCCCCTGTGCTGCTCCGCATAACAGTTAAAAGCCATGTGCTCTCTCTTTTTTGTGTGTGTAGAATTCTGCATGCAGAGTCTCAATTTGGTGTTTGTCCCATGTTGTGAATTCTTGGTTGGTGAGCAGACCCCAGACCTCACAACCATGAAGGGTAATGGGTTCTATAACTGATTCAAGTATTTTTTTGCCAGATCCTAATTGGTATGTTGAATTTTATGTTCCTTTTGATAGCATAGAAGGCCCTTCTTGCCTTGTCTCTCAGATCATGCAAAGCTGTTGAATCTGACAATCAATCTTATTGGTTGTACAGTCGTCTCAAATAAAACTGTGAAGGACCTCGGCGTTACTCTGGACCCTGATCTCTCTTTTGAAGAACATATCAAGACTGTTTCAAGGACAGCTTTTTTCCATCTACGTAACATTGCAAAAATCAGAAACTTTCTGTCCAAAAATGATGCAGAAATTAATCCATGCTTTTGTCACTTCTAGGTTAGACTACTGCAATGCTTTACTTTCTGGATACCTGGATAAAGCACTAAATAAACTTCAGTCAGTGCAAAATACGTCTGCTAGAATGCTGACTAGAACCCCAAAATTTGATCATATTACTGCAGTGCTAGCTTCCCTACACTGGCTTCCTGTTAAGGCAAGGGCTGATTCCAAGGTTTTACTGCTAACCTATAAAGCATTACATGGGATTGCTCCTACCTATCTCTCTGATTTGGTCCTGCCGTACATACCTACACGTACACTATGGTCACAAGACGCAGGCCTCCTAATTGTCCCTAGAATTTCTAAGCAAACAGCTGGAGGCAGGGCTTTCTCCTATAGAGCTCCATTTTTATGGAATTGTCTGCCTACCCATGTGAGAGACGCAAACTCGGTCTCAACCTTTAAGTCTTTAATGAAGACTCATCTCTTCAGTGGGTCATATGATTGAGTGTAGTCTGGCCCAGGAGTGGGAAGGTGAACGGAAAGGCTCTGGAGCAACTAACCGCCCTTGCTGTCTCTGCCTGGGCGGTTCCCCTCTTTCCACTGGGATTCTCTGCCTCTAACCCTATTACAGGTGCTGACTCACTGGCTTACTAGGGCTCTTTCATACCGTCCCTAGGAGGGGTGCGTCACTTGAGTGGGTTGAGTCACTGATGTGATCTTCCTGTCTGGGTTGGCGCCCCCCTTGGGTTGTGCTGTGGCGGAGATCTTTGTGGGCTATACTCAGCCTTGTCTCAGGATGGTAAGTTGTTGGTTGAAGATATCCCTCTAGTGGTGTGGGGGCTGTGCTTTGACAAAGTGGGTGGGGTTATATCCTTCCTGTTTGGCCTTGTCCGGGGGTGTCATCGGATGGAGCCACAGTGTCTCCTGACCCCTCCTGTCTCAGCCTCCAGTATTTATGCTGCAGTAGTTTATGTGTCGGGGGGCTAGGGTCAGTTTGTTATATCTGGAGTACTTCTCCTGTCCTATCCGGTGTCCTGTGTGATTTAAGTATGCTCTCTCTAATTCTCTCTTTCTCTCTTTCTTTCTTTCACGGTGGCTAGTTTTTCCTAGCCACCGTACTTCTACACCTGCATTGCTTGCTGTTTGAGGTTTTAGGCTGGGTTTCTGTACAGCACTTTGAGATATCAGCTGATGTACGAAGGGCTATATAAATAAATTGGATTTGATTTGTGGAAGTTACCTGTGGCTGTAATGTTTATGCTGGGGTATGTATAGTTGTTTGTGTGCTCTAGGGCAATGGTGTCTAGATGGAATTTGTATTTGTGGTCCTGGCGACTGGACCTTTTTTGGAACACCATTATTTTTGTCTTACTGAGATTTACTGTCAGGGCCCAGGTCTGATAGAATCTGTGCAGAAAATCTAGGTGCTGCTAGAGGCCCTCCTTGGTTGGTGACAGAAGCACCAGATCATCAGTAGACATTTGTTTTCAGATTCTAGTATGGTGAGGCCGGGTGCTGCAGACTGTTCTAGTGTCCTTGCCAATTCGTTGATATATGTTGAAGAAGGTGGGGCTTAAGCTGCATCCCTGTCTCACCCCACGTCCCTGAGTTTTTTGCTAATTTTAACCACTTGTTGTTGTTTTTGTACATGGTTTTTATAATGTCGTATATTTTTTCCCCAACACCACTTTACATCAATTTGTATAGCAGACCCTCATGCCAAATTGACTTGCAGGGTGAATACGTGGTGAATACGTGGTCTGAGGATGCCATCAACACCACAGGCGTTTTTGGGTTGGAGGGTTTGTATTTTGTCCTGTAGTTCATTCAATGTAATTGGAGAATCCAGTATGTTCTGGTAGTCTTTAATAGCTGATTCCAAGACTTGTATTTGATCATGTATATGTTTTTGCTGTTTGTTCTTTTTTATTGGGCCAAAATAGATTGGAGGAGTGGTTTACCAATATATCTCCATTTTGGATAGATACCTCTTCGTGTTGTTTGTTTAGTGTTTTTACATTTTCCCAGAAGTGGTTAGTCTATGGACTCTTCAATTACAATGAGCTGATTTGTGACGCAAAGTTCATTTTTTAGTAGTGTATTTCTGTATTGTTTTAGCGATTCACCATAGTGAAGGCGTAGGCTCAGGTTTTCTGTGTCTCCATGCTTTTGGTTGGATCTGTTTCTCAATTTCTTTCTTAGGTTTTTGCATTCTTCATCAAACCATTTGTCATTGTTGATCATTTTCTCCGGTTTTCGGTTTGAAATGTATAGATTTGATAGGGAAACTGAGAAAACAAATATACGTTTTAGGTTTTCTACTGCCAAGTTTACACCTTCACTATTACAGTGGAACGTTTTGTCCAGGAAGTTGTCTAAAAGGGATTGAATACGTTGTTGCCTAATTGTTTTTTTTGTAGGTTTCCACACTACTTTCCTTTATATTACTCAGTTCCTTTGGATATGACGCCTCATGACTGAGTATTGCTCTGTTCAAGTAGACTGTGATCTGATCACAGTCCCTGGTTTCAGTGGGCTGACTGTGAACGCTCTGAGAGCTATAGGTGTACCTACCATAGCAGTCCAATCCAATGTGGATAATGAAATCCAGTTCACTTCAGTAGTAATAATAATAATAATAGAATCATGTATACAGTTACAACACTACTGTTGTTGTATTGTGGAAACTTAGGTAGATACATTTAATTAAATAAAAATACGAATATATAAAGATTAATGGATAGTAAATAATCAACATAATGTACATGGATGATTACTTGTAAGTTATATACAATGTACATACTTCAGGGAACAAATGGTAATTATAACGACGTTCTTCGTTTGTCGCAAGAAAGTCGGACCGAAATGCAGTGTGTTGGTTACTTATGTTTATTAGTGAAACAAACAACGGAACTATACATGAAATAACTAATAAATACAAAACAACAAAACGGAACGTGAAACCTATTACAGCCTATCTGGTGAACACTACACAGAGACAGGAACAATCACCCACGAAATACAAAGCGAAACCCAGGCTACCTAAATACGGTTCCCAATCAGAGACAACGAGAATCACCTGACTCTGATTGAGAACCACCTCAGGCAGCCAAACCTATGAAACACACACCCCTAATCAACTACAATCCCAATAACTAAAAAACCCCACTAAGAATACAACAAACAATAAACCCATGTCACACCCTGGCCTGACTAACTAATTAACTAAAACACAAAATACTAAGACCAAGGAGTGACAGTAATGGAATGTCCCTCAGGCTATGGAAATCCTGTACATATCTGGCAGTAATATTTGCGTTTTCTCCCTCACCCAGAATAATTCACAGCTTTATGTCGTTGGTAAATGCTGGGAGAAGTTGGGAATTGATTTAGATATTTTCTTCAAAAGATATTAGCTTATTTGGGAGTATTTCTCACAGTAGAGGAAAATGTACATCTCTGTCTCTACCTCCCCTGTGGTGCAGTGACCACATAGACACTCCTCTTGGGTTAGCCATGTCTTTGTGTGTCTCCCTTTTTCTATACCCTATTACTTGGTGGTCGCTGAGCCTTTATTTGGTCAGGATCAGTTTCTGTTTTGTATCTCTGAGAGACTAGAGATATTTTGTCAATTAGTATTCTCTGTTGAGGGTCAGATAGCAATTTAGTTCATTCTGTGTTTTTGTTTCATTTTCCCAATTAGTCTAATAGGAGGATTTAGTTTCTGTAACAAGTTGATAGATATTCCTGTGTGTTTGGATAGTAGGGTTGTTTAATGGTTTTAACAGCTGACATAAGGGACTCTTTTCAGGGCTCAGCTCTTGGGTTTCCAGCGCTTTGAATTGTAAGGATGTTTGGGGGCTTAATTTCAAATGGTGCCAACATTTTATTATTGTTTTCTTTATATTTACAATTCAAAGGACTCTTCTGAGTTCCTCTCTGCATGCATTATTTGGTACTTTCTTTTGGATATTTTGGATAATTTGTCTCCCAATGCATTTAATCATAAATAAAGGTTGGACCCCATACCTCGCTTCCATATAGTTCAATTGATCTAATTACACGATTGAATATTTTGCACCAGATTTGGATAGGAATATTTATTTTTGTAAAGATTATTTTAAAATGCTTTGCAGGCTTTTTCTTTTGATGCATTCACTGCTAGACCAAATCCACCAGAGACACTGCTTTTTTGTCCCAAGTTGTACCGTTGGGCACATTTCCTAAATTGAAAGTATCTCTCTCTCTCTCTCTCTCTCTCTCTCTCTCTCTCTCTCTCTCTCTCTCTCTCTCTCTCTCTCTCTTTCAAACATGAACAACCTTCATCTCTCTCTCTCTCTCTCTCGCATACATGAACTCTTTCTCTTTCTCTCTCTCCTCAGATCTCAGCCCTAAACATTTCTCTCACCCAGGGATCCGCTCCACCTGGCAAACAGCTTTGAACTGCTGGAAGTGGACTGTGTGGCCCTAGGAGCCCGCTCTGGTCATAGAGACTCCGATGCCAGGCAAGTGATTGCCAACATCAAACAAAAGGGCGACAACATGCGTCCCTTAACCCATATCCATCCGTCTGACGCTGCCTTCAGCTGCATTCAGCTGCCTTCAGCTGCCTTACTGTCGTACTTCTGCGACTTTGGACCACTGAGCCAACGGAGGCCCTTGTCCCGTTCCGATACCCCCTATATGCACTGGATTCCTGGATGAAATCAGGATTCTGCTCTGAAAAAGCGTTAGATTTTCAGTTTTGTGAGTGACCGCAATTCCTAAAAAGGGACAGTCTGCACCCAAACAGGAGAGGAGCTCAGATACCGAATGCTAACATTGAAAAGGGATTTTAAAAGTGATGGGATATCAGTCCTTGGTCCAAACAGATAACCTTATATTGAGTCTTGTGTTAATCCACATACCCAAATGAGGCATAGACCAAATGGCACAGTTTTAAGCAATCAGGTATCTACAGCGCCTTCTGAAAGTATTCAGACCCCTTGACTTTTTCAACATTTTGTTACGTTACAGCCTTATTCTAAAAAGTGCACTTGTATTACACATAAAAAATGGAACTATCACATCTGCATAAGTATTCAGACCATTTACTCAGTACTTTATTGAAGCACCTTTGGCAGGAGTTACAGCATCGAGTCTTCTTTGGTATGACGCTACCAGCTTGGCACGCCAGCATTTGGAGTTTCTCCCATTCTTCTCTGCAGATCCTCTCAAGCTCTGTCAGATTGGATGGGGAACATCACTGCACAGCTATTTTCAGGTCTCTCCAGAGATGATTGATCGGGTTCAAGTCCAGGCTCTGGTTGTTGTCCTGTTGGAAGGTGAACCTTCGCCCCAGGCTGAGGTCCAGAGTGCTCTGGAGCAGTTTTTCATCAAGGATCTCGCTGTAATTTGCTTCATTATTCTTTTCCTCGATCCTGACTAGTCTCCCAGTCCTTGCTGCTGATAAACATCCCCACAGCTTGATGCTGCCACCACCATGCTTCATCGTAGGGTTGGTGCCAAGTTTCCTCTTGACGTGACACTTGGCATTCAGGCCAAAGATTTCAATCTTGGTTTCATCAGACCTGAGAATCTTGTTTCTCATGGTCTGAGAGTCTTTAGGGACCTTTTGGCAAACACCAAGCAGGCTGTCATGTGCCTTTCACTGAGGAGTGGCTTCCGTCTGGCCACTCTACCATAAAGGCCTGATTGGTGAAGTGCTGCAGAGATGGTTGTCCTTCTGGAAATTTCTCCCATCTCCACAGAGGAACACAAGGTGACCATTGGATTCTTGGTCACCACCCTGACCAATGCCCTTCTCCCACGATTGCTCAGTTTGGCCAGGTGGCCAGTTCTAGGAAGAGTCTTGGTGGTTCCAAACTATTGTAATTTAAGAATGATGGAGGTCACTGTGTTCCTGGGGACCTTCAATAATCCACAAATGTTTTGGTACCCTTCGCCAGATCTGTGCCTTGACACAATCCTGTTTCGGAGCTCCACGGACAATTTCTTCAACCTCATGGCTTGGTTTTTGAGATGCACTGTCAATTGTGGGACCTTATATAAACAGGTGTTTGCCTTTCCAAATCATGTCCAATCAATTGAATTTAACACCGGTGACTCCAATCAAGTTATAGAAACATCTTAAGGATGATCAATGGAAACAGGATGCACCTGAGCTCAATTTCGAGTCTCATAGCAAAAGGACTGAATACTTAAGTACAGTAAATAAGGTATTTCTATTTGTTAGTTTTCATACGTTTGCCAAAATAAAAATAAAACTCTTTTCGCTTTGTCGTTATGGAGCATTGTTTGTAGATTGCTGAGGATTTGTTAGTTATTTAACACATTTTACCATAAGGCTGTAATGTACATTGTTTTGGAAAAAGTTAAGAGGTCTGAAGTCTTTCCGAAGGCTCTGTATACCATTTTAAGCCAACTCATGTCTATTTCATATAGAGGGTTACCTACTGATCATGGCATGTTTGTGTTACAGACTCCATCTGATCTGAAATCCCAGAGTTGTGGCCTTGGACTGATTCATGTTCTCCCAATTGCTCTTAGCAAAAATTGTCTGATTTTCTGTCCAACTATTCTCATTCTGAATTATTCATATATTTGGTGATCTTAACCTGGAATGGTTGATGCCAGGATCAAAGACTACAATACATTTGTACTGATCTAAATTGAACTCAATTGTTAACTTAACCAACCCGCCCCAACTTAAGACACCCCGAAAAATCTGTTTTTTGGATATCATTTTGACAAACACCCAATGGAATCAGCAGGGGTTCAAACTGTAGAACCCAGTTCCTACATTTTAATATAAAAATTGATTTTATTGAACAAAACTATGCTATATTTTATCTCTGGGACACTCAGGATGACAAATCAGAGCAAGATTACTGAATGTAAGTACATTATTTACCTTCAGAGGTGAATGTATCAAACCAGTTGCCGTGAAAAATGTTTTTTTGTTGTTGTGCACTCTCCTCAAACAATAGCGTGATATTTTTTCACTGTAACAGCTTCTGTAAATTGGACAGTGCAGTTAGATTAACAAGAATTTAAGCTTTCTGCCCATATAAGACATGTCTATGTCCTGGGAAATGTTCTTGTTACTTACAACGTCATTCTAATCACATTAGTGCACGTTAGCTCAACCGGTGGAGGGACACCGATAACGTAGAGGTGAAAACCGTTGAATGCTGTCTACAACAGCACCCTTTGCTTTATGACAGGTGACAGTATTAATACGCATCACTGCATCCTGGATCAAAAGGTTGGCTGGGATTGGCTAAAGACCCATAGGTCACTTCCTTACTCCCTCTTTGTTTACAAAGCTCTACGACGCAAGCTTTCCGACTCTACCTAACTTCATTGTTGAAGTATAAAAACATGATTTACAAAACATGTTCACAGGGTTGGTTAACTCTTGAGGATCTTCGATGGCACCACCAAATTAGGTAAATCTGCCTTTAGTTTTTAAGATTGCAATTTGCAGATCTCATTAAAATGTGATGCTCTGGAGCCTCTCGGGCAGTTGAGTGTTGTTTGAGGACCTAGTAGCTGAGAAATTGAACTGTTCTTTATGATGGTGTTTTTGGCATATGTGTGTGTATTTTAACATGTATTTATGCATGTGTATTTTTAATTGTATCTCAATGTGTCTTGTGTACCAGGGATCACCTGGAAATGAGACCCTCGGTCTCAGTGTTGACTCCCTGTTAAAATAAATGTTCAATAAAATAAAATCTCTCTTTCTCTGACTGCCCCACCTCTCTCTCTCGCTCTCTCCCCCTCCCTCCCTCCTTCCATTCCTCCCACTCTCAATCTGCTTTGATCAGCCTCAGAGGAACATGGTTCTAGTAGATACAGAACAGCATGTACTAGAGAACAGAAGAAGGAGCGAATGATGGAATGCAGGATTAGAGAGAAATAGAGGGGTGATGGAGAGAGAGAACGGGAATGAAAGTAGAGGTGTGGATAGGAGGGATAGAGGAGAGAGCAGGGTCTCTATATTCCTCAAAGCTCCTGCTTTTCAACGACAATATTCAAAGTTCGACTCATCTTTTCCCATCCTCTTCCAACTTAGGTCATCATGTTCAACTTCACCCCTACTCACTACTATACCACACACTCACTTACAGCATTATAATACCAGCTACACCATCTCAGTTCTTAGTAGGAGAAGAGCAATAGAGTGGTACAAAAAAGTGATGGCTTACCAATGACCTGGAAAAGCCTTTGCGCACACACACACACACACACACACACACACACACACACACACACACACACACACACACACACACACACACACACACACACACACACACACACACACACACACACACACACACACACACACACACACACACACACACACACACACACACACACACACACACACACACACACACACACACACACACACACACACACACACACACACACACACACACACACACCATTAGGCATGGAAGCTGGTTGCTCTGAAGTTGAGGCCAGGGTCAGTTGAAGAGTCCACTAAGCCAGGGAGAGTAAAAGCACTTTTCTGCCTCATCACCATGCTAAACCCACTGTGAAGGAAGCACAGCCATAGGCATGTTAGCGCTGATGCAAATGGATAATGCTAATGTACTCCTATAGCTCTCTGGCTCATTGGCCTGGTTAAGGGACAGGAAGTTAGAGGGAAGAGTTTATCAGGGTGACAAGAAGGGACAGCTCTCTCTCTCTCTCTCTCTCTCTCTCTCTCTCTCTCTCTCTCTCTCAAACACACACACACACACACACACACACACACACACACACACACACACACACACACACACACACACACACACACACACACACACACACACACACACACACACACACACTCTGACCTGAGCGATTGTTGGGTGAGGTTCGTACGGGGGACACAGAAGGGGTGCGAGAGGAGGAGTAGGGTCTCTGCCTGTCTCTCTCTATCGTAGAGGCAGAACCGACAAAGTGATACTGAGAGTATCCATCCTGTGAGAGAGAGAAGGAGAGCAATAAGGAGAGAGCGATATACATAGAGAGACATAAAGAGAGAAACATGTTTAAAGTACAAAGACATTAACAAATCCATCCTACACAACACACACAGACAGATACAGTATGTTAAAATGTCTTCACAATAAAACAAACATACTGATCCCTGTTCGGTCCTTCATCAGATGGATGATATAACAACAACTTACGGCAGCTGTTGTTTTCATATAATGACTGTAAATAGAAGAGGCAGAACTCTCAGCTGGGTCCCAGCTCCAATTAAGTAATTGTCTTAACGATGCTTTTCTACCTAAACAACCCAAAACTTCACTCACATAATTGCTGCTGTATAATTAAGCAATAACTCTGCGTTGTGTCGTGCCTAAGAACAGCCCTTAGCATATTGGCAACCTGCTACAAACCCCTGACGTGCCTTATTGCTTTTATAAACTGGGTACCAACGTAATTAGAACAGTAAAAATACTGTTTTTGTCATAACTGTGGTATACAGTCTGATATACCATGGCTTTTAGCCAATCAGCATTCAGGGCTCGAACGACCCAGTTTATAATTACTGTGTTGATATGACGGAAGCTATAAAAGTCTTCCATGAAGAATAAAAACAGGATAACTAAAAACAACACCTAAGAAATCATAAAACATGAAAAATTAGGATTGGCTATAGAAGAACCATAACCTTTACGGTTAATAATGATATAATGTAACTACCAAGACTGCTCTGGCATCACTGTTTCTCCATCATCTGGGAACTCCCTCTCCTCTTGCCTGCCATGTAACACCTTATACTTTATCTGCTAACACACACACACACACACACACACACACACACACACACACACACACACACACACACACACACACACACACACACACACACACACACACACACACACACACACACACACACACACACACACACACACACACACACACACACAATCCTGCCCTGCCCCATCCCCTCTCCTCTCTCATCCTCTCCTCTCCTCTCCTCTCCTCTCCTCTCCTCTCTCATTACCCTTCTCTACACCCTCACTCATTTTACTCTCTCTTCTCTATCTCTCTACCTTTACCTCTCTGTCTCGCTCTCTCTCCCTCTCTCTCTCTCTCCCCCTCCTCTCTCTCTCTCTCTCTCTCTCTCTCTCTCTCTCTCTCTCTCTCACACTCTCTCACCAACCATCCTCTCCCTCTCTTCTTTCTATCCCGCCCTCTCTACATCCTTCCATGCCACAGCCCCCCACTGGCAAGGAGAGAGTTTGGTTGCCAAGCGACCATTGTGCCTGTTGTGCCTAAGGCCATTGGACAGGTACAGCATTTCCAGGCCGTAAGAATACACGGGACGGGGCAATTATAGCACTCATTATAGCGCGTTATAGCCCTATGCACAAGGTGAGTGTCAGAGCTTGTGTTAGTGTCTGTTTGTGTGATGCGACTAGGCTTAGTAAAGGTTAGGACAGATTGGTCAGGCCAAGCCTCACCCACGGCCATTTCTGTTGATACACCACACTCATTCAATTTCACAACTTTTTAACATTCAGCTTTGTATACTTTACTTTCCCCCCAGTCAAATCCCCTTTCTGTTTTCACTGAGATGGCTAAATAACAATTGTGTGTGTGTTTTTTGTCTGTGTGCGGGCACAAGTGCTTGAATGTGTGGGTGTGTGTGTGTCTGTGTGTGTGTCTGTGTGTGTGTCTGTGTGTGTGTCTGTGTGTGTGTCTGTGTGTCTGTGTGTGTGTCTGTGTCTGTCTGTCTGTCTGTCTGTCTGTCTGTCTGTCTGTCTGTCTGTCTGTCTGTCTGTCTGTCTGTCTGTCTGTCTGTCTGTCTGTGTGTGTGTGTGTGTGTGTGTGTGTGTGTGTGTGTGTGTGAAACTAGTAGTGACTCTTTCTCACAGAAAAAGGTCTATTCCACATCAAAGTGGGAATGGGATTGAAGACAATGGGAAGAGAGTGTTTGATGTTAGACAAATTCCATATTCAAGTGTTGAGCCACTTAGAGTAACGGAATACAGGATATAATAAAACACATTTCAACTACACTGATCTTACTACATAATTCCTAAGAAAAATCATGTATGGTTAAAGGGACTATTTCAAAGAAATCTTGAGACACTTTTCCGATTCACACCATCCTTCCATCACATCATCCTACCATCATACCATCCGTCATCATACCATCCTTCAACACACCATCCTTCACCCCACCATCTTTTATCACACCATCCTTCATCGCACCATCTTCATCATACCATCCTTCATCATACCATCCTTCAACACACCATCCTTCATCCCACCATCTTTCATCACACCATGCTTCATCATACCATCCTTCATCATACCATCCTTCAACACACCAATCTTCATCCCACCATCTTTTATCACACCATCCTTCATCACACCATCCGTCCATTACACCATTCTTCATCACACCATCCTTCATCATACCATCCTTCATCACACGATCCATCCATCACACCATCCTTCCATCACATCATCCTTCATCCTATCATCTTTCCATCACATCATCCTTCATCATACCATCCTTCCATCACACCATCCTTCATCCCATCATCCTTCCATCACACCATCCTTCCATCACACCATCCTTCCATCACATCATCCTTCATCATAACATCCTTCCATCACACCATCCTTCATCCTATCATCCTTCCATCACATTATCCTTCATCATAGCATCATTCCATCACACCATCCTTCATCACGTCATCCTTCCATCACACCGTCCTTCCATCACACAATAGTTCATCACGCCTTACTTCCATCACATCATCCTTCCATGACACCATCCTTTCATTACACCATCCTTCATCATACCATTCTTCATCACACCATCCTTCCCTCAAACCATCCTTTCATGAAATATATACACCATCCTTCATCGTACCATCCTTCCATAACACCATCCTTCCATCACAACATCCAACATCGCACCATCCTTCATCATGCCACCTTTCCATCATACCATCCTTCCATCACACCATCCTTCATCATACCATACGTCATCACACCATCCGTCCGTCACACCATCCACCTATCACACCATCCTTCCCTCAAACCGTCCTTCCATCATACCATCCTTCCATCACACCATCCTTCATCATAGCATCTTTCAATCACACAATTTTTCCATCAAACCATCCTTCATCATAACATCCTTCATCACACCATTCTTCATCACACCACCCTTTCATCACACCATCCTTCCTTCACACCATCCACCTATCACACCATCCTTCCATCACACCATCCTTCCATCACACCATCCTTCCATCACACCATCCTTCCATCACACCATCCTTCCATCACACCATCCTTCCCTCACACCATCCTTCCATCATTCCATCCTTCCATCACACCATCCTTCCATCATACCATCCTTCCCTCAAACCATCCTTCCATCATACCATCCTTCCATCACACCATCCTTCCATCACACCATCCTTCCCTCACAACATCCTTCCATCATACCATCCTTCCATCACACCATCCTTCCATCATACCATCCTTCCATCGTACCATCCCTCAACACACCAACCTTCCATAACACCATCTTTCCATCACAACATCCAACATCACACCATCCTTCATCATACCACCTTTCCATCAAACCATCCTTCCATCACACCATCCTTCATCATACCATACTTTATCATACCATAATTCATCACACCATTCATCATCACACAACTTCTCAATCCATTCGTCATCCCACCATCCTTCATCACACCAATCTTCCATCACACTATCCTTCATCATACCATAGTTCCATCACACCATCCTTCCATAATACCACCCTTCATCATATCATCACACCATTCTTCATCATACCCTCCTACCATCACACAATTTTCCATTACACCATCCTTCATCATACCATATTTCATCACACCATACTTCATCACACCATCTTTCCATCACACCATCCTTCCATCACTCCAACATTCCATCACATCATCCTTCATCATACCATCCTTCATCACACCATCCTTCCATCACACCAATCACACCATCCTTCTGTCACACCATCCACCTACCACACCTTCCTTCCATCACACCATCCTTCCATCACACCATCCTTCCATCACACCATCCTTTCCTCACACCATCCTTCCATCATACCATCCTTCCATCATACCATCCTCCATGACACCATCCTTCCCAGCTGATGTTCTCTGGTTCTAGACTATGGTTAGACTGGGAACTATGCAGAGCTACACATGTAGTTCCGCACATGTCTATACACGCATAAGCCTCACATCCTATAAATCCAACACACACATGACGCATAATACACAGTATGCCTGTGACCTTCATGTGTTACGCATAATGACCTGACTAACATCAGCAGTCAGAGCTGATGCCTTTAGCTCAATGTGATAATATTCTGTGTTGCTGTATATGCTTTTGCCTAGCCCCAGGTAGACTGTAGTTATCACACTATTGGTTTGAACTGAGTGTGTTTCTGTGCTCCTTAGCAGCCCAATCAGTTAGTGTCTCTGACTCTGCCGTGGGCACTTGTTAATGTCAGCATCAGGATAGATAAAGGAGACAGCTGACTGTCTGGTTGTTTCCAATTTAACAACCCTTGAATGCACTGAGAAAGAGAGAAAGACAAAGGGACAGAAAGAGAGAGACAAAAAGACAAAGAGACACAGAGGAGAGCAGAGAGCAGAGCAAGAGACAGAGAGACAGAGAAACAGTGAGACAGAGAGACAGAGAAACAGTGAGACAGAGAGGCAGAGTGAGCAGAGAGACATAGACAGAGAACGAGAGAGCGAGAGAGACCGAGAGAGAAAGCAGAGAGAGCACAAAGACAGAGAGAGAGAGAGAGAGAGACGGAGAGAGACATAGAACGAGAGACAGAGAAACAGAGAGAGCGAGAGAGAGCGAGAGAGAAAGCAGAGAGAGTGCAGAGACAGAGAGAGAGAGACAGAGAGAGGCATAGACAGAGAGACAGAGAGAGCGAGAGAGACAGAGAGCAAATTGTAGAGAAAACAGACATGTAGAGAAAGCAATGGGTAGAGAAAGTGAAATAGAGGGAGATAGACAGTAATACAGTGCTTTCAGAAAATATTCAAAACCCATAATGTCAAAGTGGAATTATGTTAATAGAATATTTTACATATTAATTAAAAATGAAAAGCTGAAATGTCTTGAGTCAATAAGTATTCAACCCTTTTGCTATGGCATAAATAAGTTCAGGAGTAAAGATTTGCTCAACAAGTCACATAATAAGTTACATGGACTCACTCTCTGTGCAATAATATTTAACGACTACCTTATCTCTGTACCCCACACATACAATTATCTGTAATGTCCCTCAGTTCAGCAGTGAATTTTAAACACAAATAAAATCACAAAGTCCAGGTAGTTTTCCAATGCCTCGCTAAGAAGGGCCCCTATTGGTAGAAGGGCCCCTATTGGTAGAAGGGCCCCTATTGGTAGGATGCTCCCTATTGGTCGATGGGTACATATTGGTAGTGTCAGGATTTGGCCAGGGTTGTTCCGGGTTTTGGTCACTAGATGCCCCCATTGTGCTTTTTGACCTTATGTTTTTTCCCTTGTTCCCCATTATTATTTGCACCTGTGCCTCGTTTCCCCTGATTGTATTTAAACCCTTAGTTTCCCTCAGTTCTGTGCTCTGTGTTTGTATGTTAGCACCCAGCCCTAGTGTTCTGTGTTTTCTTGTCGATTCCGGTGGATGCTCTTGTGGAATTCTGTTTTTGTTTTTGAGTATCTCTTGAGGCTTTTTTGTGCTATTCCTACCACCTTTTGGATTTGCCATTTTTGTATTGAAGGACTTCTCCTTTTTACTTTATTAAATACACCGTCTTAAGTACTGCTGTGTCTGCCTCATCTTCTGGGTTCTGCTGACTATTCGTGGCTCAGTTGGTTAAGTGACTGTTTCTCACTCCGGAGACCCAGGTTCGTAACCGGGTCCTGACAGGTAGGGCACCTTTTGGCAGACATTAAATAGCCCTTTGAGCATGTTGCAAGTTATGGGTATGCTTGTCATAAGCAAGGACTATGGAGTTTTTTGGGATAAAAATAAACGGAATAGAGCTAAGCACAGGCAAAATCCTAGAGGAAACGCTGGTTGAGTCTGATTTCCAGCAGTAATAATACACGACACACACACACAGACAAAAACACACTCACACACACACCACTAATACTACACAACACACACACACCACTAATATTACACAACACACACACACCACTAATACTACACAACACACACACACACCACTAATATTATACACACACAAAAACACACTCACACACACACCACTAATATTACACAACACACACACACCACTAATGTTATACACACACAAAAACACACTCACACACACACCACTAATATTATACACACACAAAAACACACTCACACACACACCACTAATATTACACAACACACACACACCACTAATATTATACACACACTAAAACACACTCACACACACACCACTAATATTACACAACACACACACACCACTAATATTACACAACACACACACACCACTAATATTACACAACACACAAAAACACACTCACACACACACCACTAATATTACACAACACACACACACCACTAATATTACACAACACACAAAAACACACTCACACACACACCACTAATATTACACAACACACAAAAACACACTCACACACACACCACTAATATTACACAACACACACACACCACTAATATTACACAACACACAAAAACACACTCACACACACACCACTAGTATTATACACACACAAAAACACACTCACACACACACCACTAATATTATACACACACACACACACACACACACACACACACACACACACACACACACACACACACACACACACACACACACACACACACCTTCATAATAAAACTACTAATATTACACAACACACACACACACACACACGCACACGCACACGCACACGCACACACACACACACTCCTAATATTATAACACACACACACAACAGTGTTCTCTCTATGTGTCACACACACAGATGCTTGTGCACTCACGCATACATGTTGTCGTGTCTTTGGCTATGCCGGATTAAGTGATATGACATGCTATTCAATAAAATCCTTTCTCCGTAATTAATATTATCTGATTGAGCTAATCATGTAAGTGTAATTAACTAGAGAGTCGGGGCACCACAAAATAATATTTATAGAGCTGTTATCTTCCGAATAAACTCTTAAAGACCTAGCAATATTTTACATCAATAGCAGTCAATATTAATCGTCACCTTAATTCAGTCTCATCTGAAAGTTGTAAATTCTTGGTTATCTTCACGAACCCTGGCTAACAAGTTGCATCAGCAATACAAAATTGGGTTTAATTATTTATTCACTAAATACCTAACTATTCACACAGAATTACATATACAAAGAATGAATCATACCTTGATTACAAATTACATCATAAAGGAAAACTTCCCTAGCGGACGGAACAGATATGACAGCTGGTTACACAAAAGAAAAGGGGCTGGGTTTGAGTGAAAGAACGGGAAGACTGAGTGACAAAGAGAGAAGCTGTGCTATCGTAAATACAGTATCTTATGCATTCTAAATTATCCCCCATTTGGAAAAGGAAGATAAATATTAACTCTGAGCTGCGCTTCGGTAGGTTGGTGGTAGATGGAAGGCCGTGTTGCCAAACCGAGTCCTTTGTCCTTTGGAGAATGTCTCTGGTGGTAAATTGGAAATGTTGTAGTAACGTCGTTGTGTGGTAGACGGGATACTCTGTCTGTTCTTTCCTAGCCCGCGTTTGCTTTTCAGCTGCTGTTGCTAACTCAACGGCTAGGAGGTATCACTTCTGTAGTGAATAAAAGTTCAAAGTTCATACCATTCGCAACCAAAGCTCAAACTGAGGTTGGCTTAGTTCTGTAGTTGACATGTTAGTCCTTTTAACGCAGAGGCTGCAGACCTCACATACTTGGAACAGGAGGTTACATTTTTGTCAAGGCTTTATATAGTGGAGCGAGAAGGGTGTGTCTGAAAAGTTTTATAACCCATGTTGTAAGTCGCTCTGGATAAGAGCGTCTGCTAAATGACTTAAATGTAAATGTAATGTCTCTTCACAGGGGCGGGCCATTGATTGAGCAGAGCCCTAACCTTATGAAAACCCAAATCTCTCATTTGGAAGCTAAAATTACATTTAATCTCTTCACCAATAATTGTATATTCAAACACAGCATATGTTCAATTGGTCTGATTACTAGAATATAGTTCATTTCCCCCAGCTTCTGATGTTCCCAGAATCTGTCTGTTAACCAAGGGGTTTTCAAAATTCACATCAGTAGGGTAGAGAGAGGAAAAAGGGGGGAGAGCTATTTATGACTGTCATAAACCTACCCCCAGGCCAACGTCATGACAATGTACACAAGCATACACTAGCACACACACCAAAGATTGGGGACCATTTGCACCCCCCCCCCCCGAAGTAGATAATTTAAAGACCATGATTAAAATACACCTCACAACTAACAGCAGTATACTTTGGATTTCTGAGCTTTAACTATTATTAATCATTAGTTATAAACGAGACATGAATGGTGCCAAAATGAAGTTTGGGTGGGGCTGAGGGCAAGAAAAACAGTCACATGTGGCAGTGTGGATAACGGGAGTAACCGTTTAAGGTCCAATATCACTCAGCTCCCTGCCTAGAAATAACGATGTGTAGCGATAAGGAGGTGACTCCACCCAACGTGGGGAATGTATACTACCATGGGTGAAACCATGTCTTTGTCTAATCCATTGACCCTCTGGGAAGAATAAACTTTAAGCTTTCATAGTGTCCGTTCAGAGTTTTTACTCTGAAAATTAGGAACTAACAGTTGGCGTTGTCGGTAGGATTCACCGCGATTTAAAGTCAAACCAGTGAGTCCAGATCAGTGGAACAGGATCTGGCACAACAAACAAGGCAGGCATAGTTCCTAAACCTCTTTCCACTCATTTTGACATCTTGGGAGATTAGATTCGTAGGCTGAACAATTATAGGATATGGACCTAGAAAGCCTGAGTTTATTCAGTAGGCCCATTGAGTAACGACCGGTCATAGCTTTGTGGCATATGGTAAGTCCCGGAAGTCAAACAAGAACAGGTTGGTACCTAGGGGGTAAGTCCTAGGGGGTAATCCCGAGTAGGTTCGTTACTGCTAGTACTATAAAGTATAGAGTAAGTCCTGAGCAGGATAGTTCCTGTAGAGAGTAAATATCATAGAGAGAAGGGAAGTCCTTAACAGGGTGGAGAGTAAAACGCCAGTGTCTCAGCCTCCAGTATTTATGCTGCAGTAGTTTATGTGTCAGGGGGCTGGGGTCAGTTTGTTATATCTGGAGTACTTCTCCTGTCCAATTCGGTGTCCTGTGTGAATCTAAGTGTGCGTTCTCTAATTCTCTCCTTCTCTCTCTCTCTCTCTCTCTCTCTCGGAGGACCTGAGCCCTAGGACCATGCCCCAGGACTACCTGACACGATGACTCCTTGCTGTCCCCAGTCCACCTGGCCGTGCTGCTGCTCCAGTTTCAACTGTTCTGCCTTATTATTATTCGACCATGCTGGTCATTTATGAACATTTGAACATCTTGGCCATGTTCTGTTATAATCTCCACCCGGCACAGCCAGAAGAGGACTGGCCACTCCACATATGCTCTCTCTAATTATCTCTTTCTTCTCTCTCTCTCTCTCTCTCTCTCTCTCTCTCTCTCTCTCTCTCGGAGGACCTGAGCCCTAGGACCATGCCCCAGGACTACCTGACACGATGACTCCTTGCTGTCCCCAGTCCACCTGACCGTGCTGCTGCTCCAGTTTCAACTGTTCTGCCTTATTATTATTCGACCATGCTGGTCATTTATGAACATTTGAACATCTTGGCCATGTTCTGTTATAATCTCCACCTGGCACAGCCAGAAGAGGACTGGCCACCCCACATATGCTCTCTCTAATTCTCTCTTTCTTTCTCTCTCTCGGAAGACCTGAGCCCTAGGACCATGCCCCAGGACAACCTGAAATGATGACTCCTTGCTGTCCCCAGTCCACCTGACCGTGCTGCTGCTCCAGTTTCAACTGTTCTGCCTTATTATTATTCGACCATGCTGGTCATTTATGAACATTTGAACATCTTGGCCATGTTCTGTTATAATCTCCACCCGACACAGCCAGAAGAGGACTGGCCACCCCACATAGCCTGGTTCCTCTCTAGGTCTCTTCCTAGGTTTTGGCCTTTCTAGGGAGTTTTTCCTAGCCACCGTGCTTCTACACCTGCATTGTTTGCTGTTTGGGGTTTTAGGCTGGGTTTCTGTACAGCACTTTGAGATATCAGCTGATGAAGGGCTATATAAATAAATTTGATTTGATTTGATTTGTGTAGTGGTGTATTGGCCAGACCCATAAGGAGGGTGGAAGCCCAGTCACAGATACGCAGGGTGTGTGTGTGTGGGTGGGAGGGGGGTGTATGAATGTTTGAACAAGATACGTCTGTAGTAACGGAGGCAACAAGAGAAAGGTTGGTTTATGATCTCTGGGGATGGGGAACCATGACAGATTATGTGGAAATAAGAAGAAAAATGTGAATCTGTTATGGGATTTTTATGAATAATGACTAAATTATGTATACATTTAGCTTAGAATTATAACTAAACAGAATAGTACTCTGTTACTGTATGAATGTATGAATCTTATTATAATCATAATACTGAATATAATGTGTGTAGTTTTAGTCAAGAATTAGAACAAGGACGTTCTGTTCCTTGTTAGAAACTAATGGAGCTATCGTCAGACCGGCTGGAATACTGTGTTCCTTACAGGACATTCTGTCCCCACCAATGGAGGGGAGAGACCTTGGGCTTGTAGTAGATTGTTTAACAGGTGGCAGACAATGTGAGAAGGCTTATGAACTATATTGCCATTGTATCTGAGAGGAGGAGGGACATTTATGATGAACTGTGAGGTATATAAACCAATGTACATGGTATTATGACCAGAGCTCTCGAGAATAAATGCTATTAGCTAATTTTGGTGGCTGGTCTCTGTCCATTTAATGCAAATAAGAACCTTACAAATTCTTAGAAACGGACAGCGTGTTTTAATTTGATTGGTTGCTCCCCCACAGCCTGGTTCGACCTGTGCCTGCACTCTGGAGAGTCCGGGGTAAAGTGGGCATTCAGCCTGGAGGAGTGGTGCCAAGGCTGCGCATCAGAGCTCCAGTGCTCCCTCACAGCCCGGTTGATCCGGTGCCTCCTCTACACACCAGGCCTCTTGTAGGTCTCCCCAGCCTGGTGGGCCCTGTGGCCCCATGCAACAGGCTGTCCCTGCGTCTCCTCCCTGCAGAGTCGCCCTCCAGTCTGGACCCTCCAGCGACGCTCTCCAGTCCGGAGCCTTCAGCGACGCCCTCCAGTACGGAGCCTCCAGTGTGGCCCTCCAGCCAGGAGCTTCCAGCAATGCCCTCCAGTCCGGAGCTTCCAGTGACGCCCTCCAGTCCGGAGCCTCCAGTGTCGCCCTCCAGTCCGGGGCCCACAACGAGGGTGCCCAGCCCGGGGCACACAACGAAGGTGCCCAGTCCGGGGCAAGCTACGAGGGTCCCCAGTCCGGGGTTGGCAGCGAGGGTCTACGTCCCTCACTAGATCCACCACCGCGGAGAAATGCCCACCCAGATCCTCCCCAATAGGTTCAGGTTTTGCGGCCGGAGTCCGCACCTTTGGGGGGGTACTGTCATGCCCTGACCTTAGAGCTTTTTATGTCTCTATTTTGGTTTGGTCAGGGTGTGATTTGGGTGGGCATTCAATGTTATTTTTTCTATATTTTTGTATTTCTTTGTTTTGGCCGGGTATGGTTCTCAATCAGGGACAGCTGTCTATCGTTGTCTCTGATTGGGAACCATACTTAGGTAGCTTTTTCCCCACATGGTTTTTGTGGGTAGTTATTTTCTGTTTAGTGTTTGCACCTTAAAGGACTGTTTCGGTTATTCTTTTGTTTATTTTTGTTATAGTGTTCAGTTTTAATAAAACAAGCATGAACACTTACCACGCCGCGCTTTGGTCTGCTTTGGTCTGATAAAGCTGATTTCATGAAATGGATTGTGATCTGTGTAAAGCTGATTTCATGAAATGGATTGTGATCTGTGTAAAGCTGATTTCATGAAATGGATTGTGATCTGTGTAAAGCTGATTACATGAAATGGATTGTGATCTGTGTAAAGCTGATTTCATGAAATGGATTGTGATCTGTGTAAAGCTGATTTCATGAAATGGATTGTGATCTGTGTAAAGCTGATTTCATGAAATGGATTGTGATCTGTGTAAAGCTGATTTCATGAAATGGATTGTGATCTGTGTAAAGCTGATTTCATGAAATGGATTGTGATCTGTGTAAAGCTGATTCCATTTGTTGTCTTTGTTTTGATACAAGTTTCACCAGATTGGTTCTGCTGGATTGTTGGGTTCGGGTGCTCCCTGATCTGGTAACTCTTCAAAGAGGTCACCAGTAAAATAAGGGAGTATGAGCTAAGTTGGAAAATGGTTTCAACGTTAACCGTATGTTTTTATATCATTTGACATTTGTCGTATAGACAATGGGTTGAAAAAAAGGGTTGGATCATTTATAAAATGTTTTAGTTATGATTTGGATACAGCGAGAGAGAGTTTCTCTGACACTGAGGGGTGGGTGCACTGCTCGAATTCATTGGGCCTCGGGAGGGTTTTTCTCTCGAGAAACATTAAGTGTCCCCCGACAGGGAGGTTATTAGAGAACTCACTGTATGATATCTTGAGTCAATCATTACATTTTCTTGTTGCTTTTTTGTTTTACCCTGCCATCAGAATTTTAATGGGAAATCGCATCAATACATATAGATTGCTGGATGATAAGGTACAATTAATTGCCTACAAGGTTCATAGTCTGTGTCTTGCGATAACACCCAAGGATGAAAATGAAGGTATAGAGACGAGTATCACATGGGCATAGAACGTAACGGGTTGACGATTCAGTCCACAATTGTAGTAGCATCAAGAGGAGATGGGGAACAAAGTGAAAATGACATGGCTTGGAACCTGTGGCCGGAAAGGGGAAGACTGGGCGAAAGCATGAGGAGTCTTTTTAGGACCTTCATTTCAGCAGAAAAGTATCCCGAAGGCAGTCAGGCGAAGAGAGAGTGGGAATTGTCATGCATATACAAGTGTGCATATCTTAACACGTTATTAATGCTGTTATGTCTTGTGTTTCCTTTTGCTTTTCAAGTCTTGTGCTATCACTCTCTAAGGAACCAGAAGGAGAAAGATGAAATGGAAGAAGTCAACAGCTCCAGTGGACATGTTATTATCAGTGTTCTATGATGAATGGAAATGATGTGATCACAGGCCATAAGTCTAGGGGTTCGTAAACCTCACTGTGAATGTTAATTTTTGTTCATTATACTGTCTTTACATTATACTTTGCTTAGTGTGTTTACACTATACTGTGCTTAGTGAAAACATCAGGACATCTATAGAACCTAATCAAGTTGGGTCGGGGTGTTCCTTTCCGAGAGAGAGAGAGAGAGAGAGAGAGAGAGAGAGAGGGAGAGAGAGATAGAGAGAGAGAGAGGGAGAGAGAGAGAGAGAGAGAGAGAAAAGAGAGAGTGAGAAAGAGAGAACGAGAGTGAGAAATAGTGATTGGAATGAATGAAATAAAGAGAAAGAGCGAGATAGAGGAAGAGGACTTGAATAGACCTGCAGTACACAACAGAACCTGAGCTCTGGGCTCAACAATGTCTTATTGATCAAACTTTCACACTAAATCCTTCACAGTACTGTGCTGTTGTTCCTCTCGTCTAAACCCCATTACTCTTCTGTGTGAACGTAGTAATGGTCCACCCCAGGGAGCTATGTACACAACACACACACACACTTGCATGCATTAGCGTGCACACACAAACGCACATACTCGCACACACGTAACGCATGCATGCACACAAACACGCTTGCATGTATCCACAGGCTGTCTCACTGCCTTTCTATTGTATACAGCATATCTCAAATGAGTCGTGAGATTTGATAACTCAGAGAATGTGGGAGCAAAAACAAAACCAACTGCCTTGACAAAACGCTCCAAAACTAGAAAGTGACAGAAAGCAATAAAACGTGTAACACCAAGCTAAGCATGTCTACACAAGGCACACGATCTGGGAATAAGTCCAGAATAGGAAAGCTTATTTTGTGAGGTCAAGGGACAACAGTTCTAGTTAGGTGTCTTTTACACTATTATGAAGCATTATGTCACTCTTTACGATGCTGTTACTAAGCATTATGTCACTCTTTACGATGCTGTTACTAAGCATTATGTCACTCTTCAAGATGCTGTTATGAGGCATTATGTCACTCTTTAAGATGCTGTTACTAAGCATTATGTCACTCTTTAAGATACTATTATGAAGCATCATGTCACTCTTTACGATGCTGTTACAAAGCATTATGTCACTCTAATAATGCTGTTATGATGCATTATGTCACTCTTATGATGCTGTTACGAAGCATTATAAGCTGTGTATGTCTTACCTTCTTGTAGAGGCTGCGTAGGTCTCTGTACTGCCACATACTGCTGAGCACCTGAGAGGCTGCCTTCACCACCTTGGCTGAGTGTCTGGGAGAGAGAGAGAGAGAGAGAGAGAGAGAGAGAGAGAGAGAGAGGGAGAGAGGAAGAGAGAGAGAGAGAAAGAGAGAAAGAGATAGAGGGGGACATTTTGATTAGAATTGTGTGAGAACAGTACAGTGGGGCAATAAAGTATTTAGTCAGTCACCAAATGTGCAAGTTATCCAACTTAAAAATATGAGAGAGGCCTGTAATATTCATCATAGGTACACTTCAACTATGACAGACAAAATGAGGGAAACAAATCCAGAAAATCACATTGTAGGATTTTTTAATCATTTTTTTTTTTAAACGAGCAAATATTGTCCACATGAAGTCTTCATTTACTTTATTAGTTCTCAACCTCCCCTATATATAGGCCAATGGGCCCTGGACAAAATATGGCATAGTGTGCCATTTAGGATGAACACTAACTTTAAGGTGAACACTGCAGAGATTGAAAATATGTTCAACATCAGGAGTCCCTCTGTCTGGTTCCATTATTGTTTTAAGAGGTGATTGCTGTTTAGAAGAAGCGCCATCTTCCTTATCAGTTATTGAACAGCTACTTTAAAACCAACGACTCCAGCATGCTAATGGCTGCCGCTCGCCAACTTTAGAGAAGATGAGAAGAAACAGAGTGAGTTTTTCATTTTGTAAGAGCAGTGGAGAGACTTGAAGAGGGTGGTTATTGTACATTTGTGTTTCATTAGAAACGTATAAATACAGCTCTGTGAATGGGCAGAAACACAACGCTACAGAAACATCAACTTGGCGAGGCGCACGCCGCACTGATAGGACGCGTGGGGATTGAGTAGCTCCATTTTGTACAGAAAAAATTGTAGTTACTGTAAATGTAGAAGCCAGACAACAAAGTTGAAATTAAGCCTCTAAAATCGATAGATCAATAAATACCCAAGCAACTGGGAGAGAGTGAGCTGTCTAGCTGGGAGAGAGTGAGCGGTCTAGCTGGGAGAGAGTGAGCGGTCTAGCTGGGAGAGAGTGAGCTGTCTAGCTGGGAGAGAGTGAGCGGTCTAGCTGGGAGAGAGTGAGCGGTCTAGCTGGGAGAGAGTGAGCGGTCTAGCTGGGAGAGAGTGAGCGGTCTAGCTGGGAGAGAGTGAGCGGTCTAGCTGGGAGAGAGTGAGCGGTCTAGCTGGGAGAGAGTGAGCGGTCTAGCTGGGAGAGAGTGAGCGGTCTAGCTGGGAGAGAGTGAGCGGTCTAGCTGGGAGAGAGTGAGCGGTTTAGCTGGGAGAGAGTGAGTGGTTTAGCTGGGAGAGAGTGAGCGGTCTAGCTGGGAGAGAGTGAGCGGTCTAGCTGGGAGAGAGTGAGCGGTCTAGCTGGGAGAGAGTGAGCGGTCTAGCTGGGAGAGAGTGAGCGGTCTAGCTGGGAGAGAGTGAGCAGTCTAGCTGGGAGAGAGTGAGCAGTCAGTTATGTACAACAGCGAACCAATCATTTGGTATACCGACATTGCAACAAGAACCCTACAAGACATGACTTCCCACAGCAGAAAAGACAAAGAACAAATTGGAGATGCAAACGAGAGTAATGAACAACTAAAGGATATGCAGGAATTCATAGCTTAAACACTCAATGCTCACTAAAACAAACAAACTGCTACAATCTGTTGTTAAAAAATGAGATTAGCTCGAAAAGAATGTACCATCTATTGGTTACGACATGCACATACAACGAACAAGACAACTAAATTTGTCTTCTGGAAACAAAGTTGCAAACTTTAGAAGATGAATTGGACAAGGACAAATGGGACCTTTCCAGCTACGTGATCAAACTGATATCAGAGGAACTTGAAGTGGGTATATCACCAGAGGATCTGGAACGGTGCCATAGGATTGGCGTAGAACAGAAGAACACTAAACACCTTTACATGGGAATCTTCAAGATGTGGAACTATCAGACCAAAGTCAACATTCTGAAGGCACAGGGGGGGGGGGGGGAAGGAGATCAAAATCCAAGGCCGGTCCAATCGATTCATCCAGGACCTGTCTGATGGGCTGAGAAAAAAACCTCAAGCAATATATTTCAATCAGAAAGTCACTGAATTAAAGAGGTATGAAATCTCAACTCTGCTTCCCGGCAGTGGTGTGGGTACGGAAGTGAAAACAAAGGATGGAATTCACAAGCGCCAAGCTACAAGAAACCTTCCCAGAAACGTTCCAAGGTGAAGGAGGGGAGCCCCCTGCTATGAGAAGAGGTCGATGTAGGAAATAACGATGAGCGCACTATTCTATATATAGTGATACCTGAGACCAGCTTACCGTAAATTGAGACAACATACTTCCCCCAAATTCAGTCTATACTCTACTTTCCCCAAATAACTGCTGTTCAAGTAAGGATAGAAGTAGCCAATGCCAATAGACTACATGGACACTGACAATACAATTCAAAGGGGGAAATATTGCATGTATGCCAATAACTGTTCTATGGGTGTGTGTGTGTGTGTGTGTGTGTGTGCGCGTGTGTGTGGGAATGATGTAGGTGTGTGTGTGTGGGAATGTAGGTGTGTGTCTGTGTGTGTGTGTGTGTGTGTGTATATGAATGGGCGTGTAAGGGAAGAGTCAGGGATGGTGAATATGAATATGTGTAGGAGGGTGAGAGAGAATGGGCGTGTGGATGTATAGAGCATATGTTGAGCGGGGACTGAGAATGGATGAGTAAGTCGATGGATGTAAGTAAGTGTGTCTGAGAGGTAGGTTGGGTTGGGACATGCTTGGCTTGGGTGGAGAAGGGTGGGCAAGGAGAGAGACAGTCACCCGACCTAAACCAAATTGAGATGGTTTGGGATGAGTTGGACCGCACAGTGAAGGAAAAGCAGCCTACAAGTGCTCAGCATATGTGGAACTCCTTCAAGAATGTTGGAAAAGCATTCCTCATGAAGCTGGTTGAGAGAATGCGAAGAGTGTGCAAAGCTGTCATCAAGGCAAAGGGTGGCTACCTTGAAGAATCTCAAATATAAAATATATTTTGATTTGTTTAACACTTGTTTGGTTACTACATGATTCCATATGTGTTATTTCACAGTTTTGATGTCTTCACTATTATTCTACAATATAGAAAATAGTAAAAATAAAGAGAAACCCTTGAATGAGCAGGTGTGTTCAAAATTTGGACTGGTGCTGTATGTATTCATACTCTGACTCCCATTTCATGGAATGCCCACTGCATTTTATCAGGTTCCTCAATGATAGACGGAACAGACAAGTTTAACTTGGATTGTATTGTACCAACAGAATCCAACTTATTACATTGACGGGCTTCATGATGGGAAAAAAAATCATATAGTTCTTGAACACTTAAAGAGATTATCAGCAGATGTGGTTCTCTTGCAAGAGTTGAGAAAATTATAAATGGAATATTTAAAGAGGAGCTGAGTTAGAGAGGCCTATGCTGCCACCTACAGTAGTAACAGCAGAGGTGTAGGCATCCTGATAAATAAGAATACACCCTTTTCCCTTATATCCCAGCACACATACCAAGAAGGCCATTTTCTAATGTTGAATAGTACCTTACATGGGACAATTCAACATTGACTTCATTGTATATTCCACCAGGGGCAAATTTGGTGTTTGTAGTCAAATCCAGACTGGAACTATTATCGTGGCAGGAGACCTAAATCACATATCCTCGATAAGATTGACAGACGTAGCAATAAAAAAAGGCACATTATTGGAACCTCCAAAGAGGTTCCTACAAATAATATACCGGACACCTGGAGACTATTTCCAACGACAAAAGACTACTTCTTTTTTTCTCAAAGCAAGAAAAGCAATTCAACAATTGACTACGTTTTTATTTCCAAAAATGATGTCAACACTTTACTGGGTTAACAATAAAGCCTTGCGTTCCAATGATTACAGATTTTTTTTGCTCTTGGCGGTAGGTGCACTTGATTGAGCAGCCCCGGGGAAAGCAAAGGTTTCCCATTTTGAACCGTTTCATCTGTCTGGAAGAACCGCCTACCCGGCAGGCCTAGAGAGCAAATCAAGTGCACCTATAGGCCTACCACTGGCCAACCACTCAGATCAAATCAAATCAAAGTTTATATGTCCGCCATTTTTAAAAAGACCTGACGGAGCTCATTGCCTTCTTGAATCATGCAGAGATGAGCATCATGAAGGTCTCATCATTGATTTTGTTGGAAAAGGGTGAAAATGTGCTTTACAATGGTATTGACATTACAGTTGATCTGGAAGTACTACATTTTTTGGGGTGCTAAAATAAGGTCAATTGTACAGACCAGCACAATGTACACAAGTGAATTAGTTTACGTTTCAGGTTAACCTCAAATAAAGCATATTTTAATGGCAAATAAACCTGGTACACATCTCACAGCTCTCACAAAAACGAATACACACCAAACCAGTGATAATTTTAAAAGATAAACTTGATAGGAGTCCACCTATGGTAAATTCAATTGATTGGACATGACTTGGAAAGGCACACACAGGTCCCACAGTTGTCAGAGCAAAAACCAAGCCATGAGGTCAAAGGAATTCTCTGAAGAGCTCAGAGACAGGATTGTGTTGAGGCACAGATCTGGGGAAGGGTACCAAAACATTTCTGCAGCATTGAAGGTCCCCATGAACACAGTGGCCTCCATCATTGTCAAATGTAAGAAGTTTGGAACCACCAAGACTCTTCCTCGAGTTGGCTGCCCGGCCAAACTGAGCAATCTGGGGAGAAGCGCCTTGGTCAGGGGGTGAGTAAGAACCCGATGGTCACTCTGAACGAGCTCCAGAGTTCCTCTGTGGAGATGGGAGAACCTTCCAGAAAGACAACCATCTCCTCAGCACTCCACCAATCAGGCATTTATGGTAGAGTGGCCAGACAGAAGGCACATGACAGCCAGCTTGGAGTTTGTCAAATGGCACCTAAAGGACTCTCAGACCACAAGAAACAAGATTCTCTAGTCTAATGAAAGCAAGATTGAACTATTTAGCCTGAATTCCAAGTCAGGAGGAAACCAGGGACTGCTCATCACCTGGCCAATACCATTCCTACCAGCCAGAGCCCGGACTTGAACCCAATCTAACATCTCTGGAGAGACCTGAAAATAGCTGTGCAGCGACACCCCCCATCCAACCTGACAGAGCTTGAGAGGATCTGCAGAAAATAATGGGAGAAACTTCCCAAATACAGGTGTGCCAAGCTTGTAGCATCATACTCGAAGACTCGAGGCTCTAATCACTGCCAAAGGTGCTTCAACAAAGGTTTAATTGTTTTTGAACCTTTATTTAACTAGGCTTAAGACCAAATTCTTATTTACAATGACGGTCTACACCAGCCAAACCCAGACGACGCTGGGCCAATTGTGCACTGCTCCATGGAATTGAACAAGGGTGTCTGTAGTGACGCAGCAAAAACTGAGATGCATTCGACCGCTGCGCCACTTGGGAGACCAAGTATTGAGTACTGAATAAAAGGTCTGTACTGAGAAAAAGTTCTGAGTAAAAAGTCTGAATACTTATATAAATGTGATATTTCAGTTTTTTATTTTTTAATACATTTTCCACAATTTCTAAACACCTGTTTTTTCTACATCATTATGGGGTATTGTGATGTCATTATGGGATATTGTGATGTCATTATGGGGTATTGTGATGTCATTATGGGGTATTGTGAAGTCATTATGGGGTATTGTGTGTAGATTGATTTGGAAAAATATATATTTATTCCATTTTAGAATAAGGCTGTAACTTAACAAAATGTGGAAAAAGTCAAGGGGTCTGAATACTTTCAGAAGGCGCTGTATAACGATAACTTTATCCCATTACGCAAAAATATGAAAGCAAATCCAATCAAATGGAACAATCCTCCCATAAATCTTCCCGGGTAGAATAAACCTCTTCAGAATGGCACTGCTCCCAAAGTTGTACATTTATTCTCGGTAATACCAATTACACCACCGAACACATTCATTACAAAGGTATTCTCTTTCATAACAGACTGTATATGGGCAAATAAAACGTAGAGTATAAAAAGGAAGGTTGAGAGCTTCAAGTTCCTTGGTGTCCATATCACCAATGAACTGTCATGGTCCATGTACACCAAGACGGTCATGAAGAGGGCACGACAACACCTATTCCCCCTCAGGAGAATGAAATGACTTAGCATGGGTCCTCAGATCCTCAAAAAGTTCTACAGCTGCACCATCGAGAGCATCCTGACTGGTTGCATCACCGCCTGGTATGGTAACTGCTCGGCCTTCGACCGCAAGGCGCTACAGAGGTGATGTGGGGCTCCTTCCTCAAACAATCGCTTGGCATGTTTTCGCTGTAATAGCTACTGTAAATCAGACAGTGCAGTTAGATTAACAAGAATTTAAGCTTTTAGCCGATATAAGATACTTATATGTACCTAAATGTTAACATCCATAATATTTATAATTATTTATTTGAATTGCGCGACCTCCAGTTTCACCGGAAGTTGTCCCGCTAGCGGAACCCCGATCCTGAAGAAGTTTTAAGTGTAAAAGTAACAATGATTCAATAATCCTTTTGGGATTGATATAAGGTCCAAAAGTTATGGGAGGAGCTAGAAAGTTGGCTGTCAGAAGTATTACAATGTAAACATACTTTTAATCCGTCTGTCTGCATATTTCAAGACATGGAATATGAGGGTGTAGTGAGATATTCAATGGGTTGGGCACCTTTCTACTCAATCATCTTGAAAAAAAAACGTATTCCTAAAAAAACGGAATATCAACCAATCCTCCATCGTTAACACAATGGAAAGGTCAAATGCTTTATTATCTAAAGGTGGAAAGTGCATGGGCGACAGAGAAAAACCAAATGGTGTAGTTCGAGGCTATGTGGCAGAGTGTGATACAGTCGCTGGAGATGGGGGTGTGAGCAGGTGGGTCCGGGCAGGACTGATGTTGTGGATGTTTGTGTTCGTCTGTATGCTGTCATTTGTATGTGTATTTTTTGTGAAACACCGGATACACATTGTAATACTGAATAAACGAGTCCTGAATAGAAGTGTGATGCCTAAAGTACTCATTGCTTGTACAGGTCAAAGCATGGCTAATGTCACGTTCTGACCTTAGTTCCTTTTTTATGTCTCTATTTTGGTTTGGTCAAGGCGTGAGTTGGGGTGGGCATGAGTTGGGGTGGGCATGAGTTGGGGTGGGCATGAGTTGGGGTGGGCATGAGTTGGGGTGGGCATGAGTTGGGGTGGGCATGAGTTGGGGTGGGCATGAGTTGGGGTGGGCGTGAGTTGGGGTGGGCATGAGTTGGGGTGGGCGTGAGTTGGGGTGGGCGTGAGTTGGGGTGGGCGTGAGTTGGGGTGGGCGTGAGTTGGGGTGGGCGTGAGTTGGGGTGGGGCGTGAGTTGGGGTGGGCGGAGTTGGGGTGGGCGTGAGTTGGGGTGGGCGTGAGTTGGGGTGGGCGTGAGTTGGGGTGGGCGTGAGTTGGGGTGGGCATGAGTTGGGGTGGGCATGAGTTGGGGTGGGCATGAGTTGGGGTGGGCGTGAGTTGGGGTGGGCATGAGTTGGGGTGGGCATGAGTTGGGGTGGGCATGAGTTGGGGTGGGCGTGAGTTGGGGTGGGCATGAGTTGGGGTGGGCGTGAGTTGGGGTGGGCATGAGTTGGGGTGGGCGGAGTTGGGGTGGGCGTGAGTTGGGGTGGGCGTGAGTTGGGGTGGGCATGAGTTGGGGTGGGCATGAGTTGGGGTGGGCATGAGTTGGGGTGGGCATGAGTTGGGGTGGGCATGAGTTGGGGTGGGCGTGAGTTGGGGTGGGCATGAGTTGGGGTGGGCATGAGTAGGGGTGGGCGTGAGTTGGGGTGGGCATGAGTTGGGGTGGGCATGAGTTGGTGTGGGCATGAGTTGGGGTGGGCATGAGTTGGTGTGGGCATGAGTTGGGGTGGGCATGAGTTGGGGTGGGCGTGAGTTGGGGTGGGCATGAGTTGGGGTGGGCGTGAGTTGGGGTGGGCATGAGTTGGGGTGGGCGTGAGTTGGTGTGGGCATGAGTTGGGGTGGGCATGAGTTGGGGTGGGCATGAGTTGGGGTGGGCATGAGTTGGTGTGGGCATGAGTTGGGGTGGGCATGAGTTGGGGTGGGCATGAGTTGGGGTGGGCATGAGTTGGTGTGGGCATGAGTTGGGGTGGGCATGAGTTGGGGTGGGCATGAGTTGGGGTGGGCATGAGTTGGGGTGGGCATGAGTTGGGGTGGGCGTGAGTTGGGGTGGGCGTGAGTTGGGGTGGGCATGAGTTGGGGTGGGCATGAGTTGGGGTGGGCATGAGTTGGGGTGGGCATGAGTTGGGGTGGGCATGAGTTGGGGTGGGCGTGAGTTGGGGTGGGCATGAGTTGGGGTGGGCATGAGTTGGGGTGGGCATGAGTTGGGGTGGGCATGAGTTGGGGTGGGCATGAGTTGGGGTGGGCATGAGTTGGGGTGGGCATGAGTTGGGGTGGGCATGAGTTGGGGTGGGCATGAGTTGGGGTGGGCGTGAGTTGGGGTGGGCGTGAGTTGGGGTGGGCATGAGTTGGGGTGGGCATGAGTTGGGGTGGGCATGAGTTGGGGTGGGCATGAGTTGGGGTGGGCATGAGTTGGGGTGGGCGTGAGTTGGGGTGGGCATGAGTTGGGGTGGGCGTGAGTTGGGGTGGGCATGAGTTGGGGTGGGCGTGAGTTGGTGTGGGCATGAGTTGGTGTGGGCGTGAGTTGGGGTGGGCATGAGTTGGGGTGGGCATGAGTTGGGGTGGGCGTGAGTTGGGGTGGGCGTGAGTTGGGGTGGGCATGAGTTGGGGTGGGCATGAGTTGGGGTGGGCATGAGTTGGGGTGGGCATGAGTTGGGGTGGGCATGAGTTGGGGTGGGCATGAGTTGGGGTGGGCATGAGTTGGGGTGGGCATGAGTTGGTGTGGGCATGAGTTGGGGTGGGCATGAGTTGGGGTGGGCATGAGTTGGGGTGGGCATGAGTTGGGGTGGGCATGAGTTGGGGTGGGCATGAGTTGGGGTGGGCATGAGTTGGGGTGGGCACTCCATAGTTATGCATCAACATACAAACCCTACGCAATGATCTTCCTGACCATGGTTTGGTGTCATAGAAACAGTGACCTTCTGGTTGCCAAGGCTGTTTAGAAAACCCTGCTCGGTCTCCCATAGCGACAGGGGTTCTATTCTGGGAGAGTCAGTGCTAGGCTCTGTCAGTACGCTCCACTGAGCTCATAGATTCACAGTCATGAAATACTGTTTTCACCATGTAACTAACTTCCTGTTTCTAGTCACTGGGGAAAAAGCTTGAGGAGTTAGGCCCCCCAACCACAGTCATCCTCGGATCATCCTGCAATGCGTGTGTGTGTAGTTTCCTTACTTGTCTCCTTTGCTGCGAGCGATGCCGATGACCTTCGCTATACCGCCGGCGTCTCTCAGTGCTTTGGCGTTCTCCATGTTCTTAGTGATGACCTCATGCAGAGCGCAGCAGATAGCCGTTACCGTATCGTCTGACATGGTCTTAATGGGTGCTAGTGGACCCGCGGAACCGCAGTTAGTCCCACCGCTGCCCCCAGTACTGCTATTGCTGCTGCCCGGTAACCGGTGGACAAGGTCACGCATGGCGTATTTACCTGTGAGGAGAGGGGAACAAAATAAATATTGCTTGGGTTAGAATTCTGAATGTGTGTGTGGTGTGTTTTTTATTTATTTAAAGACAATCCCCATTGATTCAAAAAACATCAATCTCCTTGTTCCCCTCCTCATCTCCTGTCTTTGATGGAAATACAGCCCCATTCACCAGTATCATCCTCTAACTATCAAACCTTACAACGCAGTACCACACTTCCTCACTGATTGTTTGAGAAATTTTCTGGCACTGCATTCAAGGACAAAAATCTTTCTAAATCATCAAGTCTGTCTGTCCTCAGTCTCTCTCAGCGTGGTCTGTCTGTCCTCACTCTCTCACAGCGTGGTCTGTCTGTCCTCAGTCTCTCTCAGCGTGGTCTGTCTGTCCCCAGTCTGTCTCAGTGTGGCCTGTCTGTCCCCAGTCTCTCTCAGTGTGGCCTGTCTGTCCCCAGTCTCTCTCAGTGTGGCCTGTCTGTCCCCAGTCTCTCTCAGTGTGGCCTGTCTGTCCCCAGTCTCTCTCAGTGTGGCCTGTCTGTCCCCAGTCTCTCTCAGCGTGGCCTGTCTGTCCCCAGTCTGTCTGTCCTCAGTCTCTCTCAGCGTGGCCTGTCTGTCCTCAGTCTCACTCAGCGTGGCCTGTCTGTCCTCAGTCTCTCTCAGCGTGGCCTGTCTGTCCTCAGTCTCTCTCAGCGTGGCCTGTCTGTCCCAAATCTGTCTGTCCTCAGTCTCTCTCAGTGTGGCCTCTCTGTCCCCAGTCTCTCTCAGCGTGGTCTGTCTGTCCTCAGTCTCTCTCAGTGTGGCCTGTCTGTCCTCAGTCTCTCTCAGCGTGGCCTCTCTGTTCTCAGTCTCTCTAAGCGTGGCCTGTCTGTCCCCAGTCTGTCTGTCCTCAGTCTCTCTCAGCGTGGCCTCTCTGTTCTCAGTCTCTCTCAGCGTGGCCTGTCTGTCCTCAATCTCTCTCAGCGTGGTCTGTCTGTCCTCAGTCTCTCTCAGCGTGGCCTGTCTGTCCTCAATCTCTCTCAGCGTGGCCTGTCTGTCCTCAGTCTCTCTCAGCGTGGCCTGTCTGTCCCCAGTCTGTCTGTCCTCAGTCTCTCTCAGCGTGGCCTGTCTGTCCTCAATCTCTCTCAGCGTGGTCTGTCTGTCCTCAGTCTCTCTCAGCGTGGCCTGTCTGTCCCCAGTCTGTCTGTCCTCAATCTCTCTCAGCGTGGTCTGTCTGTCCTCAATCTCTCTCATCATGGCCTGTCTGTCCTCAGTCTCTCTCAGCGTGGTCTGTCTGTCCTCAGTCTCTCTCAGCGTGGCCTGTCTGTCCTCAATCTCTCTCAGCGTGGCCTGTCTGTCCTCAGTCTCTCTCAGCGTGGCCTGTCTGTCCCCAGTCTCTCTCAGCATGGCCTGTCTGTCCCCAGTCTGTCTGTCCTCAGTCTCTCTCATCATGGCCTGTTTGTTCCCAGTCTCTCTCAGCATGTCCTGTCTGTCCTCAGTCTCTCTCAGTGTGGCCTGTCTGTCCTCAGTCTCTCTCAGCGTGGCCTGTCTGTCCTCAGTCTCTCTCAGTGTGGCCTGTCTGTCCCCAGTCTCTCTCATCATGGCCTGTCTGTCCCCAGTCTCTCTCAGCGTGGCCTGTCTGTCCCCAGTCTCTCTCATCATGGCCTGTCTGTCCCCAGTCTCTCTCAGCGTGGCCTGTCTGTCCTCAGTCTCTCTCAGTGTGGCCTGTCTGTCCTCAGTCTCTCTCAGCGTGGCCTCTCTGTCCTCAGTCTCTCTCAGCGTGGGTTGTCTGTCCTCAGTCTCTCTCAGTGTGGCCTGTCTGTCCCCAGTCTCTCTCAACATGGCCTGTCTGTCCCCAGTCTCTCTCAGCGTGGCCTGTCTGTCCTCAGTCTCTCTCAGCGTGGCCTGTCTGTCCCCAGTCTCTCTCAGCGTGGCCTGTCTGTCCCCAGTCTCTCTCAGCGTAGCCTGTCTGTCCCCAGTCTGTCTGTCCTCAGTCTCTCTCAGCGTGGCCTGTCTGTCCCCAGTCTCTCTCAGCGTGGCCTGTCTGTCCCCAGTCTCTCTCAGCGTGGCCTCTCTGTCCTCAGTCTCTCTCAGCGTGGCCTCTCTGTCCTCAGTCTCTCTCAACGTGGCCTGTCTGTCCCCAGTCTCTCTCAGCGTGGCCTGTCTGTCCCCAGTCTGTCTGTCCTCAGTCTCTCTCAGTGTGGCCTGTCTGTCCTCAGTCTCTCTCAGTGTGGCCTGTCTGTCCTCAGTCTCTCTCAGTGTGGCCTGTCTGTCCCCAGTCTCTCTCAGCGTGGCCTGTCTGTCCCCAGTCTGTCTGTCCTCAGTCTCTCTCAGTGTGGCCTGTCTGTCCCCAGTCTCTCTCAGCGTGGCCTGTCTGTCCCCAGTCTCTCTGTCCTCAGTCTCTCTCAGCGTGGCCTCTCTGTCCCCAGTCTCTCTCAGCGTGGTCTGTCTGTCCTCAGTCTCTCTCAGCGTGGCCTGTCTGTCCTCAGTCTCTCTCAGCGTGGCCTGTCTGTCCCCAGTCTCTCTCAGCGTGGCCTGTCTGTCCTCAATCTCTCTCAGCGTGGCCTGTCTGTCCTCAGTCTCTCTCAGCGTGGCCTGTCTGTCCCCAGTCTCTCTCAGCGTGGCCTGTCTGTCCTCAGTCTCTCTCAGCGTGGCCTCTCTGTCCCCAGTCTCTCTCAGCATGGTCTGTCTGTCCTCAGTCTCTCTCAGTGTGGCCTGTCTGTCCTCAGTCTCTCTCAGCGTGGCCTCTCTGTCCTCAGTCTCTCTCAGTGTGGCCTGTCTGTCCCCAGTCTCTCTCAGCGTGGCCTGTCTGTCCCCAGTCTGTCTGTCCTCAGTCTCTCTCAGCGTGGCCTGTCTGTCCTCAATCTCTCTCAGCGTGGTATGTCTGTCCCCAGTCTCTCTCAGCGTGGCCTGTCTGTCCCCAGTCTGTCTGTCCCCAGTCTCTCTCAGCGTGGGTTGTCTGTCCTCAATCTCTCTCAGCGTGGCCTGTCTGTCCTCAGTCTCTCTCAGCGTGGCCTGTCTGTCCTCAGTCTCTCTCAGCATGGCCTGTCTGTCCTCAGTCTCTCTCAGCGTGGCCTCTCTGTCCTCAGTCTCTCTCAGTGTGGCCTGTCTGTCCCCAGTCTCTCTCAGCGTGGCCTGTCTGTCCCCAGTCTGTCTGTCCTCAGTCTCTCTCAGTGTGGCCTCTCTGTCCCCAGTCTCTCTCAGCGTGGTCTGTCTGTCCTCAGTCTCTCTCAGCGTGGCCTGTCTGTCCTCAGTCTCTCTCAGCGTGGCCTGTCTGTCCCCAGTCTCTCTCAGCGTGGCCTGTCTGTCCTCAGTCTCTCTCAGCGTGGCCTGTCTGTCCTCAGTCTCTCTCAGCGTGGCCTGTCTGTCCTCAGTCTCTCTCAGCGTGGCCTCTCTGTCCTCAGTCTCTCTCAGCGTGGCCTCTCTGTCCTCAGTCTCTCTCAGCGTGGCCTGTCTGTCCCCAGTCTCTCTCAGCGTGGCCTCTCTGTCCCCAGTCTCTCTCAGCGTGGCCTGTCTGTCCTCAGTCTCTCTCAGCGTGGCCTGTCTGTCCCCAGTCTCTCTCAGCGTGGCCTGTCTGTCCTCAGTCTCTCTCAGTGTGGCCTGTCTGTCCTCAGTCTCTCTCAGCGTGGCCTGTCTGTTCTCAGAATATCTCAGCTTGGCCTGTCTGTCCTCAGTCTCTCTCATCATGGCCTGTCTGTCCCCAGTCTCTCTCAGCTTGGCCTGTCTGTCCCCAGTCTGTCTGTCCTCAGTCTCTCTCATCATGGCCTGTTTGTTCCCAGTCTCTCTCAGCATGTCCTGTCTGTCCTCAGTCTCTCTCAGTGTGGCCTGTCTGTCCTCAGTCTCTCTCAGCGTGGCCTGTCTGTCCCCAGTCTCTCTCATCATGGCCTGTCTGTCCTCAATCTCTCTCAGCGTGGCCTGTCTGTCCTCAGTCTCTCTCAGCATGGCCTGTCTGTCCTCAGTCTCTCTCAGTGTGGCCTGTCTGTCCTCAGTCTCTCTCAGCGTGGCCTGTCTGTCCCCAGTCTCTCTCATCATGGCCTGTCTGTCCTCAATCTCTCTCAGCGTGGCCTGTCTGTCCTCAGTTTCTCTCAGCGTGGCCTGTCTGTCCCCAGTCTGTCTGTCCTCAGTCTCTCTCATCATGGCCTGTTTGTTCCCAGTCTCTCTCAGTGTGGCCTGTCTGTCCTCAGTCTCTCTCAGCATGGCCTGTCTGTCCCCAGTCTCTCTCAGTGTGGCCTGTCTGTCCTCAGTCTCTCTCAGCGTGGCCTGTCTGTCCTCAGTCTCTCTCAGCGTGGCCTGTCTGTCCCCAGTCTCTCTCAGTGTGGCCTGTCTGTCCTCAGTCTCTCTCAGTGTGGCCTGTCTGTCCCCAGTCTCTCTCATCATGGCCTGTCTGTCCCCAGTCTCTCTCATTATGGCCTGTCTGTCCCCAGTCTGTCTGTCCTCAGTCTCTCTCAGTGTGGCCTGTCTGTCCTCAGTCTCTCTCAGTGTGGCCTGTCTGTCCCCAGTCTCTCTCAGCGTGGCCTCTCTGTCCTCAGTCTCTCTCAGTGTGGCCTGTCTGTCCCCAGTCTCTCTCAACATGGCCTGTCTGTCCCCAGTCTCTCTCAGCGTGGCCTGTCTGTCCTCAGTCTCTCTCAGCGTGGCCTGTCTGTCCCCAGTCTCTCTCAGCGTGGCCTGTCTGTCCCCAGTCTCTCTCATCATGGCCTGTCTGTCCTCAATCTCTCTCAGCGTGGCCTGTCTGTCCTCAGTCTCTCTCAGCATGGCCTGTCTGTCCTCAGTCTCTCTCAGTGTGGCCTGTCTGTCCCCAGTCTCTCTCAGCGTGGCCTGTCTGTCCCCAGTCTCTCTCATCATGGCCTGTCTGTCCCCAGTCTCTCTCATCATGGCCTGTCTGTCCTCAATCTCTCTCAGCGTGGCCTGTCTGTCCTCAGTCTCTCTCAGCATGGCCTGTCTGTCCTCAGTCTCTCTCAGTGTGGCCTGTCTGTTCTCAGAATATCTCAGCTTGGCCTGTCTGTCCTCAGTCTCTCTCATCATGGCCTGTCTGTCCCCAGTCTCTCTCATCATGGCCTGTCTGTCCCCAGTCTCTCTCAGCTTGGCCTGTCTGTCCCCAGTCTGTCTGTCCTCAGTCTCTCTCATCATGGCCTGTTTGTTCCCAGTCTCTCTCAGCATGTCCTGTCTGTCCTCAGTCTCTCTCAGTGTGGCCTGTCTGTCCTCAGTCTCTCTCAGCGTGGCCTGTCTGTCCCCAGTCTCTCTCATCATGGCCTGTCTGTCCTCAATCTCTCTCAGCGTGGCCTGTCTGTCCTCAGTCTCTCTCAGCATGGCCTGTCTGTCCTCAGTCTCTCTCAGTGTGGCCTGTCTGTCCTCAGTCTCTCTCAGCGTGGCGTGTCTGTCCCCAGTCTCTCTCATCATGGCCTGTCTGTCCTCAATCTCTCTCAGCGTGGCCTGTCTGTCCTCAGTCTCTCTCAGCGTGGCCTGTTTGTTCCCAGTCTCTCTCAGCATGTCCTGTCTGTCCTCAGTCTCTCTCAGTGTGGCCTGTCTGTCCTCAGTCTCTCTCAGCGTGGCCTGTCTGTCCCCAGTCTCTCTCATCATGGCCTGTCTGTCCTCAATCTCTCTCAGCGTGGCCTGTCTGTCCTCAGTCTCTCTCAGCATGGCCTGTCTGTCCTCAGTCTCTCTCAGTGTGGCCTGTCTGTCCTCAGTCTCTCTCAGCGTGGCCTGTCTGTCCCCAGTCTCTCTCATCATGGCCTGTCTGTCCTCAATCTCTCTCAGCGTGGCCTGTCTGTCCTCAGTTTCTCTCAGCGTGGCCTGTCTGTCCCCAGTCTGTCTGTCCTCAGTCTCTCTCATCATGGCCTGTTTGTTCCCAGTCTCTCTCAGTGTGGCCTGTCTGTCCTCAGTCTCTCTCAGCATGGCCTGTCTGTCCCCAGTCTCTCTCAGTGTGGCCTGTCTGTCCTCAGTCTCTCTCAGCGTGGCCTGTCTGTCCTCAGTCTCTCTCAGCGTGGCCTGTCTGTCCCCAGTCTCTCTCAGTGTGGCCTGTCTGTCCTCAGTCTCTCTCAGTGTGGCCTGTCTGTCCCCAGTCTCTCTCATCATGGCCTGTCTGTCCCCAGTCTCTCTCATTATGGCCTGTCTGTCCCCAGTCTGTCTGTCCTCAGTCTCTCTCAGTGTGGCCTGTCTGTCCTCAGTCTCTCTCAGTGTGGCCTGTCTGTCCCCAGTCTCTCTCAGCGTGGCCTCTCTGTCCTCAGTCTCTCTCAGTGTGGCCTGTCTGTCCCCAGTCTCTCTCAACATGGCCTGTCTGTCCCCAGTCTCTCTCAGCGTGGCCTGTCTGTCCTCAGTCTCTCTCAGCGTGGCCTGTCTGTCCCCAGTCTCTCTCAGCGTGGCCTGTCTGTCCCCAGTCTCTCTCATCATGGCCTGTCTGTCCTCAATCTCTCTCAGCGTGGCCTGTCTGTCCTCAGTCTCTCTCAGCATGGCCTGTCTGTCCTCAGTCTCTCTCAGTGTGGCCTGTCTGTCCCCAGTCTCTCTCAGCGTGGCCTGTCTGTCCCCAGTCTCTCTCATCATGGCCTGTCTGTCCCCAGTCTCTCTCATCATGGCCTGTCTGTCCTCAATCTCTCTCAGCGTGGCCTGTCTGTCCTCAGTCTCTCTCAGCATGGCCTGTCTGTCCTCAGTCTCTCTCAGTGTGGCCTGTCTGTTCTCAGAATATCTCAGCTTGGCCTGTCTGTCCTCAGTCTCTCTCATCATGGCCTGTCTGTCCCCAGTCTCTCTCATCATGGCCTGTCTGTCCCCAGTCTCTCTCAGCTTGGCCTGTCTGTCCCCAGTCTGTCTGTCCTCAGTCTCTCTCATCATGGCCTGTTTGTTCCCAGTCTCTCTCAGCATGTCCTGTCTGTCCTCAGTCTCTCTCAGTGTGGCCTGTCTGTCCTCAGTCTCTCTCAGCGTGGCCTGTCTGTCCCCAGTCTCTCTCATCATGGCCTGTCTGTCCTCAATCTCTCTCAGCGTGGCCTGTCTGTCCTCAGTCTCTCTCAGCATGGCCTGTCTGTCCTCAGTCTCTCTCAGTGTGGCCTGTCTGTCCTCAGTCTCTCTCAGCGTGGCGTGTCTGTCCCCAGTCTCTCTCATCATGGCCTGTCTGTCCTCAATCTCTCTCAGCGTGGCCTGTCTGTCCTCAGTCTCTCTCAGCGTGGCCTGTCTGTCCCCAGTCTGTCTGTCCTCAGTCTCTCTCATCATGGCCTGTTTGTTCCCAGTCTCTCTCAGTGTGGCCTGTCTGTCCTCAGTCTCTCTCAGCATGGCCTGTCTGTCCCCAGTCTCTCTCAGTGTGGCCTGTCTGTCCTCAGTCTCTCTCAGCGTGGCCTGTCTGTCCTCAGTCTCTCTCAGCGTGGCCTGTCTGTCCCCAGTCTCTCTCAGTGTGGCCTGTCTGTCCTCAGTCTCTCTCAGTGTGGCCTGTCTGTCCCCAGTCTCTCTCATCATGGCCTGTCTGTCCCCAGTCTCTCTCATTATGGCCTGTCTGTCCCCAGTCTGTCTGTCCTCAGTCTCTCTCAGTGTGGCCTGTCTGTCCTCAGTCTCTCTCAGTGTGGCCTGTCTGTCCCCAGTCTCTCTCAGCGTGGCCTCTCTGTCCTCAGTCTCTCTCAGTGTGGCCTGTCTGTCCCCAGTCTCTCTCAACATGGCCTGTCTGTCCCCAGTCTCTCTCAGCGTGGCCTGTCTGTCCTCAGTCTCTCTCAGCGTGGCCTGTCTGTCCCCAGTCTCTCTCAGCGTGGCCTGTCTGTCCCCAGTCTCTCTCATCATGGCCTGTCTGTCCTCAATCTCTCTCAGCGTGGCCTGTCTGTCCTCAGTCTCTCTCAGCATGGCCTGTCTGTCCTCAGTCTCTCTCAGTGTGGCCTGTCTGTCCTCAGTCTCTCTCAGCGTGGCCTGTCTGTCCCCAGTCTCTCTCATCATGGCCTGTCTGTCCTCAATCTCTCTCAGCGTGGCCTGTCTGTCCTCAGTTTCTCTCAGCGTGGCCTGTCTGTCCCCAGTCTGTCTGTCCTCAGTCTCTCTCATCATGGCCTGTTTGTTCCCAGTCTCTCTCAGTGTGGCCTGTCTGTCCTCAGTCTCTCTCAGCATGGCCTGTCTGTCCCCAGTCTCTCTCAGTGTGGCCTGTCTGTCCTCAGTCTCTCTCAGCGTGGCCTGTCTGTCCTCAGTCTCTCTCAGCGTGGCCTGTCTGTCCCCAGTCTCTCTCAGTGTGGCCTGTCTGTCCTCAGTCTCTCTCAGTGTGGCCTGTCTGTCCCCAGTCTCTCTCATCATGGCCTGTCTGTCCCCAGTCTCTCTCATTATGGCCTGTCTGTCCCCAGTCTGTCTGTCCTCAGTCTCTCTCAGTGTGGCCTGTCTGTCCTCAGTCTCTCTCAGTGTGGCCTGTCTGTCCCCAGTCTCTCTCAGCGTGGCCTCTCTGTCCTCAGTCTCTCTCAGTGTGGCCTGTCTGTCCCCAGTCTCTCTCAACATGGCCTGTCTGTCCCCAGTCTCTCTCAGCGTGGCCTGTCTGTCCTCAGTCTCTCTCAGCGTGGCCTGTCTGTCCCCAGTCTCTCTCAGCGTGGCCTGTCTGTCCCCAGTCTCTCTCATCATGGCCTGTCTGTCCTCAATCTCTCTCAGCGTGGCCTGTCTGTCCTCAGTCTCTCTCAGCATGGCCTGTCTGTCCTCAGTCTCTCTCAGTGTGGCCTGTCTGTCCCCAGTCTCTCTCAGCGTGGCCTGTCTGTCCCCAGTCTCTCTCATCATGGCCTGTCTGTCCCCAGTCTCTCTCATCATGGCCTGTCTGTCCTCAATCTCTCTCAGCGTGGCCTGTCTGTCCTCAGTCTCTCTCAGCATGGCCTGTCTGTCCTCAGTCTCTCTCAGTGTGGCCTGTCTGTTCTCAGAATATCTCAGCTTGGCCTGTCTGTCCTCAGTCTCTCTCATCATGGCCTGTCTGTCCCCAGTCTCTCTCATCATGGCCTGTCTGTCCCCAGTCTCTCTCAGCTTGGCCTGTCTGTCCCCAGTCTGTCTGTCCTCAGTCTCTCTCATCATGGCCTGTTTGTTCCCAGTCTCTCTCAGCATGTCCTGTCTGTCCTCAGTCTCTCTCAGTGTGGCCTGTCTGTCCTCAGTCTCTCTCAGCGTGGCCTGTCTGTCCCCAGTCTCTCTCATCATGGCCTGTCTGTCCTCAATCTCTCTCAGCGTGGCCTGTCTGTCCTCAGTCTCTCTCAGCATGGCCTGTCTGTCCTCAGTCTCTCTCAGTGTGGCCTGTCTGTCCTCAGTCTCTCTCAGCGTGGCGTGTCTGTCCCCAGTCTCTCTCATCATGGCCTGTCTGTCCTCAATCTCTCTCAGCGTGGCCTGTCTGTCCTCAGTCTCTCTCAGCGTGGCCTGTCTGTCCCCAGTCTGTCTGTCCTCAGTCTCTCTCATCATGGCCTGTTTGTTCCCAGTCTCTCTCAGTGTGGCCTGTCTGTCCTCAGTCTCTCTCAGCATGGCCTGTCTGTCCCCAGTCTCTCTCAGTGTGGCCTGTCTGTCCTCAGTCTCTCTCAGCGTGGCCTGTCTGTCCTCAGTCTCTCTCAGCGTGGCCTGTCTGTCCCCAGTCTCTCTCAGTGTGGCCTGTCTGTCCTCAGTCTCTCTCAGTGTGGCCTGTCTGTCCCCAGTCTCTCTCATCATGGCCTGTCTGTCCCCAGTCTCTCTCATTATGGCCTGTCTGTCCCCAGTCTGTCTGTCCTCAGTCTCTCTCAGTGTGGCCTGTCTGTCCTCAGTCTCTCTCAGTGTGGCCTGTCTGTCCCCAGTCTCTCTCAGCGTGGCCTCTCTGTCCTCAGTCTCTCTCAGAGTGGCCTGTCTGTCCCCAGTCTCTCTCAACATGGCCTGTCTGTCCCCAGTCTCTCTCAGCGTGGCCTGTCTGTCCTCAGTCTCTCTCAGCGTGGCCTGTCTGTCCCCAGTCTCTCTCAGCGTGGCCTGTCTGTCCCCAGTCTCTCTCATCATGGCCTGTCTGTCCTCAATCTCTCTCAGCGTGGCCTGTCTGTCCTCAGTCTCTCTCAGCATGGCCTGTCTGTCCTCAGTCTCTCTCAGTGTGGCCTGTCTGTCCTCAGTCTCTCTCAGCGTGGCCTGTCTGTCCCCAGTCTCTCTCATCATGGCCTGTCTGTCCTCAATCTCTCTCAGCGTGGCCTGTCTGTCCTCAGTCTCTCTCAGCGTGGCCTGTCTGTCCCCAGTCTCTCTCATCATGGCCTGTCTGTCCTCAATCTCTCTCAGCGTGGCCTGTCTGTCCTCAGTCTCTCTCAGCGTGGCCTGTCTGTCCTCAGTCTCTCTCATCATGGCCTGTTTGTTCCCAGTCTCTCTCAGTGTGGCCTGTCTGTCCTCAGTCTCTCTCAGCATGGCCTGTCTGTCCCCAGTCTCTCTCAGTGTGGCCTGTCTGTCCTCAGTCTCTCTCAGCGTGGCCTGTCTGTCCTCAGTCTCTCTCAGCGTGGCCTGTCTGTCCTCAGTCTCTCTCAGTGTGGCCTGTCTGTCCTCAGTCTCTCTCAGTGTGGCCTGTCTGTCCCCAGTCTCTCTCATCATGGCCTGTCTGTCCCCAGTCTCTCTCATTATGGCCTGTCTGTCCCCAGTCTGTCTGTCCTCAGTCTCTCTCAGTGTGGCCTGTCTGTCCTCAGTCTCTCTCAGTGTGGCCTGTCTGTCCCCAGTCTCTCTCAGCGTGGCCTCTCTGTCCTCAGTCTCTCTCAGTGTGGCCTGTCTGTCCCCAGTCTCTCTCAACATGGCCTGTCTGTCCCCAGTCTCTCTCAGCGTGGCCTGTCTGTCCTCAGTCTCTCTCAGCGTGGCCTGTCTGTCCTCAGTCTCTCTCAGCGTGGCCTGTCTGTCCCCAGTCTCTCTCAGCGTGGCCTCTCTGTCCCCAGTCTCTCTCAGCGTGGCCTCTCTGTCCTCAGTCTCTCTCAGCGTGGCCTGTCTGTCCCCAGTCTCTCTCAGCGTGGCCTCTCTGTCCCCAGTCTCTCTCAGCGTGGCCTGTCTGTCCTCAGTCTCTCTCAGCGTGGCCTGTCTGTCCCCAGTCTCTCTCAGCGTGGCCTGTCTGTCCTCAGTCTCTCTCAGTGTGGCCTGTCTGTCCTCAGTCTCTCTCAGCGTGGCCTGTCTGTTCTCAGAATATCTCAGCGTGGCCTGTCTGTCCCCAGTCTCTCTCAGCGTGGCCTGTCTGTCCCCAGTCTGTCTGTCCTCAGTCTCTCTCAGTGTGACCTGTCTGTCCTCAGTCTCTCTCAGTGTGGCCTGTCTGTCCTCAGTCTCTCTCAGCGTGGCCTCTCTGTCCTCAGTCTCTCTCAGCGTGGCCTGTCTGTCCCCAGTCTCTCTCAGCGTGGCCTGTCTGTCCCCAGTCTCTCTCAGCGTGGCCTGTCTGTCCCCAGTCTCTCTCAGCGTGGCCTGTCTGTCCCCAGTCTCTCTCAGCGTGGCCTGTCTGTCCCCAGTCTCTCTCAGCGTGGCCTGTCTGTCCCCAGTCTCTCTCAGCGTGGCCTGTCTGTCCCCAGTCTCTCTCAGCGTGGCCTGTCTGTCCCCAGTCTCTCTCAGTGTGGCCTGTCTGTCCCCAGTCTCTCTCAGCGTGGCCTGTCTGTCCCCAGTCTGTCTGTCCTCAGTCTCTCTCAGCGTGGCCTCTCTGTCCTCAGTCTCTCTCAGCGTGGGTTGTCTGTCCTCAGTCTCTCTCAGTGTGGCCTGTCTGTCCCCAGTCTCTCTCAGCGTGGCCTGTCTGTCCCCAGTCTGTCTGTCCTCAGTCTCTCTCAGCGTGGCCTCTCTGTCCTCAGTCTCTCTCAGCGTGGGTTGTCTGTCCTCAGTCTCTCTCAGTGTGGCCTCTCTGTCCTCAGTCTCTCTCAGCGTGGGTTGTCTGTCCTCAGTCTCTCTCAGTGTGGCCTGTCTGTCCCCAGTCTCTCTCAGCGTGGCCTGTCTGTCCCCAGTCTCTCTCAGCGTGGCCTGTCTGTCCCCAGTCTGTCTGTCCTCAGTCTCTCTCAGCGTGGCCTCTCTGTCCTCAGTCTCTCTCAGCGTGGGTTGTCTGTCCTCAGTCTCTCTCAGCGTGGTCTGTCTGTCCCCAGTCTCTCTCAGCGTGGCCTGTCTGTCCTCAGTCTTTCTCAACGTGGCCTGTCTGTCCTCAGTCTCTCTCAGCGTGGCCTGTCTGTCCCCAGTCTCTCTCAACATGGCCTGTCTGTCCCCAGTCTCTCTCAGCGTGGCCTGTCTGTCCCCAGTCTCTCTCAGCGTGGCCTGTCTGTCCCCAGTCTCTCTCAGCGTGGCCTGTCTGTCCCCAGTCTGTCTGTCCTCAGTCTCTCTCAGCGTGGCCTGTCTGTCCTCAGTCTCTCTCAGCATGGCCTGTCTGTCCCCAGTCTCTCTCAGCGTGGCCTGTCTGTCCCCAGTCTCTCTCAGCGTGGCCTGTCTGTCCCCAGTCTCTCTCAGCGTGGCCTGTCTGTCCCCAGTCTGTCTGTCCTCAGTCTCTCTCAGCGTGGCCTGTCTGTCCTCAGTCTCTCTCAGCGTGGCCTGTCTGTCCCCAGTCTCTCTCAACATGGCCTGTCTGTCCCCAGTCTCTCTCAGCGTGGCCTGTCTGTCCCCAGTCTCTCTCAGCGTGGCCTGTCTGTCCCCAGTCTCTCTCAGCGTGGCCTGTCTGTCCTCAGTCTCTCTCAGCATGGCCTGTCTGTCCCCAGTCTGTCTGTCCTCAGTCTCTCTCAGCGTGGCCTGTCTGTCCCCAGTCTGTCTGTCCTCAGTCTCTCTCAGCGTGGTCTGTCTGTCCCCAGTCTCTCTCAGCGTGGCCTGTCTGTCCCCAGTCTGTCTGTCCTCAGTCTCTCTCAGCGTGGCCTGTCTGTCCTCAGTCTCTCTCAGCGTGGCCTGTCTGTCCCCAGTCTGTCTGTCCTCAGTCTCTCTCAGCGTGGCCTGTCTGTCCTCAGTCTCTCTCAGCGTGGCCTGTCTGTCCCCAGCCTGTCTGTCCTCAGTCTCTCTCAGCGTGGCCTGTCTGTCCTCAGTCTCTCTCAGCGTGGCCTGTCTGTCCCCAGTCTGTCTGTCCCCAGTCTCTCTCAGCGTGGCCTGTCTGTCCTCAGTCTCTCTCAGCGTGGCCTGTCTGTCTGTCCTCAGTCTCTCTCAGTGTGGCCTGTCTGTCCCCAGTCTCTCTCAGCGTGGCCTGTCTGTCCCCAGTCTGTCTGTCCTCAGTCTCTCTCAGTGTGGCCTGTCTGTCCCCAGTCTGTCTGTCCTCAGTCTCTCTCAGCGTGGCCTGTCTGTCCTCAGTCTCTCTCAGTGTGGCCTGTCTGTCCCCAGTCTCTCTCAGCGTGGCCTGTCTGTCCCCAGTCTGTCTGTCCTCAGTCTCTCTCAGCGTGGCCTGTCTGTCCTCAGTCTCTCTCAGCGTGGCCTGTCTGTCCCCAGTCTGTCTGTCCTCAGTCTCTCTCAGTGTGGCCTGTCTGTCCCCAGTCTCTCTCAGCGTGGCCTGTCTGTCCCCAGTCTGTCTGTCCTCAGTCTCTCTCAGTGTGGCCTGTCTGTCCCCAGTCTCTCTCAGCGTGGCCTGTCTGTCCCCAGTCTGTCTGTCCTCAGTCTCTCTCAGCGTGGCCTGTCTGTCCCCAGTCTGTCTGTCCCCAGTCTCTCTCAGCGTGGCCTCTCTGTCCCCAGTCTCTCTCAGCGTGGCCTGTCTGTCCCCAGTCTCTCTCAGCGTGGCTTGTCTGTCCCCAGTCTCTCTCAGCGTGGCCTGTCTGTCCTCAGTCTGTCTGTGAAGCAGCTCTGTGCTGAAGTCAATACACTCTGACTCATCTGGTATTTCGAAGAAAAGATTGACGTGGACGAGAGGAAATTAAGGGAAGAATCTGACATTAACAGAAAAGAGAGTAGTCAGAATGAGAGGAAAACCTGAGTAAAAGCCAGATAGATGGAAGGATGGAAGGAGGGAACAATACGTCTTCCCTACACATTAGCTTACACCCTCTTTGGGAGTCTTTCATGCTCAATTGGCAACACGTTATCATTTTACAAAATGTCAACATTGACACACATCTAGGAGGCGGACATCTTTGACTGATGATGACTCTGAATGATTAACATGACATACTAGTGAAGAGCTGCTCTTTCAGATTGAATCCTTTTCTCTATTGAAATGTCATTTGTCCATGTGAGTCGATGGTTACCTACACAGGAAAATGGAAGTCAATAGGTTCATTGAAGAAGGAGCAATTAAAACAGCTGTCAATGTCTCACTGGTGGACTAGAACCCAGAGAATATACCTTATCTCTCAGCAGGACAAGACTAGAACCCAGAGATTATACCTTATCTCTCAGCAGGACAGGACTAGAACCCAGAGAATATACCTTATCTCTCAGCAGGACAAGACTAGAACCCAGATAATATACCTATCTCTCAGCAGGACAGGACTAGAACCCAGATATTATACCTTATCTCTCAGCAGGACAGGACTAGAACCCAGAGAATATACCTTATCTCTCAGCAGGACAAGACTAGAACCCAGATATTATACCTTATCTCTCAGCAGGACATGACTAGAACCCAGAGAATATACCTTATCTCTCAGCAGGACAGGACTAGAAACCAGAGATTATACCTTATCTCTCAGCAGGACAGGACTAGAACCCAGAGAATATACCTTATCTCTCAGCAGGACAGGACTAGAACCCAGAGAATATACCTTATCTCTCAGCAGGACAAGACTAGAACCCAGATATTATACCTTATCTCTCAGCAGGACAGGACTAGAACCCAGAGAATATACCTTATCTCTCAGCAGGACAAGACTAGAACCCAGAGATTATACCTTATCTCTCAGCAGGACAGGACTAGAACCCAGAGATTACACCTTATCTCTCAGCAGGACATGACTAGAACCCAGAGATTATACCTTATCTCTCAGCAGGACAGGACTAGAACCCAGATAATATACCTTATCTCTCAGCAGGACAGGACTAGAACCCAGAGATTATATCTTATCTCTCAGCAGGACAGGACTAGAACCCAGATATTATACCTTATCTCTCAGCAGGACAGGACTAGAACCCAGAGATGATACCTTATCTCTCAGCAGGACAGGACTAGAACCCAGATAATATACCTTATCTCTCAGCAGGACAGGACTAGAACCCAGAGAATACACCTTATCTCTCAGCAGGACAGAACTCGAACCCAGAGAATATACACTCAGCAGTGGGACAGTGGGACAGGGGAGACAGGAGGCACAGAAGGCACAGGAGGGACAGGAGAGACAGGAGGGACAGGAGAGACAGGAGGCACAGAAGGCACAGGAGGGACAGGAGAGACAGGAGGGACAGGGGAGACAGGAGGCACAGAAGGCACAGGAGGGACAGGAGAGACAGGAGGGACAGGAGAGACAGGAGGCACAGAAGGCACAGGAGGGACAGAAAGAACATGAGGGACAGTGGGACAGAAGGGACATGAGGGACATGAAGGACAGGAGGGACAGGAGAGACATGAGGGACTGGAGGGACAGTGGGACAGGATAGACAGGAGGGACAGTGGGACAGGAGGGACAGTGGGACAGGATAGACAGGAGGGACAGTGGGACAGGAGGGACAGTGGGACAGGAGGGAAAGGAGGGACAGTGGGACAGGATAGACAGCACGGACAGGAGGGACAGGAGAACAGGAGGGACAGGAGGGACAGGAGGGACAGGAGAACAGGAGGGACAGGAGGGACAGTGGGACAGGAGGGACAGGAGGGACAGAGGGACAGAGGCACAGGAGGGAAAAGAGGGACAGGAGGGACAGGAGGGACAGTGGGACAGAGGGACAGAGGGACAGGAGGGACAGAGGGACAGGAGGACAGGAGGGACAGGAGGGACAGGAGGGACAGGAGAACAGGAGGGACAGGAGGGACAGGAGGGACAGGAGGGACAGAGGGACAGGAGGACAGGAGGGACAGGAGAACAGGAGGGACAGGAGGGACAGGAGAGACAGTGGGACAGAGGGACAGGAGGGACAGGATGGACAGGAGGGACAGGAGGGACAGTGGGACAGTGGGATTGGAGAACAGGAGGGACAGGAGAACAGGAGGGACAGGAGGGACAGTGGGACAGAGGGACAGGAGGGGCAGGAGGGAAAGGAGGGACAGGAGGGACAGTGGGACAGAGGGACAGGAGGGGCAGGAGGGAAAGGAGGGACAGGAGGGACAGTGGGACAGAGGGACAGGAGGGACAGGATGGACAGGAGGCACAAGAGAACAGGAGGGACAGAGGGACAGGAGGGACAGTGGGACAGTGGGATAGGAGGGACAGGATGGACAGTGGGACAGGAGGGACAGGAGGGAGAGTGGGACAGGAGAACAGGAGGGACAGAGGGACAGGAGGGACAGGATGGACAGTGGGACAGGAGGGACAGGATGGACAGTGGGACAGGAGGGACAGTGGGACAGGAGGGATGAGAGAGAGAGATACATGTATTACACTGACAGTAAAGCGAGCTCCTGTTGGGCAGAGCATTACAAAACAATAAATATCCCTGTGTGTGTGTCTGTGTGTGTCTCTGTGTGTGTGTGTGTGTGTGTGTGTGTGTGTGTGTGTGTGTGTGTGTGTGTGTGTGTGTGTGTGTGTGTGTGTGTGTGTGTGTGTGTGTGTGTGTGTGTGTGTGTGTCTGTGTGTGTCTGTGTGTGTGTGTGTGTCTGTGTGTGTCTGTGTGTGTGTGTCTGTGTGTGTGTGTGTGTGTGTCTGTGTGTGTGTTCATGCGTACGACTGCAGGGGTGGCTTTAGATAATCAGGACATGTAACAGTATGATGAAATGAATGCAATCAGAAATGACTTAATTCAACTGCTGCCGCTTCACACTGCAGACCAAGATTACATCTAACAGCCAGTGTTGAAACCACACCTGGTAATCGCAAGTGCACACACACACACACACACACACACACACACACACACACACACACACACACACACACACACACACACACACACACACACACACACACACACACACACACACACACACACACACAAATGCCACAGTGGTTAGACTCCTTCTCTAGTCTCTGATTACATCCTGTCTCCTGACTCCAACAGAAGAAAATACTTAATCAAGTCAATAATGAGTGATTTGATTTAAAGTATGGCAATTATACTCAACAATTAGTGTTTTTGTGTGTATACGTGTATGTGCTTGTATGTGTGTCTCTGTTTGTATGCGTGTGTGTGTGTGTGTGTATATGTGTATGTGCTTGTATGTGTGTCTCTGTTTGTATGCATGTGTGTGTGTGTGTGTGTGTGTGTGTGTCTCTCTCTCTATCTGTGTGTGTGCGTGTGTGAGTGTGTGTGTGTGTGTGTGTGCTTTGATTGTTTACTGACAGAGAATAGAGAGTGTTATTGAAAGGAAATTGACTATAATTGCCCCAGTGGAATGTCTAGGCACAACACATAAGACCTTCACTTTCACTTGAGCGACCATGTATGATCATCAATGATAACTTGAACAAAGGAAGGAAGGGAGGAAGGAGAGAGAGGGAGAGCAGGAGAGAGGGAGAGGGGGAGAGGGAGAGAGTGGGAGAGGGGGAGAGCGGGAGAGGGGGAGAGGGGGAGAGCAGGAGAGGGGAGAGCAGGAGAGGGGGAGAGTGGGAGAGCAGGAGAGAGGGAGAGGGGGAGAGGGAGAGAGGGGGAGAGGGAGAGAGGGGGAGAGCGGGAGAGCGGGAGAGCGGGAGAGGGGGAGAGGAGGAGAGCAGGAGAGGGGGAGAGGAGGAGAGCGGGAGAGAGGGGGAGAGCAGGAGAGCAGGGGAGGGGGAGAGGGGGAGAGGGGGAGAGCAGGAGAGCGGGAGAGGGAGAGAGGAGGAGAACAGGAGAGGGGGAGAACAGGAGAGGGGGAGAGCAGGAGAGGGGGAGAGGGGGAGAGGGGGAGAGCAGGAGAGCGGGAGAGGGAGAGAGGAGGAGAACAGGAGAGGGGGAGAACAGGAGAGGGGGAGAGGGGGAGAGCAGGAGAGGGGAAAGACTACAAGAAGGAAGCATTTCCACACAACTCAAACAGGCCTTGGACTTTCCTTGCCAATGGCTGAACCTGGGCGTCTTTTTGGGGCATCTCCTGAGTGGCGCAGTGGTCTAAGGACTGTGCAAGAGGCATTACTATAGTTCAAATCCAGGCTGTATCACATCCAGCCGTCATTGGCAGGGCAACAACTGGCCCAGCGTCGTCCGGGTTTGCCTGGCGTAAGCCATCATTGTAAATAAGAATTTGTTCTTTTTTAATTATTTTTATTTATTTTACCTTTATTTTACTAGGCAAGTCAGTTAAGAACAAATTCTTATTTTCAATGACGGCCTAGGAACAGTGGGTTAACTGCCTGTTCAGGGGCAGAACGACAGATTTTGTACCTTGTCAGCTCGGGGATTTTGAACTTGCAACCTTTCTGTTACTAGTCCAATGCTCTAACCACTAGGCTACACTTACCTAGTTAAATAAAATATATATCTAACAACTAATAAAGTGCTGTATGCCTTATCAGCCACAGGGGGCACTAGATCACAAGCAATCAGTCAACTCAACATAGGACCCAGCAATAGGGAACCTAATGATATTTATGTATAGACTCACACAGTTCAGAACAGGACTCATTATGAATGATGTCAGTGCCTCAGGTATGCAAATGTCACTCTGTGAAAGATGACCATTGGCCAGCTAAATACACCAGCAGAAATCACCCAATCATCCAGCAATGAGGGAATTCTCCTTCTTCAGGAGACACGGACATTGAAAAAAGAGAAAAGCCTTCAGACAAAGATTATTTTTTTAAAGAATCTGTTTCAAAGAGGTTAGAAAATGAAGGTAAATTGGAAAGGGCCACGTTGCTACTCTACCGATGAGAGATAGTAGTTTCAGTGAATGCAGCATTCCACACCTGTAACATCTTGCTCTCTGAGGCTTTGATGTGGCTGGGTGACAGAAGAGAGAAGCACACTCACAAACACATGTACACACGCACACACACACGCACACATGAAAGACACAGTGGGTTGTATAGAGGACAGATCCACTAGATCACACATGAAAGACACAGTGGGTTGTATAGAGGACAGATCCACTAGATCACACATGAAAGACACAGTGGGTTGTATGGAGGACAGATCCACTAGATCACACATGAAAGACACAGGGGTTGTATAGAGGACAGATCCACTAGATCACACATTAAAGACACAGGGGTTGTATGGAGGACAGATCCACTAGATCACACATTAAAGACACAGGGGGTTGTATGGAGGACAGATCCACTAGAATACACATTAAAGACACAGTGGGTTGTATAGAGGACAGATCCACTAGATCACACATTAAAGACACAGGGGGTTGTATAGAGGACAGATCCACTAGATCACACATTAAAGACACAGTGGGTTGTATAGAGGACAGATCAACTAGATCACACATGAAAGACACAGGGGGTTGTATAGAGGACAGATCCACTAGATCACACATTAAAGACACAGGGGGTTGTATAGAGGACAGATCCACTAGATCACACATGAAAGACACAGGGGGTTGTATAGAGGACAGATCCACTAGATCACACATGAAAGACACAGGGGGTTGTATGGAGGACAGATCCACTAGATCACACATGAAAGACACAGGGGGTTGTATAGAGGACAGATCCACTAGATCACACATGAAAGACACAGGGGGTTGTATAGAGGACAGATCCACTAGATCACACATGAAAGACACAGGGGGTTGTATGGAGGACAGATCCACTAGATCACACATGAAAGACACAGGGGGTTGTATGGAGGACAGATCCACTAGATCAAAATATGTGTTTGAAATAATAGTGAATAAGAATGTGTGATTTAAAAAGGACATTTCTGAGAAGAGCCATCTTTTTCCTTTTTTTCTGCTCTAAGTAAACATGGTTGACCAATCTCGTTAATGTGAACCGTCTCTGGCACCTCCTTAAGTACACCTTACAATGATCATTTATATAGTCACCGTCTCACCCTGTACACAAGACTGTTAACAGCCCTTGGAGCTGATAGGGGAGAGGAAGCAGGCAGGACTGCCAGAAAGGAAATGTAGCGGGTAAATCGAATGTGACGTACACTTACACACATGACTAATTCCATAGAGAGAAGAACAGGAGTAAACAAACGGGTGAAAGCTACCAGATGATTACACTCTTTACCCCAGAGCTACTTTCTCTTTGGCACACCTTGGTGTTTTGTTCATGCAAAAATGTGTATAAGTGTGTGATGGCATGTGTGTGTGTTGTGAGTCAGACTGTGCCCTGCGGACGCTGATTCCTCTGCACTCTCAGTGTGTGTGTGTGTGTGTGTGTGTGCACGTGTGTGTGTGTGTGTGTGCGTGTGTGTGTGTGTGTGAGCCCTGCGGACTCTGACTCTGTAGACTCAGGTTCCTGTAATTAATGGCTGCCTACAGCACCCTCCCTGCGTTTCCGCAGCAACCCTCCTGATCACTGATGTCATCATCCGGAGACACAAAGAGCGGATCCGAGGAGGACTACATTAACTAATACCCATGTATACATAGGTCTGAACCCAGACATGGGGAGGGAGGGAGAGAGAGAGAGAGAGAGAGAGAGAGAGAGAGAGAGAGAGAGAGAGAGAGAGAGAGAGAGAGAGAGAGAGAGAGAGAGAGAGAGAGAGAGAGAGAGAGAGAGAGAGAGAGAGAGAGAGAGAGAGAGAGAGAGAGAGAGAGAGAGAGAAGAGCCTCGGCTGGCTACCTGAGCTAATATAATGTAGTTGGTCTGGAACCAGACATGGGAAGATGGGACTGGAGCCAGAGTGAGGGAGAGTAGAGAAGGAAGGAGAGGTAGAACGGGAGGGATGGAGGGAGACAAGGAGATGACTGAGGGTGAGAGAGCAGAAAGAGAGACGGCCCTTTTACACAGAACATATTGCTATTTTACCACTATACATCACTCTGCTAGAGCTAGATGGCATGCACCGTATCCCCCTCTGTCTCTTGGGCATACACATGCCCATCTCACGCGTCAAATTAACCACTATAATTCAATTGTAGCAGGCAACGACGCTGGCAGTTATTGTAACGCCAAAACGTGATTCATTCACCACACAACCAGTCAGGTGAATAGGACAGGTGGTTAGGACAGGTTTCTAGGACAGGTGTCTGGGACAGGTAGTTAGGACAGGTTAAAACATGACAGGTGAATAGGACAGGTGATTGGGACAGGTGGTTAGGACAGGTGGTTAGGACAGGAAGACTTAAAACATGACAGATAAGTTGAATAATATTGTGTGAGAATGAACACATGACATAGAACTGAATAAACACTGTTTCAGCTGTTTCAGTTGTATCACCTTCTCTCTCTTTCTCTCTCATTCTCTCTCCTCTCTCTTTCTCTCTCCTTCTCTCTCCTTCTCTCTCCTTCTCTCTCCTTCTCTCTCTTTCTCGCTCCTTCTCTCTCCTTCTCTCTCTTTCTCTCTCTTTCTCTCTCCTTCTCTCTCATTCTCTCTCTTTCTCTATCTTCTCTTTCTCTCTAATTCTCTCTCCTCTCACTTTCTCTCACCTCTCTCCTCTCTTTCTCTCCTCTCTCTTTCTCTCTCCTCTCTCGGTTTCTCTCTCTTTTTCTTTCTCTTTCTCTCTCCTTCCCTCTCCCCTCTCCTCTCTCCTCTCTCGGTTCCTCTCTCTTTCCCTCTCCTCTCTCCTCTCTCGGTTCCTCTCTCTTTCTCTCTCCTTCCCTCTCCTCTCTCCTCTCTCCTCTCTCGGTTCCTCTCTCTTTCTCTCTCCTTCCCTCTCCTCTCTCCTCTCGGTTCCTCTCTTTCTCTTTCCTTCTCTCTCTGTTTCTCTCTCCTCTCGCCTTTCTCTCTCTTTCTCTCTCCTATCTTTTACTCTCTCTTTCTCTCTCCTCTCTCTTTCTCGCACCTCTCTATTTCTCTCTCTTCTCTCTTTCTCACTCCTATGCATTTCTCTCTCCTCTGTGTTTCTCTCTCATTCTCTCTCTCCTCTCTTTCTCTTTCCTGCTCTCTTTCTCTCTCCTTCTGGGTTTTTCTCTCCTTCTCCCTCTTTCTCTCTATGCCCCTCTCCTTCATTCCCTCTTTTTCTCTCTCTCTCTCTCCTCTTACCCTCTCTTACTTTCCTCTCTTCAACATCCTCCCTGGTAATAATAAGAGAGGACAGTACTCCCATGACTGTGAGAATAAAAATGTATTTGTCTGGCCCAAACAGGGTTAATCTAAAATCACAACACTGCAATTGCCAATGACACACCCATTTAGCACGGATAACACCGGACTTAACCACAGCTCAGAAGTTACTGGGGGAAAGGAGATATTCTACAGGCAACGCTCTTAGGTAGAATAAACACAATGGTGCTTGATAATGAAGAGGAGAACCAAAAACTGTCTTAGACACATTCAGCTTGATAGATGGTTAGAATGGCTTCTATACAGTACATAGGTATTCTATACAGTACATAGGTATTCTATACAGTACATAGGTATTATACAAAATACATATATATTCTATACAGTACATAGGTATTCCACAAAATACATATATATTCTATACAGTACATAGGTATTATACACAGTACATAGGTATTCTATACAGTACACAGGTATTCTATAGAATACATATATATACTACACAGTACATAGGTATTCTATACAGTACACATATATTCTATACCATACATAGGTATTCTATAGAATACATATATATAGGTACATAGGTATTATACACAGTACATAGGTATTCTATACAGTACACAGGTATTCTATAGAATACATATATATACTACACAGTACATAGGTATTCTATACAGTACACAGATATTCTATACCATACATAGGTATTCTATACAGTATATAGGTATTCTACACAACACATAGGTATTGTATACATATTGTCACACCCTGACCATAGTTTGCTTTGTATGTTTCTATGTTTTGTTTGGTCAGGGTGTGATCTGAGTGGGCATTCTATGTTTCATGTCTAGTTTGCCTGTTTCTGTGTTTGGCCTGATATGGTTCTCAATCAGAGGCAGGTGTTAGTCATTGTCTCTGATAGGGAACCATATTTAGGTAGCCTGTTTGGTGTTGGGTTTTGTGGGTGATTTTTCCTGTCTCTGTGTTTGCACCAGATAGGGCTGTTTAGGTTTTCGCACGTTTATTGTTTTTGTTAGTCTGTTCATGTATAGTTTTTTCTTTATTAAAGAACCATGAATAGAAACCACGCTGCATTTTGGTCCGCCTCTACTTCACATAAAGAAAGCCGTTACACATATGTATTCTACACAACACATAGGTATTCTATACATATGTATTCTACACAAAACATAGGTATTATATACATATGTATTCTACACAACACATAGGTATTCTTTACAATAATTAGATATACTATACATTACATAGGTGTTCTATACAATACATAGGTATTCTATACATTACATAGGTATTCTATACAAAAATTAGATATACTATACATTACATAGGTGTTCTATACAATACATAGGTATTATATACATATGTATTCTACACAACACATAGGTATTCTATACAGTACATAGGTATTCTTTACAATAATTAGATATACTATACATTACATAGGTGTTCTATACAATACATAGGTATTCTATACAGTACATAGGTCCCTCTCCCCCCCACCCCCCCTCTCTCCCTCTCCCCCCCACTCCCCCCTCTCTCCCCCTCTCTCCCCCATTCTCCCTCTCCCCCCACTCCCTCTCCCCCCATTCCCCCTCCCTCCCCCCACTCCCGCTCTCTCTCTCCCTCTCCTCCCCACTCCCCCTCTCTCCCTCTCCCCCCATCCCCCTCCCTCCCCCCACTCCCGCTCTCTCTCTCCCTCTCCCCCCCACTCCCCCTCTCTCCCTCTTCCCCCACCACTCCCCCTCTCTCCCTCTTCCCCCCCACTCCCCCTCTCTCCCTCTTCCCCCCATTCCCCCTCTCTCCCTCTTCCCCCCAAAACCCCCTCTCCCTCTTCCCCCCATTCCCCCTCTCTCTGGTTCAATGGAATTACTCTGCAAGGCCAATATGAGCTGTAGGTTAACAGTGTAATACAACTGAGCTGAAGTGTTTTCAAACAAAACGACTCAACAAATTGAAATAGATTTTCTTGTGAAATTGCAATTGATGACATTATTCAGCCTGGTGTCTCTCGCGGTGCACAGACACACGGTGTCTTCCTGTTAAAACTACAGGTGGGTTATGGCTTCTACCATCACATTTAACACATACTGCAAAGAGTAGGTAAAGATTGTAACTGATCAGATTGTATTCCTCCCTCTAGTGATTATGGTTAGAATTGGTTCTAGAGTACTGATCCTAGATCTGTGGTTCTGGAAAATGCCTCCATTGACCGTATCTGCACTGTGTCAAAGAGTTCACTATTGACCCATAGGTTCCAAAGAAGACAACCATCGTCACCAACAGAATACCAAGCATAGCAACAATCAGAATGCTCAGCTTCGCAATAGCAACTATTGGAATTTCTAGCTAAGTAACAATGGGTGTTCCTGGCCAATCACCAGCCTTGGTTGAGAATTCCCAGGCACTCTGGAAGACAACCGGCTGAGACAATTTGGAGGGAGGGGAGGGTTAGGTTACCATGGACACCAGATAGAACACCGGGCAGCCCACATGTTAAGAGAGAGATCAATGGACTGTCACTGAAAGAGCACGTATGCAGACACGGACAAGCGCGCACACACACACACACGCACACACACACACACACACACACACACACACACACACACACACACACACACACACACACACACACACACACACACACACACACACACACACACACACACACACACACACACACACACACACACACACACACACACACACACAGAGAGAGAGAAAGAAACATACACACACACAGATAATCCCAAACACACTACGGCAGTGTAACGAGAGGCTGAGCTCCGTCTCAGAGATGGCTAGAGCCACGGCACTGTGAAGTGTGTGTGCGTGTGTGTGTGTGTGTGTTTGTGTGTGTGTTTGTGTGTGTGTGTGTTTGTGTGTGTGTGTGTCTTACCTATCAGTTCTTTGTTTCTGACGTCCAGGGCCATATTCCTGAGCGCGGTGGCCACGGCACACACCACACGGTCATTGTCTATCCTCAACAATTCCACCAGGATAGGAAGACCCTTCTCCTTACGCACAGCTGCCCGGATATACACTGACCACTGGAGAGAGAGGGGGAAGAGTTACACTGATGCACCACTGGAGAGAGTGGGGGAAGAGTTAGACTGACGGGCCACTGGAGAGGGAGGAGAGGGGGAAGAGTTTGATGAACCACTGGAGAGAGAGGAGAGGGGGAAGAGTTAGACTGACGGGCCACTGGAGAGAGATGAGAGGGGGAAGAGTTAGACTGACGGGCCACTGGAGAGAGATGAGAGGGGGAAGAGTTAGACTGACGGGCCACTGGAGAGGGAGGAGAGGGGGAAGAGTTTGATGAACCACTGGAGAGAGATGAGAGGGGGAAGAGTTAGACTGACGGACCACTGGAGAGAGATGAGAGGGGGAAGAGTTAGACTGACGGACCACTGGAGAGAGATGAGAGGGGGAGGAGTTAGACTGATGGACCACTGGAGAGGGAGGAGAGGGGGAAGAGTTAGACTGATGCACCACCAGAGAGGGAGGAGAGGGGGGAGAGTTAGACTGACGGACCACTGGAGAGGGAGGAGAGGGGGAGAGTTAGACTGATGGACCACTGGAGAGAGAGGAGAGGGGGAAGAGTTAGACTGATGGACCACTGGAGAGGGAGAGCGGGGGGGGGTCATTTATGACTGACAGACAGGAGAGGGAAGCCTTAGACGGACTCACCCCTGCAAAGAGAACAGGAGACAGACTAAAGGACCCCCATACCTTCCAGGTGCCTGCAGCCAGATTCTGCAGGGCTCCAGCTGCTCCCTCCAGTGTATCAGGGTTAGAGCACTCTGACAGCAGGGTGAGGTAGGGCTTCACTATGGACGGATGCCATAACATCTGGACTCCTTTAGGAGGGTCAGCTGAGTCTGGGAGAGGACCGACACCGTCCCACTGGAGGAGAGGGGAGAGAGGTTGTGGGGGTAAGGAAAAGGGAAGGATGATGTCAGAAAAAGGGAGATAAAGATAGGGAAGGAGAGAGCGAGGTCAAGAATCATACCATGATGTATGTCCAGTAGAGCATTCTTTATCCACAGCTATTTCAGTGGCCTTGTATATGTTTCCCACTTCTGTAGGCAGCACACCCTCCTGGCAACAGCTCTGACTCTATATGCTAGAGATAGAACACTTTTCTCTTTGATCAAACAATCAAAGAGGTGCCCTTTATGTTTACAGCGGAATTGTGCCATAGTTCCCTATATCTTCACAACTGGAGGCTCTACAGGCAGGATGCATGTTCTATAGACTCTCATCCCTCTAGAGGTTTTATGATAGAAGATCTTCAAAACATAAATACAACTGAAGGAGTAAAGAGAAAACTCCCTAACAGTTCTGAAAATGGGGAAAACTTTTTGGAGACATTTTGTGTTTTTCACTGTTTGCAACTACTGTAGAGTGAATGAGAGTTGAGCTGTTTGGACAAAGCCTTCATTTCTTGTGAGGAACAGACCATACAATTGGTCTGTGGGAAGGCATCTGAGTGAATTGTTAAGCAGCAGTAGTGATTGGAGTGCGTTGGAGGAAAGAAAGGTTTGAAAAACATGTTGCAAAAAGAAATCAAAACTGGATGGTGTTCAGCAATAGATGGGAGGGGTTGAGTGGAGCTTAAGGATGTTAAGGATGGGACAAAGAAAACAAAAAACATATAACTATTGTAAAATATACCGTGTCTATAAAATGTATATAGATCTGTCTGTCTGTCTGTCTGTCTGTCTGTCTGTCTGTCTGCCTCTGCCTCTGCCTCTGCCTCTGCCTCTGCCTCTGCCTCTGCCTCTGCCTCTGCCTCTGCCTCTGCCTCTGCCTCTGCCTCTCTCTCTCTCTCTCTCTCTCTCTCTCTCTCTCTCTCTCTCTCTCTCTCTCTCTCTCTCTCTCTCTCTCTCTGTGTGTATTACTTCCCCACCTGGTCCTGTCCCTTCTTCTTCTTCTTCTTCTTGCCCCAGCAGCCTGAGGTCTCTCCGTCACGTCCGTTGGCGTCACACAGGAGACCGTCTAGCTCCTCTGAACCCAGCTGTTGGCCCTGAGACGTCTCCGCTGCCAGTCGGTAGGACAGGTTACGCAGGATACACACACAGTTCTCTATGGTCTACAGGAGAGGCATCGGAGTTAGAACATTTATCCTACAAATGAGATGACTTCCCACACAAACACAACTTCCCACAAGAGCTAACTTCCTACACAAATATAACTTCCCACAAGAGCTAACTTCCTACACAAATATAACTTCCCACAAGAGTTAACTTCCCACACAAATATAACTTCCCACAAGAGTTAACTTCCCACACAAATATAACTTCCCACAAGAGTTAACTTCCTACACAAATATAACTTCCCACAAGAGTTAACTTCCCACACAAATATAACTTCCCACAAGAGTTAACTTCCCACACAAATATAACTTCCCACAAGAGTTAACTTCCCACACAAATATAAATCCCACAAGAGCTAACTTCCCACACAAATATAAATCCCACAAGAGCTAACTTCCCACACAAATATAAATCCCACAAAAGCTAACTTCCCACACTAATATAACTTCCCACAATACCTAACTTGTGTGTGCGTGTGTGTGTGTATGTGTGTGTGTGTGTGTGTGTGTGCGTGTGTGTGCGTGTGTATGTGTGTGTGTGTGGGTGCGTGTGCGTGTACATCTGTGAAGTATCACTCATAAAAGTGGCTTATTGGAGCAATATGGAAAGTAAACCACTTGGAAATAACGAAGAAAAATCATTAATCATCTCAGACGACTCTGTCTGTTTTATAGAAGAGTCTCTCAGACTGATAAGTTACACAAACAACTATAATGAACGTAATTGAACATAATACTCTGACTGACTAAATGATTTCAACGACATGTAATACAAACACGAAGTCGCTTCAACTTGATCCTATAAGAACAGACCTTGGGCCTTATCTGTCAGAGGAGTGAAGAAGAGAGTTACTTTGCTCTGAAAACATCACAGGTAAACAACTCCACAGGTAAACAACAGGTAAACAACTCCACAGGTAAACAACAGGTAAACAACTCCAGAGGTAAACAACAGGTAAACAACTCCACAGGCAAACAACAGGTAAACAACTCCACAGGTAAACAACAGGTAAACAACTCCACAGGTAAACAACAGGTAAACAACTCCAGAGGTAAACAACAGGTAAACAACTCCACAGGCAAACAACAGGTAAACAACTCCACAGGTAAACAACAGGTAAACAACTCCACAGGTAAACAACAGGTAAACAACTCCAGAGGTAAACAACAGGTAAACAACTCCACAGGTAAACAACAGGTAAACAACTCCACAGGTAAACAACAGGTAAACAACTCCACAGGTAAACAACAGGTAAACAACTCCACAGGTAAACAACAGGTAAACAACTCCACAGGTAAACAACAGGTAAACAACTCCACAGGAAAACAACAGGTAAACAACTCCACAGGTAAACAACAGGTAAACAACTCCACAGGTAAACAACAGGTAAACAACTCCACAGGTAAACAACAGGTAAACAACTCCACAGGTAAACAACAGGTAAACAACTCCAGAGGTAAACAACAGGTAAACAACTCCACAGGTAAACAACAGGTAAACAACTCCACAGGTAAACAACAGGTAAACAACTCCACAGGTAAACAACAGGTAAACAACTCCAGAGGTAAACAACAGGTAAACAACTCCACAGGTAAACAACTCCAGAGGTAAACAACAGGTAAACAACTCCAGAGGTAAACAACTCCAGAGGTAAACAATTCCACAGGTTAACAACTCCAGAGGTAAACAGGTAAACAACTCCAGAGGAAAACAACAGGTAAACACATCTACAGGTAAACAACAGATAAACAACTCCAGAGGTAAACAACATGTAAACAACCCCAGAGGTGAACAACAGGTAAACAACTCCAGAGTTAAACAACACGTAAACAACTCCACAAGTGAACAACACCAGAGATAAACAACAGATAAACAACTCCAGAGGTAAACAACAGGTAAACAACTCCAGAGTTAAACAACACGTAAACAACTCCACAAGTGAACAACACCAGGGATAAACAACAGATAAACAACTCCAGAGGTAAACAACAGGTAAACAACTCCAGAAGTAAACAACAGGTAAACAACTCCAGAGGTAAACAACAGGTAAACAACTCCAGAGGTAAACAACAGGTAAACAACTCCACAGGTAAACAACTCCAGAGGTAAACAACAGGTAAACAACTCCAAAGGTAAACAACAGGTAAACAACTCCAGAGGTAAACAACATATTTCCCTTTTTGAACAGAGTGACATGATAAAGGTAGAGGAAGAAAGTGGGTATGAAATAGAAAGACAGAATGAGGGAAGAAAGAAAAGAGACCAGGAGGACAGAAAGTCCACAAAAATAATGAAAAGTGTCACCCTGTCTATGTCTGCTAATAACTTGAGACCAGTCAATGACAATGGCCATTGGCCCCAGTGCTTGCCAATCAATCATTATTACTGGGGAGACACCAGAGCCCTCCTATGATTGGGCAGACAGCAGAGATGGGTGGGATGTTAGACAATGATTAAGAAATGCCATTTAGAGAGACTGTGCTGCAGCAACCTTGAGAAGGTAGCCATGCACAAAGCTGTTTATCTACTATTGAACTGATGGACACACACACACAACACACACACACATACAAACTACACACACACACCTTGCTGTCAATGTCGTTGCTGCCCAAAGCGGTCTGTATGACGTAGAGGAGAGCGTCTGTCAGTCCATCACACTCTCTCATCCTCCTCCTGGCCTCCTCTCCTGCAGAACTCACATTCCTGAAACACAGAAGGATGGGGACAGGTCAGTGTGTGGGGTCTGAGACCAACGTGACTCTCTATAACTTTGGGAATGATGTTTATACGAAGAATCGAACCAGAATAGAAGTCGATGTGTTATTGATAATGTGTGTATCTGCGTGCCACATTATGTGCCTGCAAACCTGCATTTATATGTGTATGAGTGTCCGTATCTGTCTCAGCCAGGTACCCATGGGGCTGAAGCCGTCTGAACCTCGCCCCATGCAATCTCCCATGGGATAATAATACACACTACATATATTACCTGGCTCTGTTTACAGCGCATTCAGAGCCCAATCAATTGTAACATTTAATTCAATGCAATTCCCAGATGACAGAGGCAGAAATGTATATATTTACTGGCGTAACACATCTCTCTCCTTCCATTGGACTATAGAAGAGTGGAAATGCGTTCTCTGGAGTGACAAATCACACTTTACCATCTGACAGTCCAACGGACTAATCTGGGTTTGGCGGTTGCCATTAGAACGCTTCCTGCCTGAATGCATAGTGCCAACTGTAAAGTTTGGTGGAGGAGGAATAATGGTCTAGGGCTGTTTTTCATGGTTCGGGCTAGGCCCCTTAGTTCCAGTGAAGGGAAGTCTTAACAACATACAATGACATTCTAGACGATTCTGTGCTCCCAACTTTGTGGCAACAGTTTGGGGAAGGCTCTTTCCTGCACGGGGGCATGACAATGCAAAAAGCAAGGTCCATACAGCTATGGTTTGTTGAGATTGGTGGGGAAGAACTTGACTGGCCTGCACAGAGCCCTGACCTCAACCCCATCGAACACCTTTGGGATGAATTGGATCACCGACTGCGAGCCAGGCCTAATCACCCAACATCAGTGCCCGACCTCACTAATGCTCTTGTCGCTGAATGGAAGCAAGTCCCCGCAGCAATGTTCCAACATTTAGTGGAAAGCCTTTCCAGAAGAGTGGAGGCTGTAACAGCAACAAAGGGGAGGGACCAACTCCATATTAATGCCCATGATTTTGGAATGAGATGTTTGACAAGAAGCTGTCCGCATACCTTTGGTCACATGTAGTGTATGATTGGATTAAGCCATTCATCAGTCAGGAAAATGAAGTGAGAGCAGAATCCATCATCCTATCAGAGTGTACTGAAGCCAATCATGTGTCTTAGTTATTAGCAGACAGACAGTCAGCTCTGGGCTTTGTGTTAACACTTAAAGCTCAATCATCTCCTCTGCTCTCTGAATAGCAAACATACATATTATCAGGGTTGGGAGTAACGAATTACATGTAATGCGTTACATGTTAGGGATTACAAAAAACTGTAATTGAAATCTGTTACGTTGCCAGCAAAAACATTGTAATCAGATTACAGATACTTTTGAGAAACTAGATGATTACTTCGAGGATCACTTTTAAATTCAGAAAGGATGTTTGCGAAAAAAATCTTTGACACTGTTTTACACAATTACATTCAAATCAGCATTTTAAAAAAAGACGCAAGTTTAAGTGTGTTCCACCTGAGTCTGACCACAAGTCAGAGACCACTATGATGACACACCAATGTGTTTGATGGAATGCAGGAAAAGAGAAGGATTAGGGTTTTGTGGGCTACAGTCCAAGCTGTGTCTTCCAATGGTGCGACTGCTGTCGGCATCCAAAGATGATCCAACATGAATAAACACTTGAAAGTAAGGATGACAGCAGGGGTCTAGTCTACAGATATCACTTATTATTGATATCTACATAGAGCATAGTGCTGCTCTCTCATTTAGCTATTTGCGCCGCACGGATTGTTGTTGTTGTGGATGGCTGTTCACAAATCTAAATGTGTATTTCAACCCAATAACAGAAGTTTAAGCTGCCTATCAATCATTGGTTTTGAAACCAGTGGACAGGCAGTGTAAAATGCGCTCTTGCAAAAGCTGCATAGAGAGGATCCCAGCCTATGGAATACAAGTGGGTCTTTTCTTCTTCAGTAGTGCTCAAAGCAAGCCATTCCATGAGCGCAGCATTTATTTTCAATCAGTCCTCCATGACAACAACATCATAAACAACAGAGTAATCTGGCTAATAAATCCTTCGTTTTGGGGTTACGCTAAGGTTAAACAATTTGGCTAATCTATACTTCCATATTTCCAAGTCCTAGTCTTGAAGATCAAGGGGTATAACACATATTGGAATGACTGGAATTCTGATAGACTTTGGTTTTTAATGTAAAGATATAATCGTATTATTATTATGTAGTAGAAAGCGATGGGTTAGCAGAAGCCTACATAACCAACCCATAACGTAACACATAACATCCATATATTACATTACATTACATTTAAGTCATTTGGCAGACGCTCTTATCCAGAGCGACTTACAAATTGGTGAATTCACCTTATGACATCCAGCTATGTAAACTTTAACATTGATTTATCCTGTAATAGATGTCGTTCAATTTGGAACATGCATTTTTCTCTTTTTCTAATGCCGCTTAAAGGGAAAGTAATCTAAAAGTAACTGGATGTAATCAGATTACATTACTGAGTCTGGGTAATCCAAAAGTTACGTTACTGATTACAATTTTGGACGGGTAACTAGTAACTGGAACGGATTACATTTGGAAAGTAACCATGCCAACCCTGCATATTATGCAGTAGAATACAGACCCATAGACGAACTCTGGTCTCGCCGTCAACCAAGATGTTAGTTCTGCCTGATTTAAACTCTGATATCAATTCACCTCAAGTATATTATTGGGATTAATCAGAAATAGGTCTGACACATTGTTTTGATCATATGTACTCACTAACTGTAAGTCACTCTGGATGAGAGCGTCTGCTAAATTATTCAAATGTACAGTACATGTAAATGTTTAAATATGCTGATTCATCAACCTGATCAACCTCAAACCTTCATATTCATATTCAAACACTCACATTTGATTATTCAAATACTCATTGCTATGCAACAGTGTTGTTATTGAGTAGAGATGGGTTATAAACAGTGTGTTTCCATTCATAGCCAGCTTGGTGTGTGCGTGGGAAGACATCTAGTTTTTAATGAAGCTGTAAGGATACATGCACGCACGCACGCACGCACGCACGCACGCACGCACGCACGCACGCACGCACGCACGCACGCACGCACGCACACACACACACACACACACACACACACACACACACACACACACACACACACACACACACACACACACACACACACACACACACACACACTTTTAATCCAGTGGAGAGGACACAGCCCTTGTCTCATCTCCTTCTGCTGTGGGTAGGTTGTCGATAGAGCCTATCATGAGCTCCACCAGGAGGAAGACACGTAGACCATTGTCTAAACTTTAATTAACATGGCTGCAGAGCTGTCATAGTTCAGAGTTCACACTGATTTAGTCACGTCTCAAGTGCTAATTATAACGTGAGCGATCCCCCTAGGAACATGGGCCAAAGCTGGCCGATTCCTGGTTTAATGAAAGGTTGAGAAACAATGTTTGAGGAACATGGTGGTGTGGAATGTGTAATAAGCTAGAAACAGACTGTATGGTCTCTGACGTGACATATTTAGCCAACATCCCAATCTGATATATGACTCTATCACTATGGTAGAGAGACAATAGAGAGGCTCGATTTCTGTAGAAGCACTTTGTGACACCTGCTGTTGTTCAAAAGGGCTCGATTAATACATTTGATTGATTGACAATACTGGCAGAGTCTGATTCACAGGCACACAGCTATCTGTCTATATTACACAGCTATCTGTCTATATTACACAGCTATCAACTGAGAGAGAGAGGGAGGAATAGAGAAAGGGGAGAGAGGAGAGAGTGAGAGGGGAGAGAGGAGAGAGAAAGGGGAGAGAGGAGAGAGTGAGAGGGGGATAGGGGAGAGAGGAGAGAGTGAGAGGGGAGAGAGGAGAGAGAAAGGGGAGAGAGGAGAGAGTGAGAGGGGGAGAGGAGAGAGAAGGGGAGAGAGGAGAGAGTGAGAGGGGAGAGAGGAGAGAGAAAGGGGAGAGAGGAGAGAGTGAGAGGGGAGATAGGAGAGAGAAAGGGAGAGAGGAGAGAGAGAGAGGGGAGATAGGAGAGAGAAAGGGGAGAGAGGAGAGAGAGAGAGGGGAGATAGGAGAGAGAAAGGGGAGAGAGGAGAGAGAGAGGGGAGATAGGAGAGAGAGGAGAGAGTGAGAAGGGAGATAGGAGAGAGAAAGGGGAGAGAGGAGAGAGTGAGAGGGGAGATAGGAGAGAGAAAGGGGAGAGAGGAGAGAGAGAGGGGAGATAGGAGAGAGAGAGAGGGGAGATAGGAGAGAGAAAGGGGAGAGAGGAGAGAGAGAGGGGAGATAGGAGAGAGAGAGGAGAGAGCGAGAGGGGAGATAGGAGAGAGAAAGGGGAGAGAGGAGAGAGCGAGAGGGGGTATAGGAGAGAGAAAGGGGAGAGAGAGAGAGAGAGAGAGGGGGTATAGGGGAGAGAGGGGAGAGTGAGAGGGGAGATAGGAGAGAGAAAGGTGAGAGAGGAGAGAGAGAGAAAATAGAGAAAGGGAGAGGGGAGAGAGAGAGAGGGAGATAGGAGAGAGAAAGGGGAGAGAGGAGAGAGTGAGAGGGGAGATAGGAGAGAGAAAGGGGGAGAGGAGAGAGAGAGGGGAGATAGGAGAGAGAGAGAGGGGAGATAGGAGAGAGAAAGGGGGAGAGAGAGAGAGAGGGAGATAGGAGAGAGAGAGGAGAGAGCGAGAGGGGAGATAGGAGAGAGAAAGGGGAGAGAGGAGAGAGCGAGAGGGGAGATAGGAGAGAGAAAGGGGAGAGAGGAGAGAGAGAGAGGGGAGATAGGAGAGAGAGAGAGGGGAGATAGGAGAGAGAAAGGTGAGAGAGGAGAGAGAGAGAAAATAGAGAAAGGGGAGAGGGAGAGAGAGAGAGGGGAGATAGGAGAGAGAAAGGGGGAGAGAGGAGAGAGAGTGAGAGGGGAGATAGGAGAGAGAAAGGGGAGAGAGGAGAGAGAGAGGGGAGATAGGAGAGAGAGAGGAGAGAGAGGAGAGAGAGAGAGGGGAGATAGGAGAGAGAAAGGGGAGAGAGGAGAGAGAGAGGGGAGATAGGAGAGAGAGAGGAGAGAGAGGAGAGAGTGAGAGGGGAGATAGGAGAGAGAAAGGGGAGAGAGGAGAGAGAGAGGAGATAGGAGAGAGAGAGAGGGGAGATAGGAGAGAGAAAGGGGAGAGAGGGGAGAGAGAGGGGAGATAGGAGAGAGAGAGGAGAGAGAGGAGAGAGAGAGAGGGGAGATAGGAGAGAGAAAGGGGAGAGAGGAGAGAGAGAGAGGGGAGATAGGAGAGAGAAAGGGGAGAGAGGAGAGAGAGAGAGGGGAGATAGGAGAGAGAGAGAGGGAGATAGGAGAGAGAAAGGGGAGAGAGGAGAGAGAGAGGGAGATAGGAGAGAGAGAGGAGAGAGCGAGAGGGGAGATAGGAGAGAGAAAGGGGAGAGAGGAGAGAGAGAGGGAGATAGGAGAGAGAGAGGGAGAGAGGAGAGAGTGAGGAGAGAGCGAGAGGGGAGATAGGAGAGAGAAAGGGGAGAGAGGAGAGAGTGAGAGGGGAGATAGGAGAGAGAAAGGTGAGAGAGGAGAGAGAGAGAAAATAGAGAAAGGGGAGAGAGGAGAGAGAGAGAGGGGAGATAGGAGAGAGAAAGGGGAGAGAGGAGAGAGAGAGAGGGGAGATAGGAGAGAGAAAGGGGAGAGAGGAGAGAGAGAGAGGGGAGATAGGAGAGAGAGAGGGGAGATAGGAGAGAGAAAGGGGAGAGAGGAGAGAGAGAGGGGAGATAGGAGAGAGAGAGGAGAGAGCGAGAGGGGAGATAGGAGAGAGAAAGGGGAGAGAGGAGAGAGAGAGGGGAGATAGGAGAGAGAGAGGGGAGAGAGGAGAGAGAGAGAGGGGAGATAGGAGAGAGAGAGGGGAGATAGGAGAGAGAAAGGGGAGAGGAGAGAGAGAGAGGGAGATAGGAGAGAGAGAGAGGGGAGATAGGAGAGAGAAAGGGGGAGAGAGGAGAGAGAGAGGGGGAGATAGGAGAGAGAGAGGAGAGAGCGAGAGGGGAGATAGGAGAGAGAAAGGGGAGAGAGGAGAGAGGGGGAGATAGGAGAGAGAAAGGAGAGAGCGAGAGGGGAGATAGGAGAGAGAAAGGGGAGAGAGGAGGAGAGAGAGGGGAGATAGGAGAGAGAGAGGAGAGAGCGAGAGGGGAGATAGGAGAGAGAAAGGGGAGAGAGGAGAGAGAGAGAGGGGGTATAGGGGAGAGAGGAGAGAGTGAGAGGGGAGATAGGAGAGAGAAAGGTGAGAGAGGAGAGAGAGAGAAAATAGAGAAAGGGGAGAGGGGAGAGGGGAGAGAGAGAGGGGGTGGGAGAAAAGAGAGAGAGAGAGAGAGAGAGAGAGAGAGGTCATGATCAGATGAACTCCTGCATTTTTTAGCATGTTCTTAAAAAAGATAGATTTAGAGTTAGATAAACTTGGATTTTTTTGTCAGGAACATATACAGGATGCTACCCTCTACAACATAACCTTCACTATGTCACCAGGACATATACAGGATGCTACCCTCTACAACATAACCTTCACTATGTCACCAGGACATATACAGGATGCTACCCTCTACAACATAACCTTCACTATGTCACCAGGACATATACAGGATGCTACCCTCTACAACATAACCTTCACTATGTCACCAGGACATATACAGGATGCTACCCTCTACAACATAACCTTCACTATGTCACCAGGACATATACAGGATGCTACCCTCTACAACATAACCTTCACTATGTCACCAGGACATATACAGGATACTACCCTCCACTCCAATCAAAACTCAAAACCTAGAACCTGATTTTGGACCGAATTACGGAATCACCTGGAAGGCTTACAACTACTAAAGATTATTATTCCAATGCTATACAGCAAATGCTCTGGAAAACAAGAGAAACCTGAAAACACCATACAACCTGGAACTGAGTGAGTAATGTTTAGTCTGAAGCAAACTTTTATTTCCAAAAGCCAAGAACAAAAATGCATTACATTACTTTATAAGGACTGAATGCTAAATTAATGCTGCCAAGCTTGATACAACTTTAATTAGCACTGACGTGTCAAGTGAGAGGTGTCAAAGCCTTTTAGCCCAAAAATGGCAGGAGAGTGGAACAGTCTACTCCAACCAAATGGAGAGGCCTTAGAAGCTGCCTCCCTCTGTTTAGAGGCAATTAAAATACAGTACCCTGTGCATGTCAAGAATGATAAGGCAAGAAAATATCACAAAATGAAGCTCCTTATGCAAAATCAAGAGATACTTTTTTGCTGACTATTATAAAAATGGGAACATCCACAACCTCATCTTCCAAATCAAATCAAATGTTATTGGTCACATACACATGGTTAGCAGACATTAATGCAAGTGTAAAGAAATGCTTGTGCTTCTAGTTCCGACCGTGCAGTAATATCTAACAAGTAATCTAACAATTTCACAACAACTACCTTATACACACAAGTGTAAAGGAATGATTAAGAATATGTACATATAAACATATGGATGAGCGATGGCCGAACGGCATAGGCAAGATGCAGTAGATGGTATAGAGTACATCATATACATATGAGATGAGTAATGCAAACATTATATAAAGTGGCATTGTTTAGACTTTATTACATCAACTGATCAATTATTAAAGTGGCTAGAGATTGAGTCTGTATGTTGGCAGCAGCCTCTCAATGTTAGTGATGTGGATAAGGGGGTGCTGCCTCTGCTGTATCCTGAAGTCCACGATCATCCATAGTGAACTGCATCAAACTCTGCCCCCTCCTTTCCCAACAAGATATGGATCTGGAAGCACTTCCTACGCCTTCCACTAGATGTCCTCATTCAGTAGAAAGTGTAATGGACCATTTGCTGTGAACTTTGACCTAATGGGAGGGAAAATAGTCAGTTCCCTGAGGGGAACTCCTTGCCCCAACAGCTTTGACCAATCCCAGAGGTTTGTAAGACCCTGGGTTTAATAATAATTAGGCAAAGACTCAGCTTCTGCAAAAGGTCCGTAAGGTTTATTCAGAGAACGTTCTAAAGCCTAAAACTGCAAAGACATGTCATTTTATAACTCCCACCTCTCCACCTACTTACACTCACACACAGACCCCCAAACAGTAGGGGGATTACACGCACACACAGACCCCCAAACAGTAGGGGGATTACACGCACACACAGACACACAAACAGTAGGGGGATTACACGCACACACAGACACACAAACAGTAGGTGGGATGTATCTTTCCCCACAGTCCACATTCCTCGTTTACCACTACCAAGCTGGCAGTTCCATACCGTTCCCTCCCTCCCGAGATTAGAGGGACCTTGACAGGGTCTCTTTCCTTTTATACGTTTTTCAGAGTTCTAACCAGGTCAGGTCATGTATAGTTCAATTGTCCTCTGTGTTTTCTTAGTCACACACTGATTTCTCTCCCTTAAAACCTCTTGAGCGTATAGGGACGCTAGCGTCTCTCCTGGCCAATAGCATGAGAAATGCAGAGCGCTAAATTCAAATAGTACGAGATAAAACTCAAACTTTCATTAAATCACACATGCAGGGGACTCAATTAAAGCTACACTCGTTGTGAATCCAGCCAACATGTCAGATTTTAAAAATGCTTTTCGGCGAAAGCATGAGAAGCTATTATCTGATAGCATGCACCCCGCGGAAACACATGAACGCGACGTAAACAAACGAATCAGAGTAGCCGGCGCTACAGAAAACGCTGAAATAAAATATAAAACATGCATTACCTTTGACGAGCTTCTTTGTTGGCACTCCAATATGTCCCATAAACATCACAATTGGTCCTTTCTTTTGATTAATTCCATCCATGTATACCATGTATGCCCAAAATGTCCATTTATAAAGCCCGTCTGATCCAGACAAAAACAGCTTTCCAAAACGCAACGTCATTACAAAAATTTAAAAAGTTGCCTATAAACTTTGACAAAATACTTCAAACTACTTTTGTATTCAATAGCAGCAAGTCAACAATTCATGGACGATTTTCTCTCTTTCATAACTTTCCACAGTGTAACCTCTGACAGGAAGTGCCTATTCTTCATTTCACCAAAGATAAACTTCAACCCAATTCCCAAGACTGGCGACATTGTGTGGAAGTTGTAGGAACTGTAAACTGGGCGCTATCTGATTTCCCTTGACCTAGACAATACAGGGAACTGGCAGAGGGATTTTTTAAAAATTTTTCTGAACAGTTTTTCCTTGGGGTTTTGCCCACTACACAAGTTCTGTTATAGTCACAGACATGATTGAACCAGTTTTATAAACTTCAGAGTGTTTTCTATCCACACATACTAATCATATGCATATACTATATTCCTGGCATGAGTAGCAGGACGTTGACAATTTGCATGCTTTTTATCAAAAAGTTGAAAAAATCTACCCTATACCTTAAGAGGTTTTAACCTGTCTTCACCAAACCTTATTGGACTTTAGTCTATCACTCTAATTCATTTTACTTTACAAAGTCTAATAATTACGTTAGTCTAATTATTCTTATAGATGTTACATCATCTAATAACTATGTTTCAGGGTGGAATTCTTTAGTCATTACTTTAAACATATAAATTCCCTTATTCATACCCTCACCACCTGGGGGCGGCCCGTCAGAAAGTCCAGGACCCAGCTGCACAGGGCAGGGTGGAGACCCAGGGTCTCGAGCTTTTTTGAACTGAACACTAAATAACAAGAGAATAAATTAAACCGAAACAGTCCCATAAGGTGCAAACACTGATACGGAAAGCAACTACCCACAAGACCCAGGTGGGAAAAGGCTACCACGCTGCGCTTTGGTCCTCCACTCTTTCCAACAGCCGTTACACGAATGCTGCCATCAATCCACGGTTTCTGGTTGGGGAAGATTTTAATATTCACTGTGGATACCACATCATCAATGCACTTGCTAATGAACTCGGTCACCGAATCAGCGTATTCATCAATGTTATTGTCCAATGCTATCCGGAACATGTCCCACAAACAATCCCCTGGCATGGCACAGTGCTATATTGGCACACTACCCTTTTTAAGAGAGGGGGTGTTAATGAGGGGTGGAAACTCGGGATACTAGACAACGAGAACTCTGAGTCAGCTAATATAAATCTCTATAAGTCTGGAACAGTATTGGTACAGGGCAACCCCAATCAAATTTTTAGCACAGCAGGAGATGCTCGCCTCTGAGAAAGACACCCCCACCCCGAACGGGTTAGTCCAGACCTCTTCATTATATAACCCTACAGATGAGCAACCCAAAGTGGAAAGTCAACCTCCCAGCACAGAGTACCACCCCCTCATTGAAATGAAGGATACATTTACCCAGCTGGAGGTAAGGCAGGTGGAGCTGGAACAGCAGGTGATTACATTCCAGTCAGCACAGACCCAGACAACAGTCCAGTACAACAAAACCCTTTAACCAGACCCAGACAACAGTCCAGTACAACAACACACCTTAACCAGACCCAGACAACAGTCCAGCACAACAACACCCCTTAACCAGACCCAGACAACAGTCCAGCACAACAACACCCCTTAACCAGACCCAGACAACAACACCCCTTAACCAGACCCAGACAACAGTCCAGTACAACAACACCCCTTAACCAGACCCGGAGAGCTGGAGGTAGAAAGAGACATATCTGCACACTGGACTGTGGTGAGACAACTTCAACAATATAAAAAAGCAAGAGCAGGAGAAGAACCGGGCACAAGAGGAGAGGATCAGACTACTGGAGGAGAGGTTGAGGGGGATGGCGTGTGACAGGCAACAACCCACTAGATAGGTGGCCACCCCCGCAGAGAAGCCAGCAGGAGAGCCCACCTCAACTCCCGACAAAAGTCTTGACACCACAGCAGAACAGTCCACACCAGACCCTGACCATAGCCTCAACATCACAGCAGAACAGACAAATGAAGAACCCCAAGCCCAGCGGATCTCACCCCCTCTGAGCACCCCCCCCTGTCAGCCACAATGATAGCCCTCCTGACAACCCCCCTGACAACCCCCCCACACACACTGAGGACATACATAAGACACAGATTGTACTCCTTATGGACTGAAATGGGAAATATATACAAGAAAAATAACTTTTTCCAAAACAGTGTGTCTAAACTCTGGTGTCCAAACACCCAGCCTGCCCTAGAGCTTCTGTCTGAGCACCAACTAGTTTCACCTAGCCACATTATAATACACACAGGCACGAACGACCCAGGAAAGGGTGGCCACAGCACTGAAGGGAGTGATTGAAAAAGCTTCCTCTACTTTCCCCAATACACAAGTGGTTATCTCCACCCTGCTACCATGAAAAGACTTCTACCCTGCTACCATACAGCGGGTAAACGCAAGAATTTCCCGTGACTGTGCCTCAAAACCAAATGTTTTCCTGGCCCACCACTCCACCCTGGACTTGAAGAGCCTCTATGACCAGGTCCACCTCTACAAGGCAGCAGTGCCCTCCTTCTCCTGAACTCTAAAGGACATCGCTCTCAAACGCAGCCCCAACACCTCACACAGGAGCAACAGATCATTATACACCCCGCCCAGAGAATTGAGACACTCTCCCAGACCTGTGGGACCCCCCTGGACCTACACATAGAGGACTCACGCCAAGAGGACCTACATCCAGACCACAACACCACCAGCCACATACACATCCCCACCCCAACCAATCAACAACGCCAAGTCAACCATGCCCACACCCCATTTAGGCCCCCTCAGATCAGACCTATGCCCCTCCTGGCCACCCCATGCACCCCACCCCCGCAAAGAGGGTGTCAACATGGAAGTCACACATACGCCCAGGCCGTGAGCGGGAAAACAGGCCCAGCAATCACTCTTACACTAACCCAAGCCAATGGCATGTACTAGATGCTCAGCAGGCTCTGCTCACACTTACTGGCTTGAGGCCAAATCCCACGACCAACAACATTGGACACTTTATGGAACACAAAGCCTTCACTATCTCACCCTGGAATATCCAAGGCCTGAGGTCATCTGCCTTTGGCCTAAAGAGCAGGAACCTGGACTTCATCAAATAAATTGTCAATACAGACATTGTTATCCTGCAAGAAAACTGGTATAGAGGAGACGAACCCACTGGTTGCCCTCTAGGTTAAAGAGAGCTGGTAGTCCCCATCCACCAAACAACCAGTTGTGAAACAGGGAAGGGACTCAGGGCGTATTCTAATTTGGTATAGAGCAGACCTAACTCACTCCATTAAAAACAGGAACCTGGAATATCCCAGGCCTGTGTCTGTAAATACAGACATCCTACAAGAAACTTGTATGTGTGAAACAGGGCAGGGACTCAAGGGGGATGTTAATTTGATGTAGAGCAGACCTTACTCATTCCATTAAATTAATCAAAGCAGGAACATTTTACATTTGGCTAAAAATTCAAAAGGAAATCTTAATAGAGAAAAATGTCCTCATGTGTGCTACCTATATCCCCCCCAATAGAATCCCCATACTTTAATGAACACAGCTTCTCCATCCTGGAGGGGGAAATCAATGAATTCCAGGTCCAGGGACATGTACTAGTCTGTGGCGACCTAAACCGGACACGAACCGGACACGAACCTGACACCCTCAGCACACAGGGGGACAAACACCTGCCTGGAGGTGACAGCATTCCCTCCCCTATATGCCCCTCTAGGCACA
>NC_088239.1:10707806-10732806 GCF_036934945.1 Oncorhynchus masou masou | reverse complement strand
TATAGAACAGACCTAACTCACTCCATTAAATTAATCAAAACAGGAACATTCTACATTTGGCTAGAAATTCAAAAGGAAATTATCCTAACAGAGAAAAATGTCCTCCTGTGTGCTACCTATATCCCCCCACTAGAATCCCCATATTTTAATGAAGACAGCTTCTCCATCCTGGAGGGGGAAATCAATCATTTCCAGGCCCAGGGACATGTACTAGTCTGTGGTGACCTAAATGCCAGAACCGGACAAGAACCTGACACCCTCAGCACACAGGGGGACAAACACCTGCCTGGAGGTGACAGCATTCCCTCCACCGTGTGCCCCCCTAGGCACAACTATGACAACATAACGAACAAAAACGGGTCACAACTCCTGCAGCTCTGTCGCACGCTGGGTATGTACATAGTCAATGGTAGGCTTCGAGGGGACTCCTATGGTAGGTACACCTATAGCTCATCTCTTGGCAGTAGTACTGTAGACTACTTTATCACTGACCTCAACCCAGAGTCTCTCAGAGCGTTCACAGTCAGCCCACTGACACCCCTATCAGACCACAGCAAAATCACAGTCTACCTAAACAGAGCAATACTCAATCATGAGGCATCAAAGCCAAAGGAACTGAGTAACATTAAGAAATGCTATAGATGGAAGGAATGCAGTTTGGAAACCTACCAAAAAACAATTAGGCAACAACAAATTCAATCCCTTTTAGGCAATTTCCTGGATAAAACGTTCCACTGTAATAGTGAAGGTGTAAACTTGGCAGTAGAAAATCTTAACAGTATATTTGACCTCTCAGCTTCCCTATCAAATCTAAAAACTCAAATAGAAAACCGAAGAAAATTAACAACAATGACAAATGGTTTGATGAAGAATGCAAAATTCTAAGAAAGAAATTGAGAAACCTGTCCAACCAAAAACATAGAGACCCGGAAAACCTGAGTCTACGCCTTCACTATGGTGAATCACTAAAACAATACAGAAATACACTACGGAAAAAGAAGGAACAGCATGTCAGAAATCAGCTCAATGTAATTGAAGAATCCATAGACTCTAACCACTTCTGGGAAAATTGGAAAACACTAAACAAACAACAACACGAAGAATTATCTATCCAAAATGGAGATATATGGGTAAACCACTTCTCCAATCTTTTTGGCTCTATAACAAAGAATAAAGAGCAAAAACATATACATGATCAAATACAGATCTTAGAATCAACTATTAAAGACTACCAGAACCCACTGGATTCTCCAATAACATTGAATGAGTTACAGGACAAAATAAAAACCCTCAAACCCAAAAAGGCCTGTGGTGTTGATGGTATCCTCAATGAAATGATCAAATATACAGACAACAAATTCCAATTGGCTATACTAAAACTCTTTAACATCATCCTTAGCTCTGGCATCTTCCCCAATATTTGGAACCAAGGACTGATCACCCCAATCCACAAAAATGGAGACAAATTTGACCCCAATAACTACCGTGGAATATGCGTCAACAGTAACCTTGGGAAAATCCTCTGCATTATCATTAACAGCAGACTCGTACACTTCCTCAATGAAAACAATGTACTGAGCAAATGTCAAATTGGCTTTTTACCAAATTACCGTACAACAGACCATGTATTCACCCTGCACACCCTAATTGACAACCAAACAAACCAAAACAAAGGCAAAGTCTTCTCATGCTTTGTTGATTTCAAAAAAGCCTTCGACTCAATTTGGCATGAGGGTCTGCTATACAAACTGATGGAAAGTGGTGTTGGGGGTAAAACATACGACATCATAAAATCCATGTACACAAACAACAAGTGTGCGGTTAAAATTGGCAAAAAACACACACATTTCTTCACACAGGGTCGTGGGGTTAGACAGGGATGCAGCTTAAGCCCCACCCTCTTCAACATATATATCAACGAACTGGCGCGGGCACTAGAAAAGTCTGCAGCACCCGGCCTCACCCTACTAGAATCTGAAGTCAAATGTCTGCTGTTTGCTGATGATCTGGTGCTTCTGTCACCAACCAAGGAGGGCCTACAGCAGCACCTAGATCTTATGCACAGATTCTGTCAGACCTGGGCCCTGACAGTAAATCTCAGTAAGACCAAAATAATGGTGTTCCAAAAAAGGTCCAGTCACCAGGACCACAAATACAAATTCCATCTAGACACTGTTGCCCTAGAGCACACAAAAAACTATACATACCTTGGCCTAAACATCAGCTCCACAGGTAACTTCCACAAAGCTGTGAACGATCTGAGAGACAAGGCAAGAAGGGCATTCTATGCCATCAAAAGGAACATAAATTTCAACATACCAATTAGGATTTGGCTAAAACTACTTGAATCAGTCATAGAGCCCATTGCCCTTTATGGTTGTGAGGTCTGGGGTCCGCTCACCAACCAAGACTTCACAAAATGGGACAAACACCAAATTGAGACTCTGCACGCAGAATTCTGCAAAAATATCCTCAGTGTACAACGTAGAACACCAAATAATGCATGCAGAGCAGAATTAGGCCGATACCCACTAATTATCAAAATCCAGAAAAGAGCAGTTAAATTCTATAACCACCTAAAAGGAAGCGATTCCCAAACCTTCCACAACAAAGCCATCACCTACAGAGAGATGAACCTGGAGAAGAGTCCCTAAGCAAGCTGGTCCTGGGGCTCTGTTCACAAACACACCCTACAGAGCCCCATGACAGCAGCACAATTAGACCCAACCAAATCATGAGAAAACAAAAAGATAATTACTTGACACATTGGAAAGAATTAACAAAAAAACAGAGCAAACTAGAATGCTATTTGGCCCTACACAGAGAGTACACAGCGGCAGAATACCTGACCACTGTGACTGACCCAAAATTAAGGAAAGCTTTGACTATGTACAGACTCAGCGAGCATAGCCTTGCTATTGAGAAAGGCCGCCGTAGGCAGACATGGCTCTCAAGGGAAGACAGGCTATGTGCTCACTGCCCACAAAATGAGGTGGAAACTGAGCTGCACTTCCTAACCTCCTGCCCAATGTATGACCATATTAGAGAGACATATTTCCCTCAGATTACACAGATCCACAAAGAATTCGAAAACAAATCCAATTTTGAAAAACTCCCATATCTACTGGGTGAAATTCCACAGTGTGCCATCAGAGCAGCAAGATTTGTGACCTGTTGCCACGAGAAAAGGGCAACCAGTGAAGAACACGCACCATTGTAAATACAACACATATCTATGCTTATTTATTTTATCTTGTGTCCTTTACCATTTGCACATTGTAAAAACACTGTATATATATATAATATGACATTTGTAATGTCTTTATTGTTTTGAAACTTCTGTATGTGTGATGTCTACTGTTAATTTTTATTGTTTATTTCACTTTATATATTATATACCTTACTTGCTTTGGCAATGTTAACATATGTTTCCCATGCCAATAAAGCCCCTTGAATTGAATTGAATTGAGAGAGAGAGAGTGGGAGAGAGCACGAGAGAGAGAGAGAGAGAGAGCACGAGAGAGAGAGCGAGAGAGAGAGAGAGCGCGAGAGGAAGAAAGAGAGAGAGAGAGAGAGAGAGAGAGAGAGAGAGAGAGAGAGAGAGAGAGAGAGAGAGCGAGAGAGAGAGCTTCCTCACCACGAATGAATTATTCACAGAAATGACTACATTTATTCAAAATGTTAACTTATTAAACCCAGAGGAAAAACAAAAAATACTCAATGGCGAAGGAGCAACGTCTCCTCTTGTTGCCAAATATGTATTTGCCTGTCATAGGCCGAGGGACACTGAATAACAACTTCTGCATAGTAAACAGCAGTAACCTAGTTATTATTAGTAGTATTGTTATTACTGTTATTATTATTATTCCAGATAGTGGTACGGGTAGTAGGGGTTTAAATTGAATGATGGTGGTGGTAGTAGTAGTAGTGGTGATGAAGATGGTAGTTGTAGTTGAATATAATGGTGAGGGTGACAATTAGTTATATTGGATTTGGAAAGTATTCAGACCCCTTGATTATTTTCACATTTTGTTACGTTACACCCTTATTCTAAAATGTATAAAAAATATATTTAAAAAATCTCAATCTGCACACAATACCCCATAATGACAAAGCAAAAACAGGGTTTTAGAAATGTTTGCAATTTACAAAAAAAAACAAAAAAACAAATGTTCACATTCAGATCGTTTACTCAGAACTTTGTTGAACTTTTGGCAAACTCCAAGCCTTTTACTGAGGAGTGGTTCCCATCTACCATTAGGGCATAGGGGTGTAGATTGATGAGGAAACATTTTTATTAAATCAATTTTAGAATAAGGGTGTAGATTGATGAGGAAACATTTTTATTAAATCAATTTTAGAATTAGGGTGTAGCGTAACAAAAAAAGGGAAGGTGTCTGAATAATATAATTTCCGAATGAATATATGTCAGTTATAGGAGGGAGGGAGGGAGGGAGGAGAGAGAGAGGGAGGGAGAAAGAGAGAGAGAGAGAGAGAGAGAGACAGAGAGAGAGAGCGAGAGGGGGGTGAGAGAGAGAGAGTGAGGGTGAGAGAGAGAGAGAGAGAGAGAGAGAGAGAGAGAGAGAGAGAGTGTGACAGAGAGGGAGAGAGTGAGAGAGGGTGAGAGAGAGAGAGAGAGGGTGTGAGAGAGAGAGGGTAAGAGAGAGAGAGAGAGCGAGAGGGGAAGAGACAGAGAGGGGGAGAGAGAGAGAAAAGGGAGAGAGAGAGAAAGGGTGAGAGAGAGAGAAAAGGGAGAGAGAGAGAAAGGGTGAGAGAGAGAGAGAGAGAGACAGCGAGGGGGAGAGAGAGAAAAGGGAAAAAGAGAGAGCGGGTGAGAGAGAGAGAGGGAGAGAAATAGAGAAAATGGAGAGAGATAGGGTGAGAGAGAGAGGGTTGGAGAGAGAGGGTGAGAGAGAGAGAGAGAGAGAGAGAGAGACAGCGAGGGGGAGAGATAGAAAAGGGAGAAAGAGAGAGCGGGTGAGAGAGAGAGAGGGAGAGAAATAGAGAAAATGGAGAGAGATAGGGTGAGAGAGAGAGGGTTGGAGAGAGAGGTTGAGAGAGAGAGGGTGAGATAGAGAGAAAGGGGGTGAGAGAGAGAGAGAAAAGGGGGGGGAGAGAGAGAGGGTGAGAGAGAGAAAAGGGAATGAGAGAGAGAAAAGAGATAGAGAGGGTGAGAGAGAGAGGGAGAGAGTGAAAGAGAGGGTGAGAGAGAGAGGGTAAGAGAGAGAGAGAGCGGGGGAGAGACAGAGAGGGGGAGAGAGAGAGAGGAGAGAGGGTGAGAGAGAGAGAGAGAATGGGGAGAGAGAGAGAGGGTGAGAGAGAGAAAAGGGAGAGAGAGAGGGTGAGATAGAGAGAAAGGGGGTGAGAGAGAGAAAAGGGGGGGAGAGAGAGAGGGTGAGAGAGAGAAAAGGGAACGAGAGAGAGAAAAGAGATAGAGAGGGTGAGAGAGAGAGGGAGAGAGTGGGTGAGAGAGTGAAAGAGAGGGTGAGAGAGAGAGGGTAAGAGAGAGAGAGAGCGGGGGAGAGACAGAGAGGGGGAGAGAGAGAGAGAGGGTGAGAGAGAGAGAGAAAGAGAGAGAGAGAGAAAGAGAGAGAGAATGGGGAGAGAGAGAGAGGGTGAGAGAGAGAAAAGGGAGAGAGAGGGGTGAGAGAGAGAAAAGGGAGAGAGAGAGAGAGAAAAGGGAGAGAGAAAGCGTGTGAGAGAGAGAGAGAGAGGGAGAGGAATGGAGAAAATGAAGAGAGATAGGGTGAGAGAGAGAGGGTGAGATAGAGAGAAAGGGGGCGAGAGAGAGAAAAGGGAGAGAGAGAGAGAGAGAGAGAGGGTGAGAGAGAGAAAAGGGAGCGAGAGAGAGTTGTTAAGCTTGTTAAGCTCCACCCTCTTCAACATATATATCAACGAATTGGCGCGGGCACTAGAAAAGTCTGCAGCACCCGGCCTCCCCCTGCTAGAATCCGAAGTCAAATGTCTGCTGTTTGCTGATGATCTGGTGCTTCTGTCACCAACCACGGAGGGCCTACAGCAGCACCTAGATCTTATGCACAGATTCTGTCAGACCTGGGCCCTGACAGTAAATCTCAGTAAGACCAAAATAATGGTGTTCCAAAAAAGGTCCAGTCACCAGGACCACAAATACAAATTCCATCTAGACACTGCTGCCCTAGAGCACCCAAAAAACTATACATACCTTGGCCTAAACATCAGCGCCACAGGTAACTTCCACAAAGCTGTGAACGATCTGAGAGACAAGGCAAGAAGGGCATTCTATGCCATCAAAAGGAACATAAATGTCAACATACCAATTAGGATTTGGCTAAAAAATACTTGAATCAGTCATAGAGCCCATTGCCCTTTATGGTTGTGAGGTCTGGGGTCCGCTCACCAACCAAGACTTCACAAAATGGGACAAACACCAAATTGAGACTCTGCACGCGGAATTCTGCAAAAATATCCTCCGTGTACAACGTAGAACACCAAATAATACATGCAGAGCAGAATTAGGCCGATACCCACTAATTATCAAAATCCAGAAAAGAGCCGTTAAATTCTATAACCACCTAAAAGGAAGCTATTCCCAAACCTTCCATAACAAAGCCATCACCTTCAGAGAGATGAACCTGGAGAAGAGTCCCCTAAGCAAGCTGGTCCTAGGGCTCTGTTCACAAACACAAACACACCCTACAGAGCCCCAGGACAACAGCACAATTAGACCCAACCAAATCATGAGAAAACAAAAAGATAATTACTTGACACATTGGAAAGAATTAACAAAAAAACCAGAGCAAACTAGAATGCTATTTGGCCCAACACAGAGAGTACACAGCAGCGGAATACCTGACCACTGTGACTGACCCAAAATTAAGGAAAGCTTTGACTATGTTCAGACTCAGTGAGCATAGCCTTGCAATTGAGAAAGGCCGTCGTAGGCAGACATGGCTCTCAAGACAAGACAGGCTATGTGCTCACTGCCCACAAAATGAGGTGGAAACTGAGCTGCACTTCCTAACCTCCTGCCCAATGTATGAGCATATTAGAGAGACATATTTCCCTCAGATTACACAGATCCACAAATTAATTCCAAAACAAATCCAATTTTTATAAACTCCCATATCTACTGGGTGAAATTCCACAGTGTGCCATCAGAGCAGCAAGATTTGTAACCTGTTGCCACGAGAAAAGGGCAACCAGTGAAGAACAAACACCATTGTAAATAGAACCCATATTTATGCTTATTTATTTTATCTTGTGTCCTTTAACCATTTGTACATTGTAAAAACACTGTATATATATAATATGACATTTGTAATGTCTTTATTGTTTTGAAACATCTGTATGTGTAATGTTTACTGTTCATTTTTATTGTTTTTCACTTTATATATTCACTTTATATATTATCTACCTCACTTGCTTTGGCAATGTTAACACATGTTTCCCATGCCAATAAAGCCCTTGAATTGAATTGAATTGAGAGAGAGAGAGTGTCACGCCTTGGTCATTGTATTTTGTGTTTTCGTTATATATTTGTTCAGGCCAGGGTGTGTCATGGGTTTATTGTGTTGTCGTATTGGGTTTTTTGTAGGCATTTGTGATTGTGGTTGATTAGGGGTGTGTTTAGTTTAGGTTTGGCTGCCTGAGGCGGTTCTCAATCAGAGTCAGGTGATTCTTGTTGTCTCTGATGGGGAACCGTATTTAGGTAGCCTGGGTTTCACTGTGTATTTCGTGGGTGATTGTTCCTGTCTCTGTGTAGTGTTCACCAGATAGGCTGTATTAGGTTTCACGTTCCGTTTTGTTATTTTGTATTTGTCTCAGTATTTTCATGTAATCGTTATTTGTTTCATTAAAAAGCATGAGTAACCAACACGCTGCATTTCGGTCCGACTCTCTTTCGACAAACGAAGAACGCCATTACAGAGAGAGAGAGAGAGAGAGGGGGGGTGAGGGGGGGAGAGATGGGGAGTGAGCGAGAAGGTGAGAGAGAGAGAGAAAAGGGGGAGAGAGAGGCTGGGAGAGAGAGAGAGAGAGAGAGAGAGAGAGAGAGAGAGAGAGAGAGAGAGAGAGAGAGAGAGGGAGGGGAGAGAGAGAGAGGGTAAGAGAGAGAGGGTGAGAGAGAGAGAAAAGGGAGAGAGAGAGACAAGGGCGAGATAGAGAGATGGTGAGAGAGAGGGTGAGAGAGAGAGAAAAGGGAGAGAGAGAGAAAAGGGAGAGAGAGAGAAAAGGGAGAGAGAGAGAGAAAAGGAGAGAGAGAGAGCGGGTGAGAGAAAGAGAGAGAGGGAGAGAAATAGAGAAAATGGAGAGAGAGGGTGAGAGAGAGAAAAGGGAGCGAGAGAGAGAAAAGAGATAGAGAGGGTGAGAGAGAGAGGGAGAGAGAGAAAAGGGAGAGATAAAGAGAAAGGGGGGAGAGAGAGAGAGGGTGAGAGAGAGAGAGAAAAGGGAGAAAGAGAGAGAAAATGGAGAGAGAGAAAAGGGGGAGATAGAGAGAGAAAAGGGAGAAAGAGAGAGAAAATGGAGAGAGAGAAAAGGGAGAGAGAGAGAGGGTGAGAGAGAGAGAGAGAGAGAGAGAGAGAGAGAGAGAGAGAGAGAGAGAGAGAGAGAGAAAAGGGAGAGAGAGAGGGTGAGAGAGAGAAAAGGGAGCGAGAGAGAGAAAAGAGATAGAGAGGGTGAGAGAGAGGGAGAGAGAGGGAGAGAGAGAAAAGGGAGAGATAAAGAGAAAGGGGAGAGAGAGAGAGAGAGAGGGTGAGAGAGAAAAGCGAGAGAGAGAGAAAGAAAAGGGAGAGAGAGAGGGTGAGAGAGAGAAAAAAGGGAGAGAGAGAGAAAAGGGAGAAAGAGAGAGAAAATGGAGAGAGAGAAAAGGGAGAGAGAGAGAGGGTGAGAGAGAGAGAGAGAAAATGGAGAGAGAGAGAGAGAGAAAAAGGGGATAGAGGGAGAGGGAGAGAGAGAGGGAGGGAGGGGAGAGAGAGAGAGAGAGAGAGAGAGAGAGAGAGAGAGAGAGAGAGAGAGAGAGAGAGAGAGAGAGAGAAAAGGGAGAGAGAGATAGGGGTGAGATGTAGATAGACAGTGAGACAGAAGGGGAAATAGTCTGACAGTAGAAATCTACTGCAGGAGAACACAGCCATGCTGAGATTACACACACTCTTAAACACTCTACTTCTTCAGGCAGGTAACAGGTAATTTCCATCAGTTAATGAGCCCGTTAGCCTTTAGTGCTTATGACGCTAATTTATTGTGTGTCACTCTCAATAAATCCAGTCTAATACATGAACATACTTTGCTCGCTAATTACTTATTGAACACCTTTAACACAGGATTCAAACATCCAAAGAATAAAATTAATAGATGTTATTTTAGTAGCTACTAGAAACCTGGAGTAACTACCAGAAACCTAGAGTAGCAACTAGAAACCTAGAGTAACAACTAGAAACCTAGAGTAGTAACTATTTGAAACCTAGAGTAACTACTAGGAACCTAGAGTAGAAACTAGAAACCTAGAGTAACTACTAGGAACCTAGAGTAGTAACTACTAGAAACCTAGAGTAACTACTAGAAACCTAGAGTAGTAACTACAAGAAACCTGGAGTAGTAACTACTAGAAACCTAGAGAGGTAACTACTACAAACCTAGAGTAACTACTACAAACCTAGAGTAACTACTAGAAACCTAGAGTAACTACTAGAAACCTAGAGTAGCAACTACTACAAACCTAGAGTAACTACTACAAACCTAGAGTAACTACTAGAAACCTAGAGTAACAACTAGAAACCTAGAGTAGTAACTACTAGAAATCTAGAGTAACTACTAGGAACCTAGAGTAGAAACTAGAAACCTAGGGTAACTACTAGGAACCTAGAGTAGTAACTACTAGAAACCTAGAGTAACTACTAGAAACCTAGAGTAGTAACTACAAGAAACCTAGAGTAGTAAGTACTAATAACCTAGAGTAGTAACTACTACAAACCTAGAGTAACTACTAGAAACCTAGAGTAGTAACTACTAGAAACCTAGAGTAGTAACTACTACAAACCTAGAGTAGTAACTACTAGAAACCTAGAGTAGTAACTACTACAAACCTAGAGTAGTAACTACTACAAACCTAGAGTAGTAACTACTTCCAACCTAGAGTAACTACTAGAAACCTAGAGTAGTAACTACAAGAAACCTAGAGTAACTGCAAGAAACATAGAGTAACTACTAGGAGCCTAGAGTAGTAACTACTACAAACCTAGAGTAACTACTTCAAACCTAGAGTAACTACTAGAAACCTAGAGTAACTACTAGAAACCTAGAGTAGCAACTAGAAACCTAGAGTAACTACTAGAAACCTGGAGTAACTACCAGAAACCTAGAGTAGCAACTAGAAACCTAGAGTAACTACTAGAAACCTAGAGTAGTAACTACTAGAAACCTAGAGTAGTAACTACTAGAAACCTAGAGTAGTAACTACTAGAAACCTAGAGTAGTAACTACTACAAACCTAGAGTAACTACTAGAAACCTAGAGTAACTACTGGAAACCTGGAGTAGCAACTAGAAACCTAGAGTAGTAACTACTACAAACCTAGAGTAACTACTACAAACCTAGAGTAACTACTGGAAACCTAGAGTAACTACTAGAAACCTAGAGTAACTACTAGAAACCTAGAGTAACTGCAAGAAACATAGAGTAACTACTAGGAGCCTAGAGTAGTAACTACTACAAACCTAGAGTAACTACTTCAAACCTAGAGTAACTACTAGAAACCTAGAGTAACTACTAGAAACCTAGAGTAGCAACTACTACAAACCTAGAGTAACTACTACAAACCTAGAGTAACTACTAGAAACCTAGAGTAACAACTAGAAACCTAGAGTAGTAACTACTAGAAATCTAGAGTAACTACTAGGAACCTAGAGTAGAAACTAGAAACCTAGGGTAACTACTAGAACCTAGAGTAGTAACTACTAGAAACCTAGAGTAACTACTAGAAACCTAGAGTAGTAACTACAAGAAACCTAGAGTAGTAAGTACTAATAACCTAGAGTAGTAACTACTACAAACCTAGAGTAACTACTAGAAACCTAGAGTAGTAACTACTAGAAACCTAGAGTAGTAACTACTACAAACCTAGAGTAGTAACTACTAGAAACCTAGAGTAGTAACTACTACAAACCTAGAGTAGTAACTACTACAAACCTAGAGTAGTAACTACTTCCAACCTAGAGTAACTACTAGAAACCTAGAGTAGCAACTAGAAACCTAGAGTAACTGCAAGAAACATAGAGTAACTACTAGGAGCCTAGAGTAGTAACTACTACAAACCTAGAGTAACTACTTCAAACCTAGAGTAACTACTGGAAACCTAGAGTAACTACTAGAAACCTAGAGTAGCAACTAGAAACCTAGAGTAACTACTAGAAACCTGGAGTAACTACCAGAAACCTAGAGTAGCAACTAGAAACCTAGAGTAACTACTAGAAACCTAGAGTAGTAACTACTAGAAACCTAGAGTAGTAACTACTAGAAACCTAGAGTAGTAACTACTAGAAACCTAGAGTAGTAACTACTACAAACCTAGAGTAACTACTAGAAACCTAGAGTAACTACTGGAAACCTGGAGTAGCAACTAGAAACCTAGAGTAGTAACTACTACAAACCTAGAGTAACTACTACAAACCTAGAGTAACTACTGGAAACCTAGAGTAACTACTAGAAACCTAGAGTAACTACTAGAAACCTAGAGTAACTGCAAGAAACATAGAGTAACTACTAGGAGCCTAGAGTAGTAACTACTACAAACCTAGAGTAACTACTTCAAACCTAGAGTAACTACTAGAAACCTAGAGTAACTACTGGAAACCTAGAGTAACTACTAGAAACCTAGAGTAGCAACTAGAAACCTAGAGTAACTGCAAGAAAAATAGAGTAACTACTACAAACCTAGAGTAGCAACTACTAGAAACCGAGAGTAACTACTACACACCTATAATAACTACTACAGACCTAGAGTAGCAACTACAAACCCAGAGTAACTACTAGTAACCTAGAGTAACTACTAGAAACCTACAGTAACTACTAAGAACCTAGAGTAACTACAGGAAACCTATAGTAACTACAGGAAACCTATAGTAACTACTACAAACCTATAGTAACTACAGGAACCCTATAGTAACTACTACAAACCTAGAGTAACTACAGGAAACCTATAGTAACTACTACAAACCTAGAGTAACTACAGGAAACCTATAGTAACTACTACAAACCTATAGTAACTACAGGAAACCTATAGTAACTACTACAAACCTATAGTAACTACAGGAAACCTATAGTAACTACAGGAAACCTATAGTAACTACTACAAACCTATAGTAACTACAGGAAACCTATAGTAACTACTACAAACCTAGAGTAACTACAGGAAACCTATAGTAACTACTACAAACCTAGAGTAACTACAGGAAACCTATAGTAACTACTACAAACCTATAGTAACTACTGGAAACCTAGAGTAACTACAGGAAACCTATAGTAACTACTACAAACCTAGAGTAACTACAGGAAACCTATAGTAACTACTACAAACCTAGAGTAACTACAGGAAACCTATAGTAACTACAGGAAACCTATAGTAACTACTACAAACCTATAGCAACTACAGGAAACCTATAGTAACTACTACAAACCTATAGTAACTACATGAAACCTATAGTAACTACTACAAACCTAGAGTAACTACAGGAAACCTATAGTAACTACTACAAACCTATAGTAACTACAGGAAACCTATAGTAACTACAGGAAACCTATAGTAACTACTACAAACCTATAGTAACTACAGGAAACCTATAGTAACTACTACAAACCTAGAGTAACTACAGGAAACCTATAGTAACTACTACAAACCCAGAGTAACTACTGGAAACCTATAGTAACTACAGGAAACCTATAGTAACTACAGGAAACCTATAGTAACTACTACAAACCTATAGTAACTACAGGAAACCTATAGTAACTACTACAAACCTATAGTAACTACAGGAAACCTATAGTAACTACTACAAACCTATAGTAACTACTGGAAACCTATAGTAACTACTACAAACCTAGAGTAACTGCTGGAAACGGAATGTTCTGTAAAGTGTAAAACATGATTACCAACAGATGGCTCTCTATTTATCTTCTGCTGTCCAAGAAACTAATTACCCAAGGATGACTGAGGATGTAACAGCTGTGTGTGTCCGTGTGTGTGTGTGTGTCCATGTGTGTGTGTGTATAAGACACCAGTTGCAGGGGGCAGCCAACAGATGTTTCAACAGGATTAGCACACACACACACACACACACACACACACACACACACACACACACACACACACACACACACACACACACACACACACACACACACACACACACACACACACACACACACACACACACACACACACGCACACACACACACACACACACACAAATACACACAGGTTATTCCAACAAGGCAACAGCAGGCACTTCATCCCTGTTTTGGTCATGAACCAAGAATCTGCATGAAGTAACAAGCCCCTGCATTGAGGAGAAGGAAACCCCTGTGTTTGGCCTGATAAGTCTGATATCATTATGTGTGCGTGTGCGTGTGTGTGTGTGTGTGTTTGAGATTGAGTGTCTGTGTGTATGTGCATGTTCATGTGTGTCTTTTTTTGTTGCCTCTGTGTATTTCATGCAAAATGCCAACAACATGACAGCAGTGTGCCAAAAACAACATCAATCTATCACCAAAATAGTTCTACCTCACAGAGTCGGCCAGCTGCCGCCAGCAACATTGATCTAATCATATCATAGCTATCAACACCTAGGGGAGAGAAAAGAAGGGGCAAGGAGAGAGGGGGATGAGGGGAGTGGATAGAGGGATAGGAAAAAGGAGGAGAGAGAGAGAGAGAGAGAGAGAGAGAGAGAGAGAGAGGGAGAGAGGGGAGAGAGAGAGGGGGAGAGAGAGGGAGAGAGAGATGTAGAGAGAGAGGGGGAGAGAGAGGGAGAGAGAGAGGGGGAGAGAGAGAGGGGGAGAGAGAGGGAGAGAGATGGAGAGAGAGAGGGAGAGAGAGAGAGAGAGATAGAGAGAAGGGGAGGTGGGTAGCTCTTGGGGGCCTATTAAAGTGCATATGGACTCATCACCCCCATTAGAAGTCTTGTCTAATATTTGCATTTAGAGGGTCTCTCTCTCTCTCCCTCTCACACACACGCACGCACGCACGCACGCACGCACACACACACACACACACACACACACACACACACACACACACACACACACACACACACACACACACACACACACACACACAGCACGCACACAGCACGCACACACACACTCCAACAATGTAGCAGGTGAAGGGGTCTGGAATTTAACTGCAGCCTACATGGACCCTAACAGAGGGACAATGTGTCCTTCTAACCCCCCAAAAAACAGACAGATCCCTCTCAACCAAGACCATGTTAGGAACCATTCTATTTCTTCACCTCCCTCTCTGACTCTCTCTCTGATTCCCCCCCCCCAGCCCCCCCTCTCTGACTCTCTCTCTCTCTGATACTCTCTCCCCCTCGCTCTCTCTCCCCCCAGCCCCCCCTCTCTGACTCTCTATCTCTCTCTCTGATTCTCTCTCCCCCTCGCACTCTCTACCCCTAGCCCTCCCTCTCCGATTCTCTCTCACCCCTCGCTCTCTCGCCCCCCAGCCCCCCCTCTCTGACTCTCTATCTCTCTCTCTGATTCTCTCTCCCCCCCTCGCTCTCTCTCCCCCAGCCCCCCTCTCTGACTCTCTCTCTCTGATTCTCTCTCCCCCTCGCTCTCTCTCCCCAGCCCCCCTCTCTGACTCTCTATCTCTCTCTCTGATTCTCTCTCCCCCAACCCTCCCTCTCGGACTCTCTCTCTGATTCTCTCTCCCCCAGCCCTCCCTCTCTGACTCTCTCTCTCTCTCTCTCTGATTCTCTCTCCCCCTCGCTCTCTCTCCCCCAGCCCTCCCTCTCTGACTCTCTCTCTCTCTCTCTGATTCTCTCTCCCCCCAGCCCTCCCTCTGACTCTCTCTCTGATTCTCTCTCCCCCCAGCCCTCCCTCTCTGACTCTCTCTCTCTCTGATTCTCTCTCCCCCCTCGCTCTCTCTCCCTCCAGCCCTCCCTCTCTGATTCTCGCTCTCTCTCCCCCCAGCCTTCCCTCTCTGACTCTCTCTCTCTCTCTCTCTCTCTGATTTTCTCTCCCCCTCTGTCTCTCTCCCCAGCCCCCCCCCCCTCTATTTTGCTCTGTCTCTTTATCTCTCTCAATTCAATTCCATTTCAATTTAAGGGCTTTATTGGCATGAGTGTGGCGAAGTCTGGTAGGAGACCTGCGCAAAACTCCCCGTGCTTACCGCGGAGAAAGAGGGACCGGGCAGGCACCGTGTTATGCCATGAGGCGCACAGTCTCCACACACCAGGCCTCCGGTGGCAACCCGCCTGTCCAGCACTGCCAGAGTCTTCCTCCTGCCCAGCGCTGCCAGAGTCTCCCGTCTGTCCTGAGCTGCCAGAGTCTCCCGTCTGTCCTGAGCTGCCAGAGTCTCCCGTCTGTCCTGAGCTGCCAGAGTCTCCCGTATCTCCGGAGCTGCCAGAGTCACCCGTCTGTCCGGAGCTGCCAGAGTCGCCCGTCTGTCCGGAGCTGCCAGAGTCGCCCGTCTGTCCGGAGCTGCCAGAGTCGCCCGTCTGTCCGGAGCTGCCAGAGTCGCCCGTCTGTCCGGAGCTGCCAGAGTCGCCCGTCTGTCCGGAGCTGCCAGAGTCGCCCGTCAGTCAGGAGCTGCCAGATCCGCCAGTCAGTCAGGAGCTGCCAGAGCTGCTCGTCAATCAGGAGCTGCCAGAGCCGCTCGTCAGTCAGGAGCTGCCAGAGCCGTCCATCAGCCAGGAGCTGTCGGAGCTGTCCGTCAGCCAGGAGCTGCCAGAGCCATCCGCCTGTCAGGTGCTGCCGGACTCTCCTGTCCATTCGGGACCCATTGCTAGGGTTCCCAGTCCGAGGTCGGCGAAAGAGGCAGTTGAGGAGGCGGACAAAGACTATGGTGGAGTGGGGTCCACGTCCCACGCCAGAGCCGCCACCGCGGACAGACACCCACCCAGACCCTCTCCTATAGGTTCAGGTTTTGCGGCCGGAGTCTGCACCTTTGGGGGGAGTACGGTAATGTCACGTTCTGACCTTAGTTCCTTTGATTTGTCTTTGTTTTAGTATGGTCAGGGCGTGAGTTGGGTGGGTTGTCTATGTTCCGTTTTCTATGTTGTGTTTGGCCTGGTATGGTTCTCAATCAGAGGCAGGTGTCGTTAGTTGTCTCTGATGGAGAATCATGCTTAGGTAGCCTTTTCCCACTTGTGTTTGGTGGGTGTTTATTTTCTGTGTCTGAAACACGGAACTGTTTCGGTTATTTATTTCACGTGTCCTTTATTGTTTTGTTTCAGTGTTCGCTTGTTTTAATAAAGAGCATGAACATGTACCACGTTGCGCATTGGTCCTCCGATCCTTACTACTCCTCCTCGTCAGAGACAGCCGTTACAGTAGGCCTTGAAATACATCCACAGGTACACCTCCAATTGACTCAAATGATGTCAATTAGCCTATCAGAAGCTTCTAATGCCATGACATTATTTTCTGGAATTTTCAAGCTGTTTAACTTCTTGGATATAGGGGGCGCTATTTTAACTTTTTGATGAAAAACGTTCCCGTTTTAACCTGTTGATGCTCTGGGGGCGCTATTTCATTTTTGGATGAAAAACGTTCCCGTTTTAAACAAGATATTTTGTCACAAAAAGATGCTCGACTATGCATATAATTGATAGCTTTCGAAAGAAAACACTCTGACGTGTCCAGAAATACAAATATCTTCTCTGTGCGTGCCCTTTAACGTGAGCTTCAGGCAAAACCAAGATGACTTGGCATCCAGGAAATGACAAGGATTTTTGAGGCTCTGTCTTTCATGATCTCCTTATATGGCTGTGAACGCAAGAGGAATGAGTCTGCCCTTTCTGTCGTTTCCCCAAGGTGTCTGCAGCATTGTGACGTATTTGTAGGCAGATCGTTGGAAGATTGACCATAAGAGACCACATTTACCACGTGTCCGCCCGGTGTCCTGCGCCGAAATTGGTGCGCAAAAGTCACCTGCCAGTATTTTTCCATGGGGCACAGAGAGAGAAGCAAGCTTCCACGAACTGCATGTCAATGAAGAGATATGTGAAAAAACACCTTGAGGATTGATTCCAAACAACGTTTGCCATGTTTCGGTCGATATTATGTAGTTAATCCGGAAAAAGTTTCACGTTGTAGGTGACTGCATTTTCGGTTCGTTTCGGTAGCCAGGCGCAATGTAGAAAACGGAACGATTTCTCCTACACACAGACGCTTTCAGGAAACACTGCGCATTTGGTATGTGGCTGGGAGTCTCCTCATTGAAAACATCAGAAGCTCTTCAAAGGTAAATGATTTTATTTATTTGGTTATCTGGCTTTTGTGAAAATGTTGCGTGCTATATGCTACACAAAATGCTATGCTAGCTTTGCATACTCTTACACAAATTAGTCAATTTCTATGGTTCAAAAGCATATTTTGAAAATCTGAGATGACAGTGTTGTTAAGAAAAGGCTAAGCTTGAGAGCAAACGCATTATTTTAATTTTATTTGCGATTTTCAGAAATCGTTAACGTTGCGTTATGCTAATGAGCCTGAGGCTTAGTCACAATCCCGGATCCGGGATGGGGAGTTTCAAGAGGTTAAACAAGATATTTTGTCACGAAAAGATGCTCGACTATGCATATAATTGACAGCTTTGGAAATAAAACACTGACGTTTCCAAAACTGCAAAGATATTGTCTGTGAGTGCCACAGAACTGATGTTACAGAAAAAAAACAGAAAAAAATTCAATCAGGAAGTGCCGCATTTTTTGAAACCGCCTCATGGCAATGACTCCTTATATGGCTGTGAAGGAGCTAGGAGTCATCTTACGTTTTCCACGTTTACCCCAAGGTGTCTGTAGCATTGTGACGTATTTGTAGGCATATCATTGGAAGATTGACCATAAGAGACTACATCTACCAGGTGGTCGCTTGGTGTCCTCCGTCGTAATTATTGCGTAATCTCCAGCTGCAGTATTTTTCCGTTTTCTTCTGATGAGAAGATGAGAACTGCCACCACTGATAGATTATCGAATATATATGTGAAAAAACACCTTGAGGATTGATTCTGAACAACGTTTGCCATGTTTCTGTCGATATTATGGAGCTAATTTGGAAAAAAGTTTGGCATTGTAAGTGACTGCATTTTCCGGTGTTTTTCTTAGCCAAACGTGATGAACAAAACGGAGCTATTTCTTCGACACAAATAATATTTTGGGAAAAAATGAACATAGTGGACATAGTGAATGACCTGCAGAGAGCTGGGACCAAAGTAACAAAGCCTACCATCAGTAACAAACTAAGCCGCCAGGGACTCAAAATCCTGCAGTGCCAGACGTGTCCCCCTGCTTAAGCCAGGACATGTCCAGACCCGTCGGAAGTTAGCTAGAGAGCATTTGGATGATCCAGAAGAAGATTGGGAGAACATCATATGGTCAGATTGTCAGGATTTGGCCAGGGTTGTTCCGGGTTTTGGTCAGTAGATGCCCCCATTGTGCTTTTTGTCCCTATGTTTTTCCCTTGATCCCCATTATAATTTGCACCTGTGTCTCGTTTCCCCTGATTGTATTTAAACCCTTTGTTTCCCTCAGTTCTGTGCTCTGTGTTTGTATGTTAGCACCCTGCCCTAGTGTTCTGTGTGCTCTTGTCGATTCCGGGTGACGTTCTTGTGGTATTCTGTTTTTTGTTTTTGTTTATTTTTGGTGAGTTTCTTTTGAGGTCTTTTTGTGTTTTTCCTACCACCTTTTGGATTTGCCATTTTTTGTATTTTAGGATTTTTTCTTTATTAAATACACCGTCTTAAGTACTGCTGTGTCTGCCTCATCTTCTGGGTTCTGCTGTCTATTCGTGGCTCAGTTGGTTAAGTGACTGTTTCTCACTCCGGAGACCCAGGTTCGTAACCGGGTCCTGACACAGATGAAACCAAAATATAACTTTTTGGTAAAAACTCAACTCGTCGTGTTTGGAGGACAAAGAATGCTGAGTTGCATCCAAAGAACACCATACCTACTGTGAAGCATGGGGGTGGAAACATCATGCTTTGGGGCAGTTTTTCTGCAAAGGGACCAGGACGACTGATCCGTGTAAAGGAAAGAATGAATGGGGCCATGTATCGTGAGATTTTGAGTGAAAACCTCCTACCATCAGCAAGGGCATTGAAGGTGAAATGTGGCTGGGTCTTTCAGCATGACAATGATCCCAAACACACCGCCCGGGCAACGAAGGATTGACTTCGTAAGAAGCATTTCAAGTTCCTGAAGTGGCCTAGCCACTCTCCAGATCTCAACCCCATAGAAAATCTTTGGAGGGAGTTGAAAGTCTGTGTTGCCCAGCAACAGCCCCAAAACATCACTGCTCTAGAGGAGATCTGCATGGAGGAATGGCCAAAAATACCAGCAACAGCGTGTGAAAACCTTGTGAAGAACCTCTGTCATTGCCAACAAAAGGTATATAACAAAGTATTGAGTTAAACTTTTGTTACAAACAGCCTGACAGAGATGTTTTGTCACAAAAAATCTCAAAAGGAGGGAGAGAGAGGCCGACCGTACTTTCACGCTCTCAGAGAGCTGTGTGAAGCACAGGGCTCACAGTCTGTCACTGGACCATTCAACAGGTATTGTGAGGGCATCCTACATACATTCTGAAACAGCTCAGCTCTCTGTTACACATTTTCCACCGCGGCAGCTACAGTGATTCCCCCTGAGGTGATAGCACAGAGAGCAGGAATAGCAATATCTATAACTACACTCCATCACACAGTGCATGTTCTATCACTTAAGGGTATGTGTCAGGGGCCATGTGTAAGAATCTAACATCACAGTATTTGATGTATTGCTCTGGATTCCATGGAAGCATTATTTAGTAGTATTTCCTCTGAATAATGAACATGAATACTTTAAGGATTATGACTACATGCAGCAATATATATATATATATATATATATATATATATATATATATATATATATATATATATATATATATATATATATATATAACAAATCCCTCTGTGGTGGTATATATATATATGTGTAAATATATGTGTGTAAATATATATATATATACCACCACAGAGGGATTTGTTGCACAATAATTATGGATAACACTTCACTTGACCCCCAGTGTCATCACACATTATGGCACGGTCATAACCATGTCATAATATGTCATAACAGCTGACATAACTTGTCATAAACTGTCATAACGTGGTCATACCACTGTCACGACCCATACATTTACACCTGTTTCTGAGCCACGAGTCTGTTGACAACACACAGAGCACAAAGCGTGAATTCTCTGGAGCTGAATATCAGCCTCACTTTCTTTCTTTCTATCTTACGCTCCTGCTCTGTGTGGTATCCATAGCAACAGTTAAACTTGGTGGTTGTGTTTGCGTGCGCTCGCGTGTGTCCTTTGTTGTGTGTGAGAAACTCCCGAGGTAGTTGCTCAGCATCACTGTACACATTAATTAGGTAAGACTTTACGTGACAACCAGCGTCATAACATGGTCACAATATGTCATAACAGCTAACATAACTTGTAAAAACCTCTCATAATATGATCTTAACACTGTCGTGACATATAGTTACACCTGTCGTGACATATATTTACACCCGTCGTGACATATATTTACACCTGTCGTGACATATATTCACACCTGTCGTGACATATATTTACACCCGCCGTGAAATATATTTACACCTGTCGTGACATATATTTACACCTGTCGTGACATATATTTACACCCGTCGTGACATAAATTTACACCCTTCGTGACATATATTTACACCTGTTGTGACATATATTTACACCTGTCGTGACATATATTTACACCCGTCGTGACATATATTTACACCTGTCGTGACATATATTTACACCCGTCGTGACATATATTTACACCCGTCGTGACATATATTTACACCCGTCGTGACATATATTTACACCCGTCGTGGCATATATTTACACCTGTTGTGACATATATTGCGTAATTTTTGGGCAGGTTATGACACCTACATAAGAGTGTCAAAACACACAAAACCTCCCACACGTGGGAAAACATTCCATTTAAGTGATAAGGTTTGAGAAGCCGGTGTTTGGAGGACATATTGGCACGGGTGTTGTTAGGCAAACCGTATACCAATATACCCTCCGAACACCGGCTTCTCAGGCATTATCACTTTTATACAACAAACAAGAGCGAGAGAGAGAGGGAGAAAGAGAGAGAGAGGGGGAGAAAGAGAGAGAGAGAGGGGAGGAGAAAGAGAGAGAGAGGGGGAGAAAGAGAGAGAGAGCGAAAGAGCGAGAGAGAAAGAGCGAAAGAGCGAGAGAGAGAGAGAGAGGGGGGGAAAGAGAGAGAGAGGGGGAGAAAGAGAGAGAGGGGAGGAGAAAGAGAGAGAGAGGGGTAGAAAGAGAGAGAGAGGGGAGGAGAAAGAGGAGAAAGGGGAGGAGAAAGAGAGAGCGAGAGCGAGAGAGGGAGAGAGCGAGAGAGCGAGAGAGAGAGAGAGAGAGAGAGAGAGAGCTGATATTCAGCTCCAGAGAATTATCGTCTTGTGCTCTGTGTGTTTCTCTGCTGACTCATGGCTCAGAAACATTATCACACACACACACACACATCCACACACACACACGCTGCAAAGTTTTCAAACTGTGTCAAAATGTCATTAAACATTATGGCATGAATCCTGCTCCCCTATCTCCTTCACTTTGCTGCAGTGTAATGTAGAAGCAGAGGTTAGGGAAATCAATGCATAATGAATCCATACCATTAACACAGAAATAATATGTCAATTTCCACCTTATGGTTTCTTAGGAGGTTAGCGAGAGATGGAGGGGAGACAGGGATGTCAGTGAAGCTGTGGGGGAAGGTTTAAACACACACACAGAGAGGAAGTTGTGGGGGAAGGTTTAAACATCAACACAGAGAGGAAGCTGTGTGTGCTGGTGTGTGTGTGTGTGTGTGTGTGTGTGTGTGTGTGTGTGTGTGTGTGTGTGTGTGTGTGTGTGTGTGTGTGTGTGTGTGTGTGTGTGTGTGTCTGTGTTTGTGTGTGTCTGTGTGCGCGCGTGCGTCTCTGTGTGTGTGTGTGTGTGTGTGTGTGTGTGTGTGTGTGTGTGTGTGTGTGTGTGTGTGTGTGTGTGTGTGTGTGTGTGTGTGTGCGTGTGTGTGTGCAGCCAGGTCGCTCAAGATCAAAAATCGGCATCCATCCAGGTAAGCAGTGCAAAAAAAACCTTCAAAACTGTTCACTAGGGGCAATAGTGAACGCTATTGCCATCAAGTAGGCTTGGGTTTTGACAGGGTGTCGAGGACGGGGATGGTGGATGGACGTAAGCCGCGAGCTCTGGCTCGGAGGGTCACGTGTTTGATCCCAGTGTTAGGCAGTCATTGTTTTAAACCTGTCACAAACCTTAACCCTTAACTAAGCAGAATTAATATCAACACTTAACCTTTGAAATGTGATTTTTATGAACGAACTTTGGATTCTTGTCGCTATGTGTGTGTTCCTTCTCCACTCACCTGAGACAGCCAGTGGCGTTGCGAAGCACCTGGGAAGTGTGTGTGTGTTGCTTGCGGTCGTCATGGAGATTGTGGGAGGAGTCCCAGGAGGAGGAGTTAGGGATGATGACACTATTGGTCAGAACAGCCAAGGCATCCTGGATGATTGGCATCTTCAGGGCATCACATGACGACAGGTTCCACAACACACCTGAGGACAGACAGGCACACACACACACAGACAGACAGACAGACAGACAGACAGACAGACAGACAGACAGACAGACAGACAGACAGTTGGGTTAGAATACAGACACAGTACATACAGTGTGTTAGAGGGGGAACAGTCATCAACAAGCTCAGAAACATCTGACATCTGTCTCCAAGCAACAGTGAACCATACGACACTGTCATTGTTATTCTGGTACTTTCCATTGAAACAACTCTGCTTTAAACTTCAAGTCTCTCCCCCCCACCCCCCTGGCTCCTCTACTCCTCCACTCCTCCTCTCTCATCTGTGACGGTATGTCGGTCTGGCAGTTTAGATTTGAGAGACACTAATTAAGATTGAAACCCAACACAAAAAACAGGAAAAAGAGGCCATTTTTATGGCCAATTTATTAAGAAAGCACGGGTCTGTGCACAAACAACGCTCAATTACACTAACACAATCAACAGCTTCTCGACTGATGTATACTTTGCATCACGACCAAGACTGAATTTAAAAAATGTTTACATGTTCAGGTATCTTGTAAATCCAGGGCCAAGTGGACAATAGAATAACAATGGATTTGGTGGTTAATAATGTATAGGCATGTATACTAGAATGTGAGACAGGGCAGAGGGCCACATGGAACAGCTATGATGTCATCTATTTGGCTGTTAGACAGGGCAGAGGGCCAAATGGATCAGCTGTGATGTCATCTATTACTGACTCATGTACTGCTGACTGCTATCACACTACTCTACACTAACACATGCTTCACTCTGTCTCTCTGTTTTCTCTCTCTCTCTCTCTCTCTGTTTCTCTCTTTCTGTTACTCTCTGTTTCTCTCTCCCTCTGTTTCTCCCTCTGTTTCTCTCTCTCTCTGTTTCTCTCTCTCTTTGTTTCTCTCTCTCTGTTTCTCCCTCTCTCTCTGTTTCTCTCTATCTCTCTCTCTCTGTGTTTCTCCCTCTCTCCCTGTTTCTCCCTCTCTCCCTGTTTCTCCCTCTCTCCCTGTTTCTCTCTCTCTGTTTCTCTGTTACTTTCTCTCTCTGTTACTCTCTCTCTCTGTTTCTCTCTATCTCTCTGTTTCTCTCTCTCTCTATCTCTCTGTTTCTCTCTCTCTCTGTTTCTCTCTCTCTCTCTGTTTCTCTCTCACTCTATGTTACTCTCTCACTCTCTCTGTTTCTCTCTTTCTGTTTCCCTCTCTCGCTCTGTTTCTCTCCCACTCAATTAAATTAGATTAAATTCAATAGTCTTTATTGACATGGCAAGTTAAATGACTTACATTATCAAAGTATAGCTAACACAAAATGTTTGGACCAGCAACAATAATAATAGTAGTAGTGGAAATGGGATTATCATTAACAGCAACTACAACAACAATATTAATGAGAACAATAATACATTAAAGCCATAGTAGTAGACCAACGTGACTGAGAAGACACATGACATGGTATGAAAGACAAAACAAAAGTAAATGGGAAATCTTATTGACATTACATTGCACTTTTCACTGGCTGTCCCTCAGGTTGTGGCAGAAGGACACATTTTGGACGCCAAAACTGCACATTTGGGATTTTCACCCAATAAATATTTGATTTGATATTTTATAGTTTCAAATTCTTTGTATTGAATTATAATTTTGGGAAAGAAATATTCTCTTAGGTCTGAGTATTTGTCACAGTGTAATAGGAAATGCAGCTCTGTCTCTACCTCTCCCCTGGAGCAGAGTGAGCACAGCCTGTCCTCTCTGGGCAGCCAGGTTTGTCTGTGACGACCGGTCTTTATAACCAGACTGTGCTCACTGAGTCTGTACCTAGTCAGTCTTTTCCTCAGTTCTCTATCAGTCACAGTGGTCAGATAGTCTGCCACCATGTGCTGTCTGTTTAGCGACAAATAGCATTGAAGTTCACTTAGATTTGTTGTTGTGTCTTTCCAATAGTTGATATATTTTCATTTTTGCTTTGTGATGATTTGGTTGGGCCAGATTTTCTGAGTGCTGTCCTGAGGCTCTGTGGGGTTGGTTTGGTTTAGTTGACTGAGCCTCAGAACCAGCTGGCTGAGGGGACTCATCTCTTGTTTAATATATTGACATTGTAAAGGAGTGTGATGGAATGTTTTGGGGTCACTTGTTTTTAGATGGTTGTAAAATTTTATGGGTATTTTTTCTA
>NC_088239.1:10662806-10705306 GCF_036934945.1 Oncorhynchus masou masou | reverse complement strand
AGAGAGGGAGAAAGAGAGGGAGAGAGAGGGGATGGAAAGAGAGAGGGACAGAAAGGGGATGGAGATAGAGACAGAGAGAGGGGTGGGTGGAGAGAGGGAGAGAGGGGGGTGGAGAGAGGGAGAGAGAGGTGATGAGAGAGAGAGAGGGGGAGAGAGAGGTGATGAGAGAGAGAGGGAGAGAGAGGTGATGAGAGAGAGAGAGGGAGAGAGAGGTGATGAGAGAGAGAGAGAGAGAGAGAGAGAGAGAGAGAGAGAGAGAGAGAGAGAGAGAGAGAGAGAGAGAGAGAGGGGGGGGATGAGAGAGGGAATGAGATAGAGAGAGAGAGAGGGAATGAGCGAGAGAGGGAGAATAAGATAGAGAGAGAGAGAGAGAGAGAGAGAGAGAGAGTGAGAGAGAGAGAGAGGGAATAAGAGAAAGATAGAGGGAGAGAGAGAGAGAATGAGAGAGGGAATGAGAGAGAGAATGAGAGAGGGAGAGAGAGAGAGAGAGAGAGAGAGAGTTTGACTATGTACAGACTCAGTGATCATAGCCTTGATATTGAGAAAGGCCGCCGTAGGCAGACATGGCTCTCAAGAGAAGACAGGCTATGTCCTCACTTCCCACAAAATGAGGTGGAAACTGAGCTGCACTTCCTAACCTCCTGCCCAATGTATGACCATATTAGAGAGACATATTTCCCTCAGATTACACAGATCCACAAAGAATTCAAAAACAAATCCAATTTTGAAAAACTCCCATATCTACTGGGTGAAATTCCACAGTGTGCCATCCCAGCAGCGAGATTTGTGACCTGTTGCCACGAGAAAAGGGCAACCAATGAAGAACACACACCATTGTAAATACAAACCATACTTATGCTTATTTATTTTATCTTGTGTCTTTTAACCATTTGTACATTGTTAAAACACTGTATATATATATATATAATATGACATTTGTCATATTATATATCTGTATGTGTAATGTTTACTATTAATTTTTATTGTTTATTTCACTTTATATATTCACTTTATATATTATCTACCTCATTTGCTTTGGCAATGTTAACACATGTTTCCCATGCCAATAAAGCCCTTGAATTGAATTGAGAGAGGATGGAGAGAGAGGGAGAGAGATAGGATGGAGAGTGAGACAGAGAGAAAGGGGATTGAGAGAGAGAGGGAGAGAGAGGGGATGGAGAGAGAGAGTTAGATAGCAGGTCATGATCAGATGAGCTCCTGCATTTTTCAGCATTTTCTTTAAAAAAGATAGATAAACTTGGATTGTTTTGTCAGGAACATATACAGGATGCTACCCTCTACAACATAACCTTCACTATGTCACCAGGACATATACAGGATGCTACCCTCTACAACATAACCTTCACTATGTCACCAGGACATATACAGGATGCTACCCTCTACAACATAACCTTCACTATGTCACCAGGACATATACAGGATGCTACCCTCTACAACAAACCTTCACTATGTCACCAGGACATATACAGGATGCTACCCTCTACAACATAACCTTCACGATGTCACCAGGACATATACAGGATGCTACCCTCTACCACATAACCTTCACTATGTCACCAGGACATATACAGGATGCTACCCTCTACAACATAACCTTCACTATGTCACCAGGACATATACAGGATGCTACCCTCTACAACATAACCTTCACTATGTCACCAGGACATATACAGGATGCTACCCTCTACAACATAACCTTCACGATGTCACCAGGACATATACAGGATGCTACCCTCTACAACATAACCTTCACTATGTCACCAGGACATATACAGGATGCTACCCTCTACCACATAACCTTCACTATGTCACCAGGACATATACAGGATGCTACCCTCTACAACATAACCTTCACTATGTCACCAGGACATATACAGGATGCTACCCTCTACAACATAACCTTCACTATGTCACCAGGACATATACAGGATGCTACCCTCTACAACATAACCTTCACGATGTCACCAGGACATATACAGGATGCTACCCTCTACAACATAACCTTCACTATGTCACCAGGACATATACAGGATGCTACCCTCTACAACATAACCTTCACTTCAAATCAAAACTCAAAACCTACAACCTGACTTTGGACGGAATTACGGAATCACCTGGAAGGCTTACAACTACCAATGAGTATTATTCCAATGCTATACAGCAAATTCTCTGGAATACAACAGAAACCTGAAAACCCCATCCAACCTGGAACTGAGTGAGTAATGTTTAGTCTGAAGCTATATTTTATTTCAAAAAGCCAAGAAGAAAAATGCATTACATTACTTTATAGGGACTGAATGCTAAATGAATGCTGCCAAGCTTGATACAACTTCAATTAGCACTGACGTGTCAAGTGAGAGGTGTCAAAGCCCTTTAGCCCAACAATGGCAGGAGAATGGAACAGTCTACTCCAACCAAATGGAGAGGCCTTAGAAGCTGCCTCCCGCTGTTCAGAGGTAATTAAAATACAGTACCCTGTGCATGTAAAGAATGATAAGGCAAGAAAAGATTACAAAATGAAGCTGCTTTTGGAAAATTAAGAGACTCTTTTTCTGAATATTACAAGAATGGGAACATCAGCAACCTTATCTTCCACACAAACCACTCCTGGCATGGCACAGTGCTATATTAGCACACTACCACTTTGTTAAGAGAGGGGGTGTTAACGAGGGGTGGAAACTCAGGATAGTTGACAACGAGGACTCTGAGTCAGCTCATATACAGTGGGGCAAAAACGTTTTTAGTCAGCCACCAATTGTGCAAGTTCTCCCACTTAAAAAGATGAAAGAGGCCTGTAATTTTCATCATAGGTACACTTCAAATATGACAGACAAAATGAGATTTTTTTTCTCCAGAAAATCACACTGTCGGATTTTTAATGAATTTATTTGCAAATTATGGTGGAAAATAAGTATTTGGTCACCTACAAACAAGTAAGATTTCTGGCTCTCACAGACCTGTAACTTCTTCTTTAAGAGGCTCCTCTGTCCTCCACTCGTTACCTGTATTAATGGCACCTGTTTGAACTTGTTATCAGTATAAAAGACACCTGTCCACAACCTCAAACTGTCACACTCCAAACTCCACTATGGCCAAGACCAAAGAGCATTCAAAGGACACCAGAAACAAAATTGTAGACCTGCACCAGGCTGGGAAGACTGAATCTGCAATAGGTAAGCAGCTTGGTTTGAAGAAATCAACTGTGGGAGCAATTATTAGGAAATGGAAGACATACAAGACCACTGACAATCTCCCTCAATCTGGGGCTCCATGCAAGATCTCACCCCGTGGGGTCAAAATGATCACAAGAACGGTGAGAACCACACGGAACCACACGGGGGGACCTAGTGAATGACCTGCAGGGAGCTGGGACCAAAGTAACAAAGCCTACCATCAGTAACACACTACGCCGCCAGGGACTCAAATCCTGCAGTGCCAGACGTGTCTCCCTGCTTAAGCCAGTACATGTCCAGGCCCGTCTGAAGCTTGCTAGAGAGCATTTGGATGAACCAGAAGAAGATTGGGAGAATGTCATATGGTCAGATGAAACCAAAATATAACTTTTTGGTAAAAACTCAACTCGTCGTGTTTGGAGGACAAAGAATGCTGAGTTGCATCCAAAGAACACCATACCTACTGTGAAGCATGGGGGTGGAAACATTATGCTTTGGGGCTGTTTTTCTGCGAAGGGACCAGGATGACTGATCCGTGTAAAGGAAAGAATGAATAGGGCCATGTATCGTGAGATTTTGAGTGAAAACCTCCTTCCATCAGCAAGGGCATTGAAGATGAAACATGGCTGCGTCTTTCAGCATGACAATGATCCCAAACACACCACCCGGGCAACGAAGCATTTCAAGGTCCTGGAGTGGCCTAGCTATTCTCCACATCTCAACCCCATAGAACATCTTTGGAGGGAGTTGAAAGTCCGTGTTGCCCAGCAACAGCCCCAAAGCATCACTGCTCTAGAGGAGATCAGCATGGAGGAATGGGCCAAAATACCAGAAAAAGTGTGTGAAAACCTTGTGAAGACTTACAGAAAACATTTGACCTCTGTCATTGCCAACAAAGGGTATATAACAAAGTATTGAGATAAACTCTTGTTATTGACCAAATACTTATTTTCCACCATAATTTGCAAATATATTCATTAAAAATCCTACAATGATATGATAACCTATGATAAAAACTACAGGCCTCTCTCATATTTTTAAGTGGGAAAACTTGCACAATTGGTGGCTGACTAAATACTTTTTTGCCCCACTGTAAATCTCTATAAGTCTGGAACTGTAATGGTACAGGGCAACCCCAAACAGTTTCAGCTGGACTTTCACCAAATTAAAGAATCAGCCCAGCAGGAGAAGCTCTCCCTTGAGAAAGACACCCCCACTCCGAACTGGTCAGACCAGACCTCTTCATTATATAACCCCACAGACGAGCCACCCCCAGCGGAAAGTCAACCTCCCAGCACAGAGTACTACCCTCTCATTGAAATGAAGGATACATTTACCCAGCTGGAGGTAAGGAAGGTGGAGCTGGAACAGCAGGTTATTACACTCCAGTCAGCACAGACCCAGACAACAGTCCAGTACAACAACACCCCTTAACCAGACCCGGAGAGATGGAGGTGGAGAGAGACATATATGCACTCTGGACAGTGGTGAGACAACTTCAAGAGGAGAAAGAGCAGGGGCAGGAGAATAACAGAGCACTAGAGGAGAGGATCAGACTGCTGGAGGAGAGGTTGAGGGGATGGCGTGTGACAGACAACAACCCACTAGAGAGGTGGCCACCCCGGCAGAGAAGCCAGCAGAACACCCCACCTCAGCACCCAACAAAAGTCTCGGCATCCCAGCAGAACAGTCCACACCAGACACTGACCATAGCATCGACACCACACCAGACCCTGACCATAGCATCGACATCACAGCAGAACAGACAAATGAAGAACCCCAAAACTAGCGGCTCTCACCCCCTCTGAACACCCCCCCCCCTGTCAGCCACCCTGATAGCCCTTCTGACACACACACTGAGGACATACACAAGACACAGATTAATCTCCTTATGGACTCAAATGGGAAATATATACAAGAAAAAAAACTTTTTCCCAAACACAGTGTGTCTAAACTCTGGTGTCCAAACACCCAGCCTGGCCTTGACCTTCTGTCTGAGGACCAACTAGGTTCACCTAGCCACATAATAATACACACAGGCACAAACGACCTGAGATCACAGCAGGAAAGGGTGGCCACAGCACTGAAGGGAGTGATTGAAAAAGCTTCTTCTTCTTTCACCAATACACAAGTGGTTATCTCCACCCTGCTACCACGGAAATACTTCCACCCTGCCACAATACAGCGGGTAAACGCAAGTATTTCCCGTGACTGTGCCTCAAAACCAAATGCTTTCCTGGTCCACCACTCCACCTTGGACTTGAACAGCCTCTATGACCAGGTCCACCTCTACAAGGCAGCAGTGCCCACCTTTGTCCGGACTCTAAAGGACATCGCTCTCAAACGTAACCCCAACACTTCACACAGGAGCAACAGATAATTAGACACACCACCCAGAGCAGAGAGATACTCTCCCAGACCTGCGGGACCCCCCCTGGACCTACACATAGAGGACCCACACTAGAGGACTTACATCCAGACCACAGCCCCACCAGCCACATCCACACTCCCACCCCAATCAATCAACACCCCACCACGTCAACCATGCCCACACCCCATTTAGGCCCCCTCAGATCAGACATATGCCCCTCCTGCCCACCCCATGCACCCCACCCCCGCAAAGAGGGCCTCAACATGGAAGACACACATATGCCCAGGCAGTGAGCGGGCAAACAGGCCCAAACCCCACTCTTACACTAGCCCAAGCCAATGACATGTACCAGATGCTCAGCAGGCTCTGCTCTGCTTACTGGCCTGAGGCCAAACCACATGACCAACAACATTGGACACTTTATGGAACACAAAGCCTTCACCATCTCACCCTGGAATATCCCAGGCCCGAGGTCATCTGCCTTTGGCCTAAAGAGCAGGAACCTGGACTTCATCAAATAAATTGTCAATACAGACATTGTTATCCTGCAAGAAAACTGGTATAGAGGAGACGAACCCACTGGTTGCCCTCTAGGTTAAAGAGAGCTGGTAGTCCCCATCCACCAAACAACCAGTTGTGAAACAGGGAAGGGACTCAGGGCGTATTCTAATTTGGTATAGAGCAGACCTAACTCACTCCATTAAAAACAGGAACATTTTACATTTGGCTAGAAATTCAAAAGGAAATGTTCTTAACAGAGACAAATATCCTCCCGTGTGCTACCTATATCCCCCCACTAGGATCCCCATACTTTATTGAAGACAGCTTCTCCATCCAGCTTCTCCATCCCGGCAACGCTGCAGGAAAAGGCCCAAGAAACTATATAGACAACGCTATTTCACAACGCATCAGTGACATGGCAGGAAATGTTTTGAAACAATTACTGCTTCGCATACAAGCCTGTAAATTCTATGCGTTACAGCTGGATGAGTCAACAGATGTGGCGGGCCTGGCACAGCTCCTGGTATATGTCCTTTACGTTTACGGGGGTCAATTAAGGAAGACATCCTCTTCTACAAACTACTGGAAACCAGGACAACAGGATAGGATATTCTGCCGAAGTCGTTGCCTCTCCTTGTTCGGGCGGTGCTCGGCGTTCGACGTCACCGGTCTTCTAGCCATCATTGATCCATTTTTCATTTTCCATTGGTTTTGTCTTGTCTTCCCACACACCTGTTTTCAATCCCATGCATTACCTGTTGTGTATTTAACCCTCTGTTTCCCCTCATGTCTTTGTCAGAGATTGTTTATCGTCAGTGTAGTGTTTTTTTGTATAGGTGCGCGACGGGTCTTCGTACCCATATTTATTTATATTCATTTGTCTATTTAGTGTTATGGAGCATGTTACTTGGACTTTATTAAAAGACTCAATTTTACACTCTGTTTGACTCTCCTGCACCTGACTTCCCTGCCACCTATACACATATGCCTGACAGAATCTCTGACCAAAAATATGAAGTCAGCAGGAGAGGACACTATGCTCATGGAGCTGGAGGAACGCGTTCGGGAACAAAAGGAGGAGATTGACTGTATAAGCTCCGTCATGGATCGCATTGTCCAGAATATGGATCGCTGGGAGAGACAGGGAGTTTCTCCAGCGCCACCACCACCACAACCGGAAACTCCCTTGAATGTTTTTTCCTCTCCAGAACCGAAGGTCCATTTATCCTTACCCACGGGATACATCGGAGATACTGCCGGCTGCCAGGGTTTCCTCCTTAAGCTGAACTTGTATCTAGCCACGGCCTCCCCAGTACCATCTGACCATGAGAAGAGTTACGCCCTCGTCTCATGCCTCACCGGGAAAGCCCTGGAATTGGCCAGCGCTGTGTGTAGAAGGGAGGATGCGGCGTTGGACCATTTTGAGGAGTTCACACGCCAATTCCAGATTTGTCTCTGTTCCGGATTTGATCATCCACCTGAAGGCAAAGCAGCGGGTGAGCTCCTCTATCGTCTGAGGCAGGAGACGAGGAGTGCACAGGAGTTTGCTTTGGAGTTTAGGACCTTGGCTGCCGGCGCTGGATGGAGCGACAGGGCCCTGATCGACCATTACCGTTGTAGTCTACGCGAGGACGTCCGTTGGGAGCTGGCCTGTAGAGACACCACCCTCACCTTTGACCAGCTGGTGGACATGTCCATCAAGCTGGACAACATGCTGGCTACTCGTGGACGTCTAGATCGGGGTCTGGTTGTCCCATCCTCCCGCACCCTCTCTCCCGAACTTATGGAATTGGGAGGGATGGTGCGCAGGGAGACCGGAGGGGGTTCCCGCTCGAGCACCATTCATGGTCGCAGAGGGCACACTGCTGGTCGGTGCCGGGTTGGTTCCTCTGGGAATAGAGAAGGCAGGCAGGGCATTCTGGCATCACCCCAGGTGAGTAGGCACCATTCTCATCCAGAGCCCTCTGTTGCACTGTTTGTCTCGGTCTCTTTTCCTGATTTTTCCCTGCATTCCCAGTATAAGGCGCTAGTAGATTCAGGTGCGGCTGGGAATTTCATTAATAAAAGTCTAGCTCATAGTTTAGGAATCCCTATTGTTCCTGTGGATATGCCTTTCCCTATTCATGCCTTAGATAGTTGACCATTAGGGTCAGGGTTTATCAGGGAGGTAACCGCACCTTTGTGTATGATAATGCAGGAGGGTCACAAGGAGAAGATTAGTCTTTTCCTTATTGATTCTCCTGCATATTCTGTGGTGCTAGGCCTACCCTGGTTAGCTTGCTATAACCCCACTGTTTCTTGGCCACAGAGGGTTCTCACGGGGTGGTCGCGAGAATGCTCAGGTAGGTGTTTAGGGGTTTCCGTTGGTGCTACTACGGTGGAAAGTCCAGACCAGGTCTCCACCGTGCGCATTCCCCCCGACTATGCCGATTTGGCTCTCGCCTTCTGTAAAAAGAAGGTGACTCAATTAAAACCCCATCGACGGGGGGATTGTGCGATAGATCTCCTGGAGTCCCCTGTATCCCCTGTCGCAAGCGGAGCCGGAGGCTATGGAGACATATGTCTCTGAATCCCTGCATCAGGGGTTCATCCAGCCATCTATTTCACCCGTCTCTTCGAGTTTCTTTTTTGTGAAAAAAATATGTCGGTTTACGCCCGTGCATTGATTATCGAGGTCTTAATAAAATCACAGTGAAATATAGTTACCCGCTACCTCTGATCAATACGGTTATTGAGTTAACTTCTTCGATATTGGGGGCGCTCTTTTAATTTTTGGATAAAAAAATGTTCCCGTTTTAAACAATATATTTTGTCACGAAAAGATGCTTGACTATGCATATAATTGACAGCTTTGGAAGGAAAACACTCTGACGTTTCCAAAACTGCAAAGATATTGTCTGTGAGTGCCACAGAACTAATGCTACAGGCGAAACCAAGATGAAATTTCATACAAGAAATGCCGCAGATTTTGAATGCGCTGTGTTCCAATGTCTACTTATATGGCTGTGAATGCGCCAGGAATGAGCCTACACTTTCTGTCGTTTCCCCAAGGTGTCTGCAGCATTGTGACGTATTTGTAGGCATATCATTGGAAGATTGACCATAAGAGACTACATTTACCAGGTGTCCGCTTGGTGTCCTCCGTCGAAATTATTGCGCAATCTCCAGCTGCGTCCACTTTTCCATTTGGTTCAGAGGAGAAAGGCAACTGCCACGAATGATTTATCATCGAATAGATATTTGAAAAACACCTTGAGGATTGATTCTAAACAACGTTTGCCATGTTTCTGTCGATATTATGGAGTTAATTTTGAAAAAAGTTTGGCGTTGTAATGACTGAATTTTCGTTTTTATTTCTTATCCAAACGTGACGAACAAAACGGAGCGGTTTCAACTACACAAATAATATTTTTTGGAAAAACTGAACATTTGCTATCTAACTGAGAGACTCCTCATTGAAAACATCCGAAGTTCTTCAAAGGTAAATGATTTTAATTGAATGCTTTTCTTGTTTTTGTGAAAATGTTGCCTGCTGAATGCTAGGCTTAAAGCTATGCGAGCTATCAATACTCTTACACAAATGCTTGTGTAGCTATGGTTGAAAAGCATATTTTGAAAATCTGAGATGACAGTGTTGTTAACAAAAGGCTAAGCTTGTGAGCCAATATATTTATTTCATTTCATTTGCGATTTTCATGAATAGTTAACGTTGCGTTATGCTAATGAGCTTGAGGCTATGATTACGCTCCCGGATACGGGATTGCTCGACGCTAGAGGTTAATGCACGGGGCACTTTTTTTCACAAAATTGGATCTCAGGAGTGCTTACAATCTGGTGCGTATTCGGAAGGGTGATGAGTGGAAGACGGCATTTAGCACCACCTCAGGTCATTATGAGTACCTTGTCATGCCATATGGGTTGATGAATGCTCCATCAGTTTTCCAATCATTTGTAGATGAGATCTTCAAGGACCTGCACGGTCAGGGTGTAGTGGTGTATATGGATGATATTCTGATATACTCTGCTACACGCGCCAAGCATGTGTCCCTGGTGCGCAGGTTCTTGGTTGCCTGTTGGAGCATGTTCTATATGTCAAAGCTGAGAAATGCTTGTTCTTCCAACAATCCATCTCCTTCCTAGGGCATTGGATTTCCACTTCAGGAGTGGAGATGGAGAGCGACCGCATTACAGCCGTGCGTAATTGGCCGACAACAACCACGGTAAAGGAGTTGCAGCGTTTTTTGGGGTTTGCCAATTACTATCGGAGGTTTATCTGGGGTTTTGATCAGGTGGTTGCTCCCATTACCTCACTGCTAAAGGGGGGCCCAGTGCACTTGCAGTGGTCGGCTGAGGCGAACAGGGCTTTGGGCACCTGAAGACTCTGTTTACCTTGGTGCCTGTGTTGGCTCATCCGGATCCCTCTTTGCCATTCATAGTGGAGGTGGACGCATCCGAAGCTGGGATAGGAGCAGTGCTCTCTCAGCGTTCGGGTACGCCACTGAAGCTTCGCCCCTGTGCTTTCTTTTCGAAGAAGCTCAGCCCAGCGGAGCGAAACTATGATGTGGGGAACCGAGAGCTGTTAGCTGTCGTAGAAGCCTTGAAGGTGTGGAGGCATTGGCTTGAGGGGGCTAAACACCCTTTTCTCATCTGGACTGACCACCGCAATCTGGAGTACATCCGGCAGGCGAAGAGATTGAATCCTCGCCAGGCAAGGTGGGCCATGTTTTTCACTCGTTTTGTGTTTACTCTTTCTTACAGACCAGGCTCCCAGAACGTTAAGGCAGATGCATTGTCTCGGCTGTATGACACAGAGGAGCGATCCATGGATCCCACTCCCATACTCCCAGCTTCGTGTCTGGTGGCGCCTGTAGTGTGGGAGCTGGACGAGGACATTGAGCGGGCGTCTCAGAGTACCCAGCCTTCACAAATCGCGCTGTTAAGACACTGATGTCCTTTGCAAACATGTACCTATGTGAGAGTGGGTTCTCAGCCCTCACTAGCATAACTAAATACAGGCACAGACTGTGTGGGAAATGATTTAAGACTGAGACTCTCTCCAATACAACCCAACATTGCAGTTTTGTGCAATCTTCAAGCACACCCTTCTCATTAACCTGTGGTGAGTTATTCACAATTTTCGACTAACAAATTAGATTTCCCACGAGATGGGTTGTGACAAAAACTTTGATTATTTATTCCCCTTGTTTATTTCAATGTTGATTCCTGTCTATATCACTTGCTTTGGCAATGAAAGCATATGTTTTCCATGCCAATAAAGACATTTGACTTGAATTGAATTCTGATAGAAAAAGAGAGAGAGAGAGAGAGGTGGGAAGAGAAGGAGGGTGAGAGAAGAGAGAGAGAGAGGGAGAGAGGATAGTGGAGAGTGGGAGAGAGAGAGAGAGAGAGAGAGAGGGAGAGAGGATAGTGGAGAGTGGGAGAGAGAAGAGAGAGAGAGACCGGGAGAGAGGATAGTGGAGAGTGGGAGAGAGAGAGACAGGGAGAGAGGATAGTGGAGAGTGGGAGAAAGAGAGACAGGGAGAGAAGATAGTGGAGAGTGGGAGAGAGAGAGAGAGAGACAGGGAGAGAGGATAGTGGAGAGTGGGAGAGAGAGAGACAGGGAGAGAGGATAGTGGAGACTGAGTGAGAGAGACCATCCCCCCATATCACGTCACCACCGTGTATCACACAACGCCCCTATATCACACCATCCATACTATATCACACCACGCCCCTATATTACATCATCCATACTATATCACACCACACCCCTATATCACACTATCCCCCCTATATCCCACTACCCCCCCTATATTACACAATTCCCCCTATATTACACCATCCCCTTATATTACACCATCCCCCTATATCACACCATCCCCCCCTATATCACACCATCCCCCCTATATGACACCATTCCCCCTATATCACACCATCCCCCCTATATTACACCATCCCCCTATATTACACCATCCCCCCTATATTACACCATCCCCCTATATTACACCATCCCCCCTATATGACACCATCCCCCTATATTACACCATCCCCCTATATTACACCATCCCCCCTATATTACACCATCCCCCCTATATCACACCATCCCCCTATATTACACCATCCCCCCTATATTACACCATCCCCCCTATATGACACCATCCCCCTATATTACACCATCCCCCCTATATTACACCATCCCCCCTATATTACACCATCCCCCCTATATTACACCATCCCCCCTATATGACACCATCCCCCTATATCACACCATCCCCCCTATATCACACCATCCCCCTATATCACACCATCCCCCTATATTACACCATCCCCCCTATATCACAACATCCCCCAATATTACACCATCCCCTTATATTACACCATCCCCCTATATCACACCATCCCCCCTATATCACACCATCCCCCCTATATCACACCATCCCCCCTATATCACACCATACCCCCTATATCACACCATCCCCCTTATATCATACCATCCCCCTATATGACACCATCCCCCTATATCACACCATCCCCCCTATATCACACCATCCCCCTATATCACACCATCCCCCTATATGACACCATCCCCCCTATATCACACCATTCCCCCTATATCACACCATCCCCCCTATATCACACCATCCCCCCTATATCACACCATCCCCCCTATATCACACCATCCCCCTATATCATACCATCCCCCTATATTACACCATCCCCCCTATATTACACCATCCCCCTATATTACACCATCTCCCCTATATTACACCATCCCCCTATATTACACCATCCCCCCTATATTACACCATCCCCCTATATTACACCATCCCCCCTATATTATACCATCCCCCCTATATCACACCATCCCCCCTATATGACACCATCCCCCCTATATTACACCATTCCCCCCTATATGACACCATCCCCCCTATATGACACCATCCCCCTATATTACACCATCCCCCTATATTACACCATCCCCCTATATCACACCAACCCCCCTATATTATACCATCCCCTATATCACACCATCCCCCCTATATTACACCATTCCCCCTATATGACACCATCCCCCCTATATGACACCATCCCCCTATATTACACCATCCCCCTATATTACACCATCCCCCTATATTACACCATCCCCCTATATTACACCATTCCCCCCTATATGACACCATCCCCCTATATCACACCATCCCCCTATATTACACCATTCCCCCTATATGACACCATCCCCCTATATCACACCATCCCCCCTATATTACACCATTCCCCCTATATGACACCATCCCCCCTATATGACACCATCCCCCCTATATGACACCATCCCCCTATATTACACCATCCCCCTATATTACACCATCCCCCCTATATCACACCAACCCCCTATATTATACCATCCCCCTATATCACACCATCCCCCCTATATTACACCATCCCCCTATATTACAACATCCCCCCTATATTACACCATCCCCCTATATTACACCATCCCCCTATATCACACCATCCCCCCTATATTACACCATTCCCCCCTATATGACACCATCCCCCCTATATTACACCATCCCCCCTATATCACACCATCCCCCTATATTACACCATTCCCCCCTATATGACACCATCCCCCCTATATTACACCATCCCCCTATATTACACCATCCCCCCTATATCACACCAACCCCCCTATATTATACCATCCCCCTATATTACACCATCCCCCCTATATCACACCATCCCCCCTATATTACACCATTCCCCCCTATATGACACCATCCCCCTATATTACACCATCCCCCTATATTACACCATCCCCCCTATATCACACCAACCCCCCTATATTATACCATCCCCCTATATCACACCATCCCCACTATATTACACCATCCCCCTATATTACACCAACCCCCCTATATTATACCATCCCCCCTATATCACACCATCCCCCCTATATCACACCATCCCCCCTATATCATACCATCCCCCTATATTACACCATCCCCCTATATTACACCATCCCCCTATATTACACCATCTCCCCTATATTACACCATCCCCCTATATTACACCATCCCCCCTATATTACACCATCCCCCTATATTACACCATCCCCCCTATATTATACCATCCCCCTATATCACACCATCCCCCCTATATGACACCATCCCCCCTATATTACACCATTCCCCCCTATATGACACCATCCCCCCTATATGACACCATCCCCCTATATTACACCATCCCCCTATATTACACCATCCCCCCTATATCACACCAACCCCCCTATATTATACCATCCCCCCTATATCACACCATCCCCCTATATTACACCATTCCCCCCTATATGACACCATCCCCCCTATATGACACCATCCCCCTATATTACACCATCCCCCTATATTACACCATCCCCCTATATTACACCATCCCCCCTATATTACACCATTCCCCCCTATATGACACCATCCCCCTATATCACACCATCCCCCCTATATTACACCATTCCCCCCTATATGACACCATCCCCCCTATATCACACCATCCCCCCTATATTACACCATTCCCCCTATATGACACCATCCCCCCTATATGACACCATCCCCCCTATATGACACCATCCCCCTATATTACACCATCCCCCTATATTACACCATCCCCCTATATCACACCAACCCCCCTATATTATACCATCCCCCTATATCACACCATCCCCCCTATATTACACCATCCCCCTATATTACAACATCCCCCCTATATTACACCATCCCCCTATATTACACCATCCCCCCTATATCACACCATCCCCCCTATATTACACCATTCCCCCTATATGACACCATCCCCCCTATATTACACCATCCCCCCTATATCACACCATCCCCCCTATATTACACCATTCCCCCCTATATGACACCATCCCCCCTATATTACACCATCCCCCTATATTACACCATCCCCCTATATCACACCAACCCCCTATATTATACCATCCCCCTATATCACACCATCCCCACTATATTACACCATCCCCCTATATTACACCAACCCCCCTATATTATACCATCCCCCTATATCACACCATCCCCACTATATCCCACCATCCCCCTATATTACAACATCCCCCTATATCACACCATCCCCCTATATTACACCATCCCCCTATATTACACCATCCCCCTATATTACACCATCCCCCCTATATTACACCATTCCCCCTATATCACGCCATCCCCACAATATTACACCATCCCCCCTATATTACACCATCCCCCCTATATGACACCATCCCCCCTATATTACACCATCCCCCTATTATACACCATCCCCCTATAATACACCATCCCCCTATATTACACCATCCCCCTATATTACACCATCCCCCCTATATTACACCATCCCCCTATATTACACCATCCCCCCTATATTACACCATCCCCCCTATATTACACCATCCCCCCTATATTACACCATCCCCCCTATATTACACCATCCCCCTATAATACACCATACCCCCTATATTACACCATCCCCCCTATATCACACCAACCCCCCTATATCACACCATCCCCCCTATATTACACCATCCCCCCTATATCACACCCATCCCCCTATATTACACCATCCCCCTATATTACACCATCCCCCCTATATGACACCATCCCCCTATATTACACCATCCCCCTATATTACACCATCCCCCTATATCACACCATCCCCCTATATTACACCATCCCCCCTATATTACACCATCCCCCCTATATTACACCATCCCCCTATATCACACCATCCCCCTATATTATACCATCCCCCTATATGACACCATCCCCCTATATTACACCATCCCCCCTATATTACACCATCCCCCTATATCACACCAACCCCCCTATATCACACCATCCCCCCTATATTATACCATCCCCCCTATATCACACCATCCCCCTATATTACACCATCCCCCTATATTACACCATCCCCCCTATATTACACCAACCCCCCTATATCACACCATCCCCCTATATTACACCATCCCCCCTATATCACACCATCCCCCCTATATTATACCATCCCCCCTATATCACACCATCCCCCCTATATTACACCATCCCCCTATATTACACCATCCCCCCTATATCACACCAACCCCCCTATATCACACCATCCCCCTATATTATACCATCCCCCCTATATCACACCATCCCCCCTATATTACACCATCCCCCTATATCACACCATCCCCCCTATATTATACCATCCCCCTATATCACACCATCCCCCTATATTACACCATCCCCCCTATATTACACCATCCCCCTATATTACACCATCCCCCTATATTACACCATCCCCCCTATATTACACCATCCCCCTATATCACACCAACCCCCCTATATCACACCATCCCCCCTATATTATACCATCCCCCTATATCACACCATCCCCCTATATTACACCATTCCCCTATATTACACCATCCCCCTATATTACACCATCCCCCTATATTACACCATCCCCCTATATTACACCATCCCCCCTATATTACACCATCCCCCTATATTACACCATCCCCCTATATTACACCATCCCCGTATATTACACCATCCCCCCTATATTACACCATCCCCCTATATCACACCATCCCCCCTATATTACACCATCCCCCCTATATTACACCATCCCCCCTATATTACACCATCCCCCTATAATACACCATCCCCTATAATACACCATCCCCCTATAATACACCATCCCCCTATATTACACCATCCCCCTATAATACACCATCCCCCCTATATTACACCATCCCCCTATATTACACCATCCCCCTATATCACACCATCCCCCTATATCACACCATCCCCCCTATATTACACCATCCCCCCTATATTACACCATCCCCCCTATATTACACCATCCCCCTATAATACACCATCCCCCTATATTACACCATCCCCCCTATATTACACCATCCCCCTATAATACACCATCCCCCTATATTACACCATCCCCCTATAATACACCATCCCCCCTATATTAAACCATCCCCCTATATTACACCATCCCCCTATATTACACCATCCCCCCTATATGACACCATCCCCCATATTACACCATCCCCCTATATTACACCATCCCCCTATATTACACCATCCCCCTATATTACACCATCCCCCTATATTACACCATCCCCCCTATATTACACCATCCCCCCTATATTACACCATCCCCCTATATTACACCATCCCCCCTATATTACACCATCCCCCTATATGACACCATCCCCCTATATTACACCATCCCCCTATATTACACCATCCCCCCTATATTACACCATCCCCCTATATTACACCATCCCCCTATATTACACCATCCCCCTATATTACACCATCCCCCTATATGACACCATCCCCCTATATTACACCATCCCCCTATATTACACCATCCCCCTAGATTACACCATCCCCCCTATATTACACCATCCCCCCTATATTACACCATCCCCCTATATTACACCATCCCCCTATATTACACCATCCCCCTATATTACACCATCCCCCTATATGACACCATCCCCCTATATTACACCATCCCCCTATATTACACCATCCCCCTATATTACACCATCCCCCCTATATTACACCATCCCCCTATATTACACCATCCCCCCTATATTACACCATCCCCCTATATTACACCATCCCCCTATATTACACCATCCCCCCTATATTATACCATCCCCCTATATTACACCATCCCCCTATATTACACCATCCCCCTATATTACACCATCCCCCCTATATTACACCATCCCCCCTATATTACAACATCCCCCTTTTATACACCATCCCCCCTATATTACACCATCCCCCTATAATACACCATCCCCCCTATATTACACCATCCCCCTATAATACACCATCCCCCTATATTACACCATCCCCCTATAATACACCATCCCCCCTATATTACACCATCCCCCTATATTACACCATCCCCCTATATGACACCATCCCCTATATTACACCATCCCCCTATATTACACCATCCCCCCTATATTACACCATCCCCCCTATATCACACCATCCCCCCTATATTACACCATCCAACCTATATTACACCATCCCCCTATATTACACCATCCCCCCTATATTACACCATCCCCCCTATATTACACCATCCCCCTATATTACACCATCCCCCTATATTACACCATCCCCCTATATTACACCATCCCCCTATATTACACCATCCCCCTATATTACACCATCCCCCTATATTACACCATCCCCCTATATGACACCATCCCCCCTATATTACACCATCCCCCTATATTACACCATCCCCCTATATTACACCATCCCCCTATATTACACCATCCCCCTATATTACACCATCCCCCCTATATTACACCATCCCCCTATATTACACCATCCCCCTATATTACACCATCCCCCTATATGACACCATCCCCCTATATTACACCATCCCCCCTATATGACACCATCCCCCTATATTACACCATCCCCCTATATTACACCATCCCCCCTATATTACACCATCCCCCTATATTACACCATCCCCCTATATTACACCATCCCCCCTATATTACACCATCCCCCCCTATATTACACCATCCCCCTATATTACACCATCCCCCCTATATTATACCATCCCCCTATATTACACCATCCCCCCTATATCACACCATCCCCCTATATTACACCATCCCCCTATATTACACCATCCCCCTATATTACACCATCCCCCTATATCACACCATCCCCCCTATATCACACCATCCCCCCTATATTACACCATCCCCCCTATATCACACCATCCCCCCTATATCACACCATCCCCCTATATTACACCATCCCCCCTATATCACACCATCCCCCCTATATCACACCATCCCCCCTATATTACACCATCCCCCCTATATCACACCATCCCCCCTATATTTCACTATCCCCCCTATATCACACCATCCCCCCTATATTACACCATCCCCCTATATTACACCATCCCCCTATATCACACCATCCCCCCTATATTACACCATCCCCCCTATATTACACCATTCCCCCTATATCACACCATCCCCCTATATTACACCATCCCCCCTATATTACACCATTCCCCCCTATATTACACCATTCCCCCCTATATGACACCATTCACCCTATATTACACCATTCCCCCTATATGACACCATCCCCCTATATTACACCATCCCCCCTATATTACACCATCCCCCCTATATCACACCATCCCCCTATATCACACCATCCCCCCTATATTACACCATCCCCCCTATATCACACCATCCCCCCTATATTTCACTATCCCCCTATATCACACCATCCCCCTATATTACACCATCCCCCTATATTACACCATCCCCCCTATATCACACCATCCCCCTATATTACACCATCCCCCCTATATTACACCATTCCCCCTATATTACACCATCCCCCTAAATTACACCATCCCCCTATATTACACCATCCCCCCTATATTACACCATTCCCCCCTATATGACACCATTCACCCTATATTACACCATTCCCCCTATATGACACCATCCCCCTATATTACACCATCCCCCTATATTACACCATTCCCCCCTATATGACACCATTCCCCCTATATGACAACATCCCCCTATATTACACCATTCCCCCCTATATGACACCATCCCCCTATATTACACCATCCCCCTATATTACACCATTCCCCCCTATATGACACAATCCCCCTATATCACACCATTCCCCCTATATTACACCATTCCCCCCTATATGACACCATCCCCCTATATTACACCATCCCCCTATATTACACCATTCCCCCTATATGACACCATTCCCCCTATATGACACCATCCCCCTATATTACACCATCCCCCTCTATATCACACCATCCCCCCTATATTACACCATCCCCCTATATTACACCATTCCCCCCTATATGACACCATCCCCCTATATTACACCATCCCCCCTATATTACACCATTCCCCCTATATGACACCATCCACCCTATATTACACCATCCCCCCTATATTACACCATCCCCCCTATATCACACAATCCCCCCTATATTACACCATCCCCCTATATGACACCATCCCCCCCTATATCACACCATTCCCCCTATATGACACCATTCCCCCTATATTACACCATCCCCCTATATTACACCATTCCCCCCTATATGACACCATCCCCCTATATTACACCATTCCCCCCTATATGACACCATTCCCCCTATATTACACCATTCCCCCTATATTACACCATTCCCCCTATATTACACCATCCACACTATATTACACCATTCCCCCTATATGACACCATTCCCCCTATATTACACCATCCCCCCTATATTACACCATTCCCCCCTATATGACACCATCCCCCTATATTACACCATCCCCCCTATATTACACCATTCCCCCCTATATGACACCATCCCCCTATATTACACCATCCCCCCTATATTACACCATCCCCCTATAATACACCATCCGCCCCTATATTACACCATCCCCCTATAATACACCATCCCCCCTATATTACAACATCCCCCTATATTACACCATCCCCACTATATTACACCATCCCCCCTATATTACACCATTCCCCCTATATTACACCATCCCCCCTATATTACACCATCCCCCTATATTACACCATTCCCCCCTATATCACACCATCCCCCCTATATCACACCATCCCCCCTATATGACACCATTCCCCTTATATCACACCATCCCCCCTATATTACACCATCCCCCTATATTACACCATCCCCCTATATTACACCATCCCCCCTATATGACACCATCCCCCCTATATTACACCACCCCCCCTATATCACACCATCCCCCTATATCACACCATCCCCCCTATATTACACCATCCCCCTATATTACACCATCCCCCCTATATTACACCACCCCCTATATTACACCATCCCCCTATATTACACCATCCCCCCTATATTACACCATCCCCCCTATATTACACCATCCCCCTATATTACACCATCCCCCCTATATCACACCATCCCCCCTATATTGCACCATCCCCCTATATTACACCATCCCCCTATATTACACCATCCCCCTTATATTACACCACCCCCTATATTACACCATCCCCCCTATATTACACCACCCCCCTATATCACACCATCCCCCTATATTACACCATCCCCCCTATATTACACCATCCCCCTATATTACACCACCCCCTATATCACACCATCCCCCTATATTACACCATCCCCCCTATATTACACCATCCCCCTATATTACACCATCCCCCTATATTACACCATCCCCCCTATATTACACCATCCCTCCTATATTACACCATCCCCCTATATTACACCATCCCCCTATATTACACCATCCCCCCTATATTACACAATCCCCCTATATTACACCACCCCCCTATATCACACCATCCCCCTATATCACACCATCCCCCTATATTACACCATCCCCCTATATTACACCATCCCCCCTATATTACACCATCCCCCTATATTACACCATCCCCCTATATGACACCATTCCCCCTATATTACACCATCCCCCCTATATTACACCATTCCCCCTATATGACACCATCCCCCTATATTACACCATTCCCCCCTATATGACACCATTCCCCCTATATTACACCATTCCCCCTATATTACACCATCCCTATATTACACCATTCCCCCTATATGACACCATCCCCCTATATTACACCATTCCCCCTATATGACACCATTCCCCCTATATTACACCATTCCCCCTATATTACACCATTCCCCCCTATATTACACCATCCACACTATATTACACCATTCCCCCCTATATGACACCATTCCCCCTATATTACACCATCCCCCCTATATTACACCATTCCCCCTATATGACACCATCCCCCTATATTACACCATCCCCCCTATATTACACCATTCCCCCCTATATGACACCATCCCCCCTATATTACACCATCCCCCTATATTACACCATCCCCCTATAATACACCATCCGCCCCTATATTACACCATCCCCCTATAATACACCATCCCCCCTATATTACAACATCCCCCTATATTACACCATCCCCACTATATTACACCATCCCCCCTATATTACACCATTCCCCCCTATATTACACCATCCCCCCTATATTACACCATCCCCCTATATTACACCATTCCCCCTATATCACACCATCCCCCCTATATCACACCATCCCCCTATATGACACCATTCCCCTTATATCACACCATCCCCCTATATTACACCATCCCCCTATATTACACCATCCCCCTATATTACACCATCCCCCTATATTACACCATCCCCCTATATTACACCATCCCCCCTATATGACACCATCCCCCTATATTACACCACCCCCCTATATCACACCATCCCCCTATATCACACCATCCCCCCTATATTACACCATCCCCCTATATTACACCATCCCCCTATATTACACCACCCCCTATATTACACCATCCCCCCTATATTACACCATCCCCCTATATTACACCATCCCCCCTATATTACACCATCCCCCTATATTACACCATCCCCCCTATATCACACCATCCCCCTATATTGCACCATCCCCCCTATATTACACCATCCCCCTATATTACACCATCCCCCTTATATTACACCACCCCCTATATTACACCATCCCCCCTATATTACACCACCCCCTATATCACACCATCCCCCTATATTACACCATCCCCCCTATATTACACCATCCTCCCTATATTACACCACCCCCTATATCACACCATCCCCCCTATATTACACCATCCCCCCTATATTACACCATCCCCCCTATATTACACCATCCCCCTATATTACACCATCCCCCCTATATTACACCATCCCCCCTATATTACACCATCCCCCCTATATTACACCATCCCCCTATATTACACCATCCCCCTATATTACACCATCCCCCCTATATTACACCACCCCCCTATATCACACCATCCCCCTATATCACACCATCCCCCCTATATTACACCCCCCCTATATCACACCATCCCCCTATATCACACCATCCCCCTATATTACACCATCCCCCTATATTACACCATCCCCCCTATATTACACCATCCCCCTATATTACACCATCCCCCTATATTACACCATCCCCCCTATATGACACCATTCCCCCTATATTACACCATCCACCCTATATTACACCACCCCCCTATATTACACCATCCCCCCTATATTACAGCATCCCCCTATATTACACCATCCCCCCTATATTACACCATCCCCCTATATTACACCATCCCCCCTATATCACACCATCCCCCCTATATTACACCATCCCCCTATATTACACCATCCCCCCTATATTACACCATCCCCCATATATCACACCATCACCCAATATCCCATCATCCCCCCTATATTACACCATCCCCACTATACTACCTAATCCCTCCCATATTACACCACCCCCCCTATATTTCACCACCCCCTGCCTATATCACACACCAGAGATATTTGATATCTTGAAACCAACGCTACTCTTCCTTATTTTAAGAGTGTGTTCTCCTTCCCAGACCCAGTACTTTCTCACTCTCTCCATCATCAGCTCCTCTCTCAGTCTGATGACTATCAGGGCTAGCTCTGAGGAGTACCAGTGTCTGACCAGGCCAAATAGACATACTCTTAATATTAACATGTGAGAGAGGGAGAGACAAAGAAAGAGAGAAGGGAGAGAGAGAGGGAGATAAAGAGAGAGAGAAACAGAGAGAGAGGGAGAGATAGCAATGGAGATGGAGAGTGATAGAGAGAGACAGAGTGGTAGACTCTTCATTGATTTAGACTTGAGCAAGGTCACCCGGTTCATCACTGTGACTTTGGCAACCAACATACACACACAAACACACACACACTCCTGTCCAGATCTGCAACGCATCACTTGTTACAAGGTTTCCATGGGGACCCAATCATGTCACAACTAGCCAATGGCTAAAGTGTGTGTGTGTGTGTGTGTGTGTGTGTGTGTGTGTGTGTGTGTGTGTGTGTGTGTGTGTGTGTGTGTGTGTGTGTGTGTGTGTGTGTGTGTGTGTGTGTGTGTGTGTGTGTGTGTGTGTGTGTGTGTGTGTGTGTGTGTGTGCCTGCGTGTGTGTGTGTGCCTGCGTGTGCGTGTGTGTGTGTCTAAAGACTTGGTCTGGGACTTGTGAGTTGTCCAACAATTGAGAGTTGTTGGAGATAATTGAATGAAAGTTATTTCTCAAATACGTAGCGATGATAGTCTGAAATGGTTATGTTTTATTAAACATATTATCTCTGTCTGCTCATATTCACAGTGATTATGTTTTATTAAACATATTATCTCTGCCTGCTCATATTCAACGTTATTATGTTTTATTAAACATATTATCTCTGTCTGCTCATATTCACAGTGATTATGTTTTATTAAACATATTATCTCTGCCTGCTCATATTCAACGTTATTATGTTTTATTAAACATATTATCTCTGCCTGCTCATATTCAACGTTATTATGTTTTATTAAACATATTATCTCTGTCTGCTCATATTCACAGTGATTATGTTTTATTAAACATATTATCTCTGTCTGCTCATATTCACAGTGGTTATGTTTTATTAAACATATTAGCTCTGTCAGCTCATATTCAACGTGATTATGTTTTATTAAACATATTATCTCTGTCTGCTCATATTCACAGTGATTATGTTTTATTAAACATATTATCTCTGTCTGCTCATATTCACAGTGATTCTGTTATATTAAACATATTATCTCTGTCTGCTCATATTCACAGTGATTATGTTTTATTAAACATATTATCTCTGTCTGCTCATATTCACAGTGATTATGTTTTATTAAACATATTATCTCTGTCTGCTCATATTCAACGTGATTATGTTTTATTAAACATATTATCTCTGTCTGCTCATATTCACAGTGGTTATGTTTTATTAAACATATTAGCTCTGTCAGCTCATATTCACAGTGATTATGTTTTATTAAACATATTAGCTCTGTCAGCTCATATTCAACGTGATTATGTTTTATTAAACATATTAGCTCTGTCTGCTCATATTCAACGTGTCATAGTCCTTGATCAACTCCACATAGCCCACAATATAACCACTATACAGTATACTTTCCTCTACAGCCTGGGAGGGTTATCCTGTATGCCAGGGATGAGACTGGGTATTGGTCTCTGGTACAGAATAATGTCAGGAAGCTGGGGTGTTGCCTATTGCACCCCAGAGTTGTTTGAATCCTTTGTGTGTGGAGCTGCTGTCAGCAGCCTAGACTCAGACAGGAAATGAAAGCAGTAAACTCAGCCTGAGTCACAGACTAAGACCATGCATGACACTGATTCAGTTAGCAAGGAGGAAGAGAGAGAGCGAGATAGAGAAAGAGGGTAATAGAGAGAGGGAGGAGAGAAAGAGCTGGAGAGACAGGGAGATGGAGAAAGGGAATGAGAGAGATTGGAAGAGAGAGAGAACAAAAGAGAGAGTGAGAGATCGCAAAAAGGGAGAGAGAGATATGTCTATCTTCATTAAACCTTTGTGAGTGCAATGTTTACGGTTAATTTCTAATAGATCTTTGTTGATATTGTTTTGTGGCTACTCACTTTTGTTTATTTAACTTGCTTTGGCAATGTAAACACATTTCCCATGCCAATGAATTCCCTATGAATTGAATTTAAAATTGAGAGACAGAGAGCTAGAGCGCGAGAGAGAGAGCGAGAGACCTGATTGTTTTGTGTCGGTCCGCTATCTAAGTTGAACTGCATTTAATTTACATATTAATGAGGAATGCACACATACACTGAGTGTACAAAACATTATAAACATTGTCTTAATATTGAGTTGCACCACCTTTTGCACACTTGAACAGCCTCAATTTGTTGAGGCATGGACTCCACATGGTGTTGAAAGCATTCTACAAGGATCTTGGTCCGTGTGGACTCCAATGCTTCCCACAGTTCGTGTTAAGTTGGCTGGATGTTCTTTGGGCTGTGGGTCATTGTTGATACACATGGAAAAATGTTGAGCGTGAAAAACCCAGCAGCGTTGCAGTTCTTGACACAAAGCGATGCGCCTGGCTGGGGCTGCGGAAGACACACATTATCCTCAGCCGGTGAAATAACTGTGGGTCTCAAGGTAAATGACCACTAATTAACATAAACACATTTAGCATCTCCTGGCTTCCACTTCCTACAAGCCACTGATGAAGACCTTTGAAACATTTGCAAGTCTAATTAGTCCATGTAATATACAGTTGAAGTCAGAGGTTTACCACTCCACAAATGTCTTGTTAACGAACTATAGTTTTGGCACGTCTGTTAGGACATCTACTTTGTACCTGACACAAGTCATTTTTCCAACAATTGTTTACAGACAGATTATTCCACTTATAATTTACTGTATCACAATTCCAGTGGGTCAGAAGTTTACATTGACTGTGCCTTTAATTAAACAGCTTGGAAAATGCCAGAAAATTATGTCATGGCTTTAGAAGCTTCTGATAGACTTCAAACCCAGTGCCTCTTTGCTTAACATCATGGGAAAATCAAAAGAAGTCAGCCAAGACCTCAGAAAAAAATTGTATATCTCCACAAGTCTGGTTCATCCTTGAGAGCTGTTATGTCCTGATCTGTTTCACCTGTCCTTGTGATCCCCTCCAGATGTCACTTATTTTCCCCAGTGTATTTATCCCTGTGTTTCCTGTCTTTCTGTGCCAGTTCGTCTAGTATGTTTCAAGTCAACCAGCGTGTTTTTCCCGTGCTCTTGCTTTTGCTATTCTCTCTTAGCTAGTCCTTCCGGTTTTAACAATTGCCTGTTTTCTGGACTCTGTACCTGCCTGCCGGATCAGTCTGCCTGCCCTGTCCTTGAGCCTGCCTGCCACTCTGTACCTCCTGGACTCTGTACCTGCCTGCCCTGACCTTGAGCCTGTACCTGCCTGCCGGATCAGTCTGCCTGCCCTGTCCTTGAGCCTGCCTGCCACTCTGTACCTCCTGGACTCTGTACCTGCCTGCCCTGACCTTGAGCCTGTACCTGCCTGCCGGATCAGTCTGCCTGCCCTGTCCTTGAGCCTGCCTGCCACTCTGTACCTCCTGGACTCTGTACCTGCCTGCCCTGACCTTGAGCCTGTACCTGCCTGCCGGATCAGTCTGCCTGCCCTGTCCTTGAGCCTGCCTGCCACTCTGTACCTCCTGTACTCTGTACCTGCCTGCCCTGACCTTGAGCCTGTACCTGCCTGCCGGATCAGTCTGCCTGCCCTGTCCTTGAGCCTGCCTGCCACTCTGTACCTCCTGTACTCTGTACCTGCCTGCCCTGACCTTGAGCCTGTACCTGCCTGCCGGATCAGTCTGCCTGCCCTGACCTTGAGCCTGCCTGCCACTCTGTACCTCCTGGACTCTGATCTGGTTTTGACCTTCTGCATGTCCATGACTATTCTCTAACCTACACCTTTTGGAATTATTAAATATTACACACTCACACCATCTGCCTCCTGTGTCTGCATCTGAGTCCTAATCGGAGCAATTTCCAAACGCCTGAAGGTACCACGTTCATCTGTACAAACAATAGTAAGCAAGTATAAACACCATGGGACCACGCAGCCGTTATACTGCTCAGGAAGGAGACTCATTCTGTCCCCTAAGATGAACGTACTTTGCTGAGAAAAGTGCAAATCAATCCCAGGAAAAGCAGGAAAACAACATTATCAAGAGTGACCATCAATGTGATTCTTCTTGAAATGCTTTTATTATAAAAGTGCATTTTATATGGTGAAAATTATCTTCCCCAAACCTGAAACACACACTGCTTATGTAACCAGTTAGGCTCTATACCCCTTGTAAAGCAGATTAATGGGTTTAATTTTAAGAAGTTATTTGGCCACTTTAGTTGTGATACAAACCTTATCAAAACATATAGGACTATGGGCTAGGCTACATGAGGTGTGATAATATGATTAGAAAAAGTCACACAAAAAAAAGATATTGTTTCTTATGCTGGGCATCATTCACAAGTGACAGGCTAATATTATAACCCATCAGAACATTATTGACTTAATATTGTCTTTACCTATAATAAATAATATATATGTGACTTTGTTTTAATTTAGAATGGACCAGTATCATGCACCTGTCTCAAAACAGGGGCAAGGGGGAACATGTATGTCATCTATGCACTTATCCAGCGGTTCATTTTCATGCCAGCCAGGTTGTCACACCCTGATCTGTTTCACCTGTCTTTGTGATTGTCTTCACCCCCCTCCAGGTGTCGCACATCTTCCCCATTATCCCCAGTGTATTTATACCCGTATTCTCTGTTTGTCTGTTGTCTTGTCAAGCCTACCAGCATCTTTTTCCGTGCTCCTGTTTTTCCTTCACTCTTTTTTCTAGCCCTCCTGGTTCAGACCTGTGCTGCCTGCCCTGACACTGAGCCCTCCTGGTTCAACCTGTTCTGCCTGCCCTGACACTGAGCCCTCCTGGTTCAACCTGTGCTGCCTGCCCTGACACTGAGCCCTCCTGGTTCAGACCTGTTCTGCCTGCCCTGACACTGAGCCCTCCTGGTTCAACCTGTGCTGCCTGCCCTGACACTGAGCCCTCCTGGTTCAACCTGTTCTGCCTGCCCTGACACTGAGCCCTCCTGGTTCAACCTGTGCTGCCTGCCCTGACACTGAGCCCTCCTGGTTCAGACCTGTTCTGCCTGCCCTGACACTGAGCCCTCCTGGTTCAACCTGTTCTGCCTGCCCTGACACTGAGCCCTCCTGGTTCAGACCTGTTCTGCCTGCCCTGACACTGAGCCCTCCTGGTTCAGACCTGTGCTGCCTGCCCTGACACTGAGCCCTCCTGGTTCAACCTGTTCTGCCTGCCCTGACACTGAGCCCTCCTGGTTCAGACCTGTGCTGCCTGCCCTGACACTGAGCCCTCCTGGTTCAACCTGTTCTGCCTGCCCTGACACTGAGCCCTCCTGGTTCAGACCTGTTCTGCCTGCCCTGACACTGAGCCCTCCTGGTTCAACCTGTTCTGCCTGCCCTGACACTGAGCCCTCCTGGTTCAGACCTGTTCTGCCTGCCCTGACACTGAGCCCTCCTGGTTCAGACCTGTTCTGCCTGCCCTGACACTGAGCCCTCCTGGTTCAACCTGTTCTGCCTGCCCTGACACTGAGCCCTCCTGGTTCAGACCTGTTCTGCCTGCCCTGACACTGAGCCCTCCTGGTTCAGACCTGTGCTGCCTGCCCTGACACTGAGCCCTACTGGTTCAGACCTGTTCTGCCTGCCCTGACACTGAGCCCTCCTGGTTCAGACCTGTTCTGCCTGCCCTGACACTGAGCCCTCCTGGTTCAGACCTGTTCTGACCTCGAGCCTGCTTGCTCCCCTGTACCTTCTGGACTATGACCGGGTTAATGAACTTCTGCCTGTCCTCAACCTGCCTATTGCCTGCCCCTTGTATTTTAATAAATATCAGAGACTCTAACCATCTGCCTCCAGTGTCTGCATCTGGGTCTCGCCCTGTGTCGTTATACAGGTAGGCTATACTCCGGTTGTAAAGATAAGCAATGTGCTTAATATTTGCTTAATATTAGGATAGTTGAAAAATAAATATAGTAGGTCTATCCTGTACAAAGCTGATGGGATCCTCTTTTTCATAGAGGCGGCAGGTAGCCTAGTTGTTCGAGCGTTGGGCCAGTAACCAAAAGGTTGCTGGATTGAATGCCCAAGCTGACAAGGTCAAAATCTGTCATTTTTCCACTGAGCAAAAGGCAGTTAATCCACCTTTCCCCAGGAGCCGAAGACGTGGATGTCGATTATGGCAGAGCCCCTATCACCTCTCTGATTCAGAGGGGTTGGGTTAAATTCCGGAGCCGAAGACGTGGATGTCGATTATGGCAGAGCCCCTATCACCTCTCTGATTCAGAGGGGTTGGGTTAAATTCCGGAGCCGAAGACGTGGATGTCGATTATGGCAGAGCCCCTATCACCTCTCTGATTCAGAGGGGTTGGGTTAAATTCAGGAGCCGAAGACGTGGATGTCGATTATGGCAGAGCCCCTATCACCTCTCTGATTCAGAGGGGTTGGGTTAAATTCCGGAGCCGAAGACGTGGATGTCGATTATGGCAGAGCCCCTATCACCTCTCTGATTCAGAGGGGTTGGGTTAAATTCCGGAGCCGAAGACATGGATGTCGATTATGGCAGAGCCCCTATCACCTCTCTGAATCAGAGGGGTTGGGTTAAATTCCGGAGCCGAAGACGTGGATGTCGATTATGGCAGAGCCCCTATCACCTCTCTGAATCAGAGGGGTTGGGTTAAATTCGGAAGACACATTTCAGTTGAATGCATGCAGTTGTACAACTGACTAGGTATACCCCTTTCCCTCACATCACTGTTTTCTCACACAATTGCATAGCCTATAGAAATGTTGCGCAACATGAGCACGTGGGCTCTCATGGAGTTTTGGATTAGATTTTCAAATTCATTTGAATTGATGTCAGAGGGACAATAGAGTGCTGACAACCAGGCAGTTAGCAAGTTTGATAGGATACTAATGACCGTCAGCAGCATCAGAGCTTGGAGAAGCCTAATTACCGTGACTCAACGGTCACATGGAATTGGACTGCCTCCATGACTCGTGACTGCCAGTGTGGCGGTAATACGGTCACAGTAACAGCCCTACACCTGGCAGCTACAGTACTACCGTACCCCATTCCAAGGCACTTCAACATGTTGTCTGGCCCATTCACCCTCTGAATGGCACACAAACAATCCATGTCTCAATTGTCTCAAGGCTTAAAAATCCTTATTTAACCTGTCTCCTCCCCTTCATCAACACTGATTAAAGTGGATTGACATCAATAAGGAAAAATAGCTTTCACCTGGATTCACCTTCCATTAAGTAATGGAAAGAGCATGTTCCTAATGCCTTGTACACTGTGAACACACTAACATTGCAGGCCCGCACACACACACACACACACACACACACACACCCCCCCTTGGGAATAGGTTATATTGCCACACATTCTAAACCCAACAGGACCTTTAATGAGGAGATCTGTGGTATAGCTTGATAGATAAACCATTTTATAACACTAGATATAATCCACAGGGAATTCAGTCCGTCCCCATTGTTTGGTTATCAGGAGGTATCTACTGTTCAGCCATCACTCATTGATTTGGCCCTCTGTGTCCTTTGTCTCCATAGAGACTGCCTGACCTATCAGAGATGAGTGCAGGGGGACGGGTGAGAGGTCAAATTGGACGAGTGTCACGTTCCCGCTCGCTTCCCTTATCTCTGAACATGACAAGGCTACAGAAGCAGACTGTGTGTGTTTGTGTGTGTTTGTGTGTGTGTTTGTGTGTGTGTTTGTGTTTGTGTTTGTGTGTGTGTGTGTGTTTGTGTGTGTATGTGTGTGTGTGTGTGTGTGTGTTTGTGTGTTTGTGTGTTTGTGTGTATGTGTGTGTGTGTGTGTGTGGGGGGTTCTTTATCTCAGCTACAAATGGATGTTGTTTTTAAGTATCTGTTTACAGGGCATTCGGAAAGTATTCAGACCCCTTGACTTTTTCCACATTTTGTTACGTTACAGCCTTATTCTAAAATGGTTTAAATCGTTTTTTTTTACCTCATTAATCTGTACACAATACCCCATAATGACGAAGCAAAAACAGAAGGCCCTGTATCTCTGAACCAGTTCTCTTCACTGACAAGAGGAAATGACAACTGAAATACACTTAACTGTTTAAACTGTAGTTGACTGGTTATCCAACCCAGGTCATCAGTAAAACTCAAGACCACGTTAGTCCACTGAGCTAAAGCCTTTAAGTCTTTAAGGATACTCCCAGTGGCCGAACTTCATCCCTCAGTGGTTTGAAGGCTTTCGCAACAGAGCCTATTCCAGCTTCATCTTAGGCAGGGGGACCCGCTCCATTGGAGCAGCTGATAGGCTTCTCAACGCCCATTCACACGGCCAATCACTAGTCACGGATGGGTTAGGTTCCATATGTCTGGTGCCCTCCCATTAGAGATAAAAACGCATGCATGCTTACACACACAAACACGCAAGTCCACACAAACACACACACACCTACACACACACCTACACACGCAAGTACACACAAACACAAACACTCCTACACACACACACACACACACACCTACACACGCAAGTACAAACAAACACAAACAATCCTACACACACACACACACACACACACACACACACACAGGCAAGTACACACAAACCCACATGCACGCTTACACACATAAACACACACAAGTAGACACAAACCCACATGCACGCTTACACACATAAACACACACAAGTACACACAAACCCACATGCACGCTTACACACACAAACACACGCAAGTGCACACACACACACATTCTAAGCTTTGGCAAAGGTCCTCCAGTCTTGATGTAAACTCAAAAGTAGTCTCTCGGGGATATCTCCTTGGCTAGCCTGGCTTAGACACGCTTGCGAAAGACCTCATGCTCCACAGAAAAATTACACACAAGGATTTGGTCACAGTTCTCACCTAAGAAACGTGATTGTAGCTAAACACTGCACTCTCACAGAGACACCGCGGTCAAACAAGCTTATATCTGGCAGATAGAACAGCTTTTAAAAAGCCTGACAGTAGCGAAACACTGACAAAATCATCGGAAGAAACCAGTTGTTTTTCATAGTTGATGACTAGTGAGGTGGTTTGTTCCCGGCATCACAGAGAGAAGCTCTGTAGTTTGTTTGAACACTCTCAAAGTTAGTTGAGTCTGAAAACGTGGACAATGAGGGTCTGAGAATTAAGATGGAATGCTGAAGGAGTGACTTGAACTCACTAAACCTGTTATCTTTTCAAATGGTTTTCTATTGTATAGCTATGTTATCTGGCTACCGAATATGCCTGGACCCAGGAAACATGAAACTATTGGAAAGTCATCACAGTCTTCTGGAATGTAGAAGTGTCAGTGAATTGTGTGTGCGTCCGTGCGAGCGTCCGTGCGTGTGTACCCTTATCCTACTCCTCCTCTGTTCCTCTGGTGATGTAGAGGTTAACCCAGGCCCTGCAGCCCCCAGCAGCACTCACATTCCCCAGGCACTCTCATTTGTTGACTTCTCTTTCTAAAATTATCTGCCGAAATTGTTGCAACCCCTTTCTAAGTATAAATCAGTGATGTCGCTCTTGCTGCTGGTGATTCTCTTATCCACCTCTACGCAGATGACACCATTCTGTATACATCTGGCCCTTCTTTGGACACTCTGTTAAACTTCTTGTGGGCAGGTGCCAGTATTCGGTATTTCAGATGACTGACGTGCCCAAAGTAACATGCCTATTACTCAGGCCCAGAAGCTAGGATATGCATATAATTGGGACTATCAAAGGAATACCTCCCAGATTGCAGTTCCTAGAGCTTCCAGTAGATGTCAACAGTCTTTAGAAAGAGTTTCAGGCTTGTTTTTTGAAAAATCAGCTAGAATTTGTAGTTTTTTTAAGTGGCTCCCATTTTGGCTGTAGTGTGGTGGCGCGCGTGGATGAGGGCGCGCACTTCGTTATTTATCTCCGGTAGTGAACATATTCTCCATCTTACATTTTATGGTTTATTTACATATTAGGGTACCTGAGGATTGATTAGAAACATTGTTTGACTTGTTTGGACAAAGTTTATTGGTAACTTTCGAGATTCATTTGTATGCATTTTGAACGAGGGAAACCGGTGGATTACTGAATCAAGCGCGCCAATTGAACTGATTTTTTTGGGATATAAAGAAGGACTTTATCGAACAAAAGGACCATTTTTTATGTAGCTGGAACCCTTTGGATTGCAAACAGAGGAAGATATTCAAACGTAAGTGATTTATTTTATTGCTATTTCTGATTTTCTAAACGCCTCTGCTTGTTTGGAAAATGTTTATTGCTTGTTTATTGTATGCGGGGAGCTGTCCTCAGATAATCACAGAGTATGCATGGTAAAGCCTTTTTGAAATCTGACAAAGCGGCTGGATTAACAAGAAGTTAAGCTTTTAAATGATGTAGGACACTTGTATTTTCATGAATGTTTAATATTACGATTTTGTATTTTGAATTTGGCGCCCCCCATTTTCACCAGGTGTTGTCGAATTTGGTCCCGCTAGAGGGGTTTATGCAGTAAGAGGTTAACAAACCTCCAAACAAGCTTCAATGCCACACAACACTCCTTCCATGGCCTGCAACTGCTTTTAAATGCTAGTAAAACTAAATGCATGCTCTTCAATCAAATGCTGCCCGCACCTGCCCACCTGACTAGCATCAATTATCTGGACGGTTCTGACTTGTATATGTGGACAACTACAAATACCTAGCTGTCTGGTTAGACTGTGCACTCTCCATCCAGACTCACATTAAGCATCTCCAATCCAAAATTAAATATAGAATCGGCTTCCTATTTTGCAACAAAGCCTCCTTTAGTCATGCTGCCAAACATACCCTCGTAAAACTGACTATCCAACCGACCCTTGGCTTCGGCGATGTCATTCACAAAATAGCCTCCTATACTCTACTCAGGAAACTGGATGTAGTCTATCACAGTGCCATCCATTTTGTCACCAAAGCCCCATATACTACCCGCCACTGTTACCTGTATGCTCTCGTTGGCTGGCCCTCACTACATAAGTCGCTCTGGATAAGAGCGTCTGCTAAATGACTTAAATGTAATGTAATGTAATATTCGTCGCCAAACCCACTGGCTCCAGGTCATCTATAAGTCTTTACTAGATAAAGCCCCGCTTTATCTCAGCTCACTGGTCACCATAGCAACGCCCACCAGTAGTACGCGTTCCAGCAGGTATATCTCACTGGTCATCCCCAAAGTCAACACTTACTTTGGCCGCCTTTCCTTCCAGTTCTCTGCTGCAAATGACTGGAATGAATTGCAAAAATCACTGAAGCTGAAGTCTTATATCTCCCTCTCTAACTTTAAGCATCCGCTGTCAGAGTAGCTTACCGATCACTGTACATGTACACAGCCAATCTGTAAATAGCACATATAACTATCTCATCCCCATATTGTAATTTACCCCTGTTGCTCTTTTGCACCCCAGTATCTCTACTTGCACATCATCATCTGCACATCCATCTCTCCAGTATTTAATGCTAAATTGTAATTATTTCACCTCTATGGCCTATTTATTGCCTACCTCCCTACTCTTCTACATTTGCACATGCTGTACATAGATTTTTCTACTGTGTTATTTACTGTACGTTTGTTTACGTGTAACTCTGTGATGTTGTTTTTGTTGCACTGCTTTGCTTTGCTTTATCTTGGCCAGTCAAAGTTGAAATTTAGGACATGTTCTCAACTGGCCTACCTGGTTAAATATAGGTGAAATATATCTGATATTTAAATGTACCTGTGACCAGTTCTCTTATCTCCACGTCTCCAGTCTTGCGTAGCAGGCGGACCAGGGCAGGTATGCCCCCACAGTTCTTCAGGGTGATCTTGTTGTCGTCGTTGGCCTTGCCGTAGACCAGGTTCCTCAGGGCTCCACAGGCACTACGGTGGACCTCACTCATACGGTGGTCCAACAAGTCTACCAGCAGCTGGATCCCCCTTGACGACGAATCTGACAGAGAGACGGAGAGAAAGAAATTGCGGAGAAAAAGGTGAGTAACGTTGCCTGAGATTTTAAAGACGTGTTGGCTCTACCAAGCAAACGCGTTGGCTTTAGCTCAGTGGCCATTTAAAAAAAAAACATTTTAGTGGATGCTCTTATCCAGAGCAACTTACAGGAACAATGAAGGTTAAAGTGCCTTGCACAAGGGCACATCAGATTTTTTCATCTGCTTGACTAGGGAACTTGAATCAGCGACCTTTCAGTTACTGGCTCAAAGCTCTTAACCTCTAGGCTAATACAATGTTGAGGCACAACGCTGGGCGACTTTGAGGAAAAATCGTTTGGAGTAAAAAATAGCAGCCTATTAAATCAATCTGTACTTACTGTAAATGACATCTCTAAATGTACAGTACAATGTCGTCATGTACACTAAGTGATTTCCTGGGAGATGAGACAAAACAGTTTCAAGTTTCAGTGGTTTTTCCAGTAGCCTCGCCTTCCAGGTGTTACAATAACCAGGTTTCCACCAACATTTTTACAGGAGTAAAGCACATGCCGGATACAAAATGTCACGGCTGGTCTGATGGAAACAGCAAATTTGTCGGTAAACTTTCCAAATGTCAACAAAACAAAATATGCTTTAAAAAGTTGGGATCTTTTTGTGTCTGTAAAATTAATGATGAAAGATGGAAACGCATTTATGAGCAAATATTGATATAACAACTATCATATGGAAGTGAACTTGGAGTCACCCGATGAGATGTTGTGTGGTCCACCCACCATCACTTGAGAAACCGTGCAGTTTATAGCTGGGTGGTGAATGTGCACAGTGATGAGCTTGATTCTTCCTTCCAATACATATCAGTTTTTATTCTGGTGACATGATGATTGATGCTTGGCTGCCTTTTGACAAGTAAAAGTAATCTCACTTGTCCATAATCATCTCATTATATAGGCTATACCCGCACTCTGTCTGCCAGCTGTTGGCTAGAATGCACATACCAATACCAGAGTGGGCACATTCACATTCACTATATGACCCAATGTTTCTGACAAAACCATCAGTAGAGTTGAAAATGCGTCTTATTTATCGGTACTAGAGAATTTACCAACAAAAATGATTTTTATGTTCACTATGTCGTCACATATAGCCTTTAATCTGCAACAAGTCCATTTGATGGAAACACATGTCTGGTGGAAAATGCACATATTGTTTTTATGCTGATTTTAAAATATTCAGATGAAAAACTTTCACCAATTGGAAACCTAGCCAATCATAACCTTCACCTGCTGGTGTTCCAGACATAGCCACTGTTTCACTACGGGGACCTTCTAGTACCCTCAGGCGGCCAATGAGCAGAGAGAAAGGAGGGTTCCAAACAATCATCAGGGAGTTCTAATGATCATAGAACTCTGCAGAGGTCCACAGGAGGTTATTAACAACCAACTGGTGAATATTTGGAGCTGTGTGTATGTGTGTGATGCAAATGTGTGTGTGAGTGTGTGTGTGTGTATGTGCATGTGCGAGGGTGTGTGTCAGATCCTAGATGCCCTGCAAGACAATCATTTATAAATAGTATTCCTATTTCCTGCTATAAAGAGCTGCTGGCCCAGATCACAAATTACTTTATCCTGTAAGACTTAGCTCTGTGTTTGACCTCAACCTTCTACACACAAACCTTAGATAGCATCACCACACAGAGGGAGAGAGGGTGAGGGAGAGAGCGAGCGAGCGAGAGAGATAAGGTAGAAAGGGGAAAAGGGAGAAAGGGTGTGATTGAGAGGGGAGTAAGAGAGATAGGGTGAGGTAGAGGGATTACAAAATGGAAGAGAAGGGGGAGAGAGAGAGAGAGAGAGAGAGAGAGAGAGAGAGAGAGAGAGACTGATGGAGAGGAGAGAGAGAGAGAGAGACTGGTGGAGAGGAGAGAGAGACTGATGGAGAGGAGAGAGAGCGAGAGAGAGAGGGAGAGGAGAGAGAGAGAGAAAGAGAGAGAGAGAGAGAGAGAAAGAGAAAGAGAGAGACTGATGGAGAGGAGGGAGAGAGAGAGAGAGACTGATGGAGAGGAGAGAGAGCGAGAGACTGATGGAGAGGAGAGAGAGCGAGAGAGAGAGCGAGAGAGAGAGAGAGAGAGAGCGAGAGAGAGAGAGAGAGAGAGAGAGAGAGAGAGAGAGAGAGAGAGAGGGAGAGAGGGAGAGAGGGAGAGAGGGAGAGAGGGAGAGAGAAAGAGAGAGAGAGACTGATGGAGAGGAGAGAGAGAGATACTGATGGAGAGGAGAGAGAGAGAGAGAGAGACTGATGGAGAGGAGAGAGAGAGAGAGATACTGATGGAGAGGAGAGAGAGAGAGAAAGAGAGAGAGAGAGACTGACGGAGAGGAGAGAGTGAGAGACTGACGGAGAGGAGAGAGAGAGAGACTGACGAAGAGGAGAGAGAGAGAGACTGACGAAGAGGAGAGAGAGAGACTGACGAAGAGGAGAGAGAGAGAGAGAGAGAGAGAGAGAGATGGAGGGAGAGGAGAGAGAGAGACGGATGGAGAGGAGAGAGAGAGAGAGAGAGACTGATGGAGAGGAGAGAGAGAGAGAAAGAGAGAGAGAGAGTGAGAGGAGAGAGAGAGAGAAAGAGAGAGAGACTGATGGAGAGGAGACAGATATATATATAGAGAGGGCAGATATAGATATGGATATATAGATATAGATTTTATATATATATATATATATATATATATATAGAGAGGGCGGACAGGGAGAGAGAGATATATAGATATAGATATATAGAGAGGGCGGACAGGGAGAGAGAGATATAGATATAGATATATATATATATAGAGAGAGAGGGCGACAGGGAGAGAGATATATAGATATATATATATATATAGAGAGGGCGGACAGGGAGAGATAGATATAGATATATATATATATAGAGAGAGAGAGGGCGACAGGGAGAGAGATATATAGATATAGATATATAGAGAGGGCGGACAGGGAGAGAGAGATATGGATATAGATATATATATATATAGAGAGAGAGGGCGACAGGGAGAGAGATATATAGATATATATATATATATATATATAGAGAGGGGCGGACAGGGAGAGAGAGATATAGATATATATATATAGAGAGAGAGAGGGCGACAGGGAGAGAGATATATAGATATAGATATATATATAGAGAGGGCGGACAGGGAGAGAGAGATATAGATATAGATATATATATATAGAGAGAGAGAGGGCGACAGGGAGAGAGATATATAGATATATATATATATATATAGAGAGGGCGGACAGGGGGAGAGATAGATATAGATATATATATATAGAGAGAGAGAGGGCGACAGGGAGAGAGATATATAGATATAGATATATATATAGAGAGGGCGGACAGGGAGAGAGAGATGGATATAGATATATATCATATAAAGAGAGAGATAGATATAGATATAGATATATATATAGAGAGAGATATAGATATAGATAGAGGGCGACAGGGAGAGAGATATATAGATAGATATAGATATATATATAGAGAGGGCGGACAGGGAGAGAGAGATATAGATATAGATATATATATATAGAGAGAGAGAGGGCGACAGGGAGAGAGATATATAGATATATATATATATATATATAGAGAGGGCGGACAGGGAAAGGTTAGGAAAGCTGTTTGATGACACTGCAGAGGTGTATCGCTCCACACTCGGCTGGTGGTAAATAAATGTCAGTAATCTGTTCAATTAAACCGGATGAACCCTGAACTGAATACTAAACAGACCACACACACTGACACTCTAAAACACTTCTGATCCACCAGCAGTGATGTGTTGTCACTGGCCTACACACAAAATCCCATCATGTCAAAGTGGAATGACTTAACTAAAAGCTGAAATGTCTTGAGTGAATAAGTATTCAACCCCTTTGTTACGGTAAACCTAAATGAGTTCAGGAGTAAAAATGTGCCTAACAAAATCACTTAACAAGATGCATGGACTCACTCTGTGTGCCATAATAGTGGTAAACATAATTGTTTTACACAAACAATTATGTGTAAGGTCCCTCAGTCGAGAAGTACAATTCAAGCACAGATTCAATCACAAAGACCAGGTAGGATTTTCCAATGCCTCACTAAGAAGGGTACCTATTGGTAGATAGCTGAAATAAAAAGCAGACACTGAATATCCCTTTGAGCACGGTGAAGTTATCCATTACGCTTTGGACGGTGTATCAATACACCCAGTCACGACAAAGATACAGGCATCTTTCCTAACTCAGTGTATCAATACATCCAGTGACTACAAAGATACAGGGTCATCCTAACTCAGTGTATCAATACACCCAGTCAACAAAGATACAGTCCTTCCTAACTCAGTGTATCAATACACCCAGTCACACAAAGATACAGAGTCCTTCCTAACTCAGTGTATCAATACACCCAGTCACTACAAAGATACAGGCCTCCTTCCTAACTCAGTGTACTACACCCAGTCACTACAAAGATGTCCTTCCTAACTCAGTGTATCAATACACCCAGTCACTACAAAGATACAGGCCTCCTTCCTAACTCAGTGTATCAATACACCCAGTCACTACAAAGATACAGGCCTCCTTCCTAACTCAGTGTATCAATAGACCCAGTCACTACAAAGATACAGGCGTCTTTCCTAACTCAGGGTATCAACACATCCAGTCACTACAAAGATACAGGCGTCTTTCCTAACTCAGTGTATCAATACATCCAGTCACTACAAAGATACAGGCATCTTACCTGTACATCTTACCGCCCCATAGAACTCACTTCTGTCACCATGAAGTGCTTTGAGATCCTAGTCAAGGATCATATCACCGCCACCTTACCGGCAACCCTAGACGCACTACCGTTTGCATACTTCGCCACAACTGGTCCACAGATGACGCAATCGCGATTGGTCTCAACCCCTCCCTGTGCAACTGGGTCCTGGACTTTCTGACGGGCCACCCCCTGGTGGTGAAGGTAGGAAACAACATCTCCACCTCACTGACCCTCAACACTGGTGCCCCACAAGGGTGTGTGCTCAGCCCTCTCCTGTACTCCCTGCTCACCCACGACTGCGTGGCCTTGCACGCCTCCAACTCAATCATCAGAGAAGAAGGTGCAACAGTGCCTCTTCAACCTCAGGAGTCTGAAGATATTTGGCTTGTCACCCAAAACCAAACTTTTACAGATGCACAATCGAGAGCATCCTGTCGGGCTGTATCACAGCCTAGAATGGCAACTGCACCATCCTCAACCACAAGGCTCTCCAGAGGGTGGTGCAGTCTGCAACATTTTCACAACGCATCACTGGGGGCAAACTACCTGCCCTCCGTGACACTTACAGCACCCGATATCACAGGAAGGCCAAAAGGATAATCAAGAACAACAACCACCCGAGCCACTGCCTGTTCACCCCGCTATCATCCAGAAGGTGAGGTCAGTACATGTGCATCAAAGCTGGGACAGAGAGATTGAGAAACAGCTTCTGTCTCAAGGCCATCAGACTGCTAAACAGCAATCACTAACTCAGAGAGGCTGCTGTTTAATTAAAATCAAACGCAATCACTGGACACTTTAATAAATGGATCACTAGTCACTTCAAACAATACCACTTTAAATAATGCTACTTTAATAATGTTTACATATCTTACATTACTCATATCACATGTAATTTTATAATTTTGCACGCCCAATTTTTCAGTTTTTGATTTGTTAAAAATGTTAGAAATATCCAATAAATGTCGTTCCACTTCATGATTGTGTCCCACTTGTTGTTGATTCTTCACAAAAAAATACAGTTTTATACCTTTATGTTTGAAGCCTGAAATGTGGCAAAAGGTCGCAAAGTTCAAGGGGGCCGAATACTTTCGCAAGGCACTGTATATACTGCATTTTATGCCATCTACTGCATCTTTGCCTATGCAGCTCGGCCATCGCTCATCCATAAATGTATATGTACATATTCTCATTCACCCCTTTAGATTTGTGTGTGTTAGGTAGTTATTGGGAATTGTTAGATTATTTGTTAGATATTACTGCACTGTTGGAGCTCGAAGCACAAGCATTTCGCGACACTCACATTAACATCTGCTAACCATGTGTATGTGACAATAACCTAAAACACAAGGCCAAATCTACACTGAAGTTGCTTACCAAGAAGACAGTGAATGTTCCTGAGTGGCCGAGTTACAGTTGTGACTTTAATCGGTTTGAAAATCTATGTTAAGACATGATAATGGCTGTCTAGCAGTGATCAACAACCAATTTGACAGAGCTGGAAGGATTTTTAAAGAATAATTAGAAAATATAATATCTTTCTCATTATTTTAAAGAATAATGAGAAAAGCTCTACCGGCTTGACTCCAGTTGTAAAGGTGATTCTAACATGTATTAACTAAGGGGCGTGTATACTAATCTTATCAAGACATACTAGTGGTTTATTTTTCATTAAGCAAATTTTATCTTAGAATATCTCTTCCACTTTGCCATTACAGAGTATTGCGTGTAGATTGTTGACAAAAAAAAGACAATTGAAATAGATTTCAATCCAACTTTGTAACGTGGGTGCGTTCATGTGTGTGTGTCTTTGCTTACATACACCAACAGACTGCCAGAGAAAAATCTATATTGTTTTGTTTATATATATAAATATATATATATTTATTTGTTGGAGCTGCATTCAGGAACCGACAGCCTTGTTGAGTGGCGAGTGTGTTTGGTCCCGTGTCTGAGACTTGGTTACAAATCTGTACATCACACAGACACACACACACACAC
>NC_088239.1:10630306-10657806 GCF_036934945.1 Oncorhynchus masou masou | reverse complement strand
AGAATACCGTATTGACTACTCCAGAGAATACAGTATTGACTACCCCAGAGAATACAGTACTGACTATCCCAGAGAATACAGTATTGACTACCCCAGAGAATACAGTATGACAACCCCAGATAATACAGTATTGACTACCCCAGAGAATACAGTACTGACTACCCCAGAGAATACAGTACTGACTACCCCAGAGAATACAGTATTGACTACCCCAGAGAATACAGTATTGACTACCCCAGAGAATACAGTACTGACTACCCCAGAGAATACATTATTGACTACCCCAGAGAATACAGTATTGACTACCCCAGAGAATACAGTACTGACTACCCCAGAGAATACAGTATTGACTACCCCAGATTGACTACCCCAGAGAATATTACAGTATTGACTACCCCAGAGAATACAGTACTGACTACCCCAGAGAATACACTATTGACTACCCCAGAGAATACAGTATTGACTACCCCAGAGAATACAGTACTGACTGACTACCCCAGAGAATACAGTACTGACTACTACCCCAGAGAATACAGAGAATACAGTTGACTACCCCAGAGAATACCTGACTACCCCAGAGAATACAGTATTGACTACCCCAGAGAATACAGTACTGACTACCCCAGAGAATACAGTATTGACTACCCCAGAGAATACAGTACTGACTACCCCAGAGAATACAGTATTGACTACCCCAGAGAATACAGTACTGACTGACTACCCAGAGAATACAGTACTGACTACCCCAGAGAATACAGTACTGACTACCCCAGAGAATACAGTATTGACTACCCCAGAGAATACAGTACTGACTACCCCAGAGAATACAGTATTGACTACCCCAGAGAATACAGTACTACCCCAGAGAATACAGTACTGACTACTCCAGAGAATACAGTACTGACTACCCCAGAGAATACAGTACTGACTACCAGAGAATACCAGAGAATACAGTACTGACTGAATACTGACTCCAGAGAATACAGTACTGACTACTCCAGAGAATACAGTACTCCAGAGAATACAGTACTGACTACCCCAGAGAATAGACTTTGTAACCTGATCCCTGCAGATGTTTACCTTGACCAAAAAATGGGATTTATGTTTCCTCCTTCTTCTGGTAGATAAATACAGCCCTGTATGTGAATGGATTGTATCTGCTGCAATGATAACTGTTGGTTAGAAAGATAGAAGGATCAGGGGAGGACAGAGACGGAGGGATGGAGAGCAGAGATAAAGGGATGAAGGTAGAATGAGATGGAGGGATGAGGGAGTTAGAGATGGAGCAGGGGATCCCCGAGCGTTTAAGGGATTTAAACAGAGAGCCCCTCACACAGGAGATTAGATCACGTGTGCGTGTGTGCATGTGTTTGTGTGTGTGAGCGTGTACACATGCGTGCATCTGTGTGTCACAGTTAATAGAACGTAGAGTGATCTGCTGATAAGATAAGTGTGTGTGTGGGTGCGTGTGCTTGTGCGCGTGTGTGTGCATGCGTGTGCATGTGCGTGTGTGTGTGTGTGTGTGTGTGTGTGTGTGTGTGTGTGTGTGTGTGTGTGTGTGTGTGTGTGTGTGTGTGTGTGTGTGTGTGTGTGTGTGTGTGTGTGTGTGTGTGTGTGTGTGTGTGTGTGTGTGTGTGTGTGTGTCACTATGTTCAATAGAAAGTGCAGTGATTGACTGATAAGATAAGCATGGTCAGCCTCCATTAATTAAAAGCAGACAAAAGCCCTCAAATGAAACACCAATCATCTCAACACACTTAGCTAATAACATAGACACAGGTAGCATCCCACATTACACTCTATTCCCTATATAGTGCACTACTGTTGATAAGGGCCTAAAGGACACTGGCAATACAGGGACACAGGCCAGACTGGCAAAAGCTAAACACCATGAAACAGGCCATTATATATTTAGGATTCACCTTTTACCCACGACACCCTGAACAGAAAGACTGCACAGGGTGAATGGCAGATCTGACACCCTAAACGTAAAGACTGCACAGGGTGAATGACAGATCTGGGACAGGGTAACAGACCACTGTTGTGCAACTAGACATTTGATGCCTGAACACGTTCACCGTACACACAGACAATCTCTCTCTCTCTCTCTCTCTGTCTCTCTCTCTCTCAATTAATTGAAATTCAATTCAAGGGTTCTATTGGCATGGGAAACATATGTTTACATTGCCAAATCAAGTGCACTAGAAAATAAACAAAAGTGAAATAAACAATAGAAAATAACGTTAAAAATGACAAATGTCATATTATGTGAAAATAGTTAAAGTACAAAAGGGAAAATAAATAAACATAAATATGGGTTGTATTTACAATTGTGTTTGTTCATCACTGGTTGCCATTTTCTTGTGGCAACAGGTCACAAATCTTGCTGCTGTGATGTCACACTGTAGTATTTCACCCAGTAGGTATGTGAATTTATCAACATTTGGTTTGTTTTCTAATTCTTTGTAGATCGGAGTAATATGAGGGAAGTATGTGCCTCTAATATTGTCATACATTTGGCAGGAGGTTAGGAAGTGGAGCTCAGATTCCACCTTATTTTGTGGGCAGTGTGCACATAGCCTGTCTTCTCTTCAGAGCCATGTCTGCCTACGGTGGCCTTTCTCAATAGCAAGGCTATGCTCACTGAGTCTGTACTAAGTCAAAGCTTTCCTTATGTTTGGGTCAGTCACAGTGGTCAGGTATTCTACCACTGTGTACTCTCGGTTTAGGGCCAAATAGCATTCTAGCTAGCTCTGTATTGTTGTTTATTCTTTCCAATGTGTCAAGTAATTATATTTTTGTTTTCTCATGATTTGGTTTGGTCAAGTTGTGTTGCTGTCCTGGGGCTCTGTGGGGTGTGTTAGTGTTTGTGAACAGAGCCCCAGGACCAGCTTGCTTAGGGGGCTCTTCTCCACGTTAATCTCTCTGTAGGTGATGGCTTTGTTATTGAAGGTTTGGGAATCTCTTTCTTTTAGGTGGTTTTAGAATTGAACTGCCCTTTTCTAGATTTTGATAATTAGCGGGTATTGGCTTAGTTCTGCTCTGCATGGATTATTTAAAGTTTTTACATTGTACAGTACACTGAGGATATATTTGCAGAATTCTGCATGCAGAGTTACAATTCGGTGTTTGTCCCATTTTGTGAGTTTTTGGAAGGTGAGTGGACATCAGACCTCACAAACATGAAGGGTAATGGGTTCGATAACCTTTTCAAATATTTTTTGAGAGATCCTAATTGGTAAGTCGAATTTTATGTTCCTTTCGATGGCATAGAATGCCCTTCTTGCCTTGTCTCTCAGATCGTTCACAGCTTTGTGGATGTTACCTGTGGTGCGGATGTTTAAACTGAGATATGTATTGTTTTTTTGTGTGCTCTAGGGCAACAGTGTCTAGATGGAATTTGAATTTGTGGTCCTGGCAACTGGACCTTTTTTGGAACACCATTATTTTTGTCTTATTGAAATGTACTGTCAGGGCCCAGGTCTGGCAGAATCTGTGCAGAAGATCTAGGTGCTGCTGTAGTCCCTCCTTGGTTGGTGACCGAAGCACCAGGTCATCAGCAAACAGTAGATATTTGACTTCAGATTCTAGTAGGGTGAGGCCGGGTGCTGTAGACTGTTATTGTTGCCTCGCCAATTCGTTGATCTATATGTTGAAGAGGGTGGGGCTTAAGATGTATACCTGTCTCACCCCACGGCCCTGTCAAAAGAAACGTGTGCGTTTTTTGCTAATTTTAACCGCACATTTGTTGTTTGTGTACATTGATTTTATAATGTCGTATGTTTTCCCCCAACACCACTTTCCATCAGTTTGTATAACAGACCCTCATGACACATTTAGTGAAAAGCTTTTTTTTAAATCAACAAAGCATGAGAATACTTTGCCTTTGTTTTGGTGTATTTGTTTCTAGATTAGGGTGTGCAGGGTGAATACAATTTGACATTTGCTCAGTACATTCTCAGTACATGTTTTTCACTGAGGAAATGTATGAGTCTGCTGTTAATGGTAATGAAGATGATTTTTCCAAGGTTGCTGTTCGCACATATCCCACAGTAGTTATTCGGGTCAAATTTGTCTCCAGTTTTGTGGATTGGGGTGATCAGTCCTTGGTTCCAAATATTGGGGAAGATTCCAAAGCCAATGATGATGTTAAAGAGTTTAACCTGTTGATGCTCTGGGGGCGCTATTTCATTTTTGGATGAAAAACGTTCCCGTTTTAAACAAGATATTTTGTCACAAAAAGATGCTTGACTATGCATATAATTGATAGCTTTCGAAAGAAAACACATCAGAAGCTCTTCAAAGGTAAATGATTTTATTTATTTGGTTATCTGGTTTTTGTGAAAATGTTGCGTGCTAAATGCTACTCAAAATGCTATGCTAGCTTTGCATACTCTTACACAAATTAGTCAATTTCTATGGTTCAAAAGCATATTTTGAAAATCTGAGATGACAGTGTTGTTAAGAAAAGGCTAAGCTTGAGAGCAGACGCATTATTTTCATTTTATTTGCGATTTTCAGAAATCGTTAACGTTGCGTTATGCTAATGAGCCTGAGGCTTTAGTCACGATCCCGGATCCGGGATGGGGAGTTCCAAGAGGTTTTAAGTATAGCCAATTGGAATTTGTGGTTGGAATATTTTAGCATTCCATTGAGGATACCATCAACACCACAGGCTGTTTTGGGTTGGAGGGTTTCTATTTTGTCCTGTAGTTCAGTCAATGCAATTGGTGTTCTGGTAGTCTTTAATATTTGAATCTAAGATTTGTATTTGATAATGTATATGTTTTTGCTGTTTGTTTTTTGTTATAGGGCCAAAAAGATTGGAGAAGTGGTTTACCCATACATCTCTGTTTTGGATAGATAACTCTTTGGGTGTCAGTGGGCTGATTGTGAATGCTCTGAGAGAGTCTGGGTTGAGTCTCTCTCTCTACTCTAAGGAGAGTTGTTGACATATCTCATTTCCGATAATGTAGCTATGGCTAGCTAGCATTTCTTCAATTCTAATGTGAGAAGTATCTGACTCTGGAGAAGTTTCTGACCCAATAGAAAACATGTAGCTTGTCTGGTCCCAAAATGCCCTGGGAGTGACAGGTCCACACAGGAGGCTTGGCGGCCCGGGCAACCGGCAGCGACTAATCTGATTGGACAAGGCCTGTCAGGGTTGATGACTAATTGGACAGCTCGGTTTGGTGGTTGCGCATATTAAAGCACATGCTAATTAGTTACCCTTCAATCATCATCAATCTCTGAGGGACTGAGAGCGAGAGAGAGAGAGAGGGGGGAGGGTCTCTCTTGGTCTCTCTCTGTATTTCTGTCTCGTTCTTTCAACCCCCCACCCCCTTCCCTCTCGATCTCCCCTGTCCCCGGGCCATACTTCAGCAAATGTGGTCTATTTAAGCAGTGATCTCTCAGGCTGAAGTCAATACACAGCATTCAGTAATTACACTGATAAACACAACACAATGAGATGCAAGAGGAGGAAAGATGGAACTTAGCGATGAAGCTTTAATTAAACCTAGTCCGAAATGAAGATAGTGGAAAGATCCAGGAAAAAACGAACACCATTGATGGTTACACTGAGGAATGTGGGCACATAAACTGCGGTGTTGGATGCACACACACACACACACACACAGACACAGACACAGACACAGACACAGACACAGACACAGACACACGCACACACACACACACACACACACACACACACACACACACACACACACACACACACACACACACACACACACACACACACACACACACACACTTCACACTTCACACAAAATATAAACACACCCTCATGTGTACATAAAGACACACATTCACTCTGACTTTGTGTGTGTATGTGTGTGTGTGTGTGTGTGTGTGTGTGTGTGTGTGTGTGTGTGTGTGTGTGTGTGTGTGTGTGTGTGTGTGTGTGTGTGTGTGTGTGGAGGTCAGTAAGGGCTGACAGAGCAAAACAGAAATCCCAGACACACAGAGAAATCAATAAAGAGAGCGAGAGAGAGCTTTGGCAATGTAAACATGTTTCCCATGCCAATAATTAAATTGAGAGAGAGAAAGGAAGAGAAAGAGAGAGATAGAGGGAGAGGGAGGGATAGAGAGCGTGAGAGAGAGACAGAGAGAGAGAGAGGAAGAGAAAGAGAGAGATAGAGGGAGGGAGAGAGCGACAGAGAGAGAGACAGAGAGAGAGAAAGGAAGAGAAAGAACAAACCCCATTGTAAATGCAACCCATATTTACATTTATTTATTTTCCCTTTTGTACTCTAACTATTTGCCCATCGTTACAACACTGTGTATAGACATAATATGACATTTGAAATGTTTATATTATTTTGGAACTTCTGAGAGTGTAATGTTGAAATTGAGAGAGAGAGAGAGAGAGAGAGAGAGAGAGAGAAAGATAAATAGAGAGAGGGAGGAAGAGATAGAGAGAGAGGAAGAGAGAGAAAGAGATGAAGAGAAATAAAGAGAGAGAGCTGGTATTCCCCGCCTCCAAACTACTCAGGGCATATGCTAATTTGATATAGAGCAGACCTAACTCACTCTATTGAATTAATCAAAACAGGAACATTTTACATTTGGCTAGAAATTCAAAAGGAAATGATCTCAACAGAGAAAAATGTCCTCCTGTGCGCTACATATATCCCACCAATAGGATCCCCATACTTTAATGAAGACAGCTGCTCCATCCTGGAGGGGGAAATCAATCATTTCCAGGCCCAGGCCCAGGGACATGGACTAGTCTGTGATGACCTACATGGCAGAACTGGACAAGAACCTGACACCCTCAGCACACAGGGGGACAAACACCTACATGGAGGTGACAGCATTTCTTCCCCCAGGCACATCTATGACAACATAACAACAAAAACGGGTCACAACTCCTGCGGCTCTGTCCCACGCTGGGTATGTACATAGTCAATTGTAGGCTTTGAGGGGACTCCTACGGTAGGTACACCTATAGCTCATCTCTTGGCAATAGTACTGTAGACTACTTTATTACTGACCTCAAACCAGTCTCTCAGAGTGTTCACAGTCAGCCCACTGACACCCCTATAGTAGGTACACCTATAGCTCATCTCTAGGCACTAGTACTGTAGACTACTTTATCACTGACCTCAACCCAGAGTCTCTCAGAGCGTTCACAGTCAGCCCACTGACACCCCTATCAGACCACAGTCAAATCACAGTCTACTTGAACAGAGCAAAACTCAATCATGAGGCATTAAATCCAAAGGAACTGAATAATATTAAGAAATGATATAGATGGAAGGAAACTGGAAACCAACCAAAGAAGAAATAGGCAACAACAAATGCAATCCCTTTGAGACAACTTTGTGGCCAAAATATTTCCCTGTAATAGTGAAGGTGTAAACTTGGCAGTAGAAAACCTAAACAGTATATTTGACCTCCCAGCTCCCCTATCAAATCTAAAAAAACCAACAGAAAACCGAAGAAAATTAACAACAATGACAAATGGTTTGATGAAGAATGCAAAAACCTAAGAAAGAAATTGAGAAATCTGTCTAACAAAAAACATAGACACCCAGAAAACCTAAGTCAACCCCTTCACTGTGGTGAATCACTAAAACAACACAGAAATACACTACGGGGAAAAAGGAACAGGGGCGGCAGGGTAGCCTAGTGGTTAGAGCATTGGACTTGTAAGCGTTGCTCTTACAGCTGATGCTTAAAGTTAGAGAGTTAAATATAAGACTCCAGCTTCAGAGATTTTTGCAATTCATTCCAGCCATTGACAGCAGAGAACTAGAAGGAAAGGCGGCCAAAGGAAGTGTTGGCTTTGGGGATGACCAGTGCAATATACCTGCTGGAGCGCGTGCTACGGGTGGGTGTTGCTATGGTGACCTGTGAGCTGAGATAAGGCAGAGCTTTACCTAGCAAAGACTTATTGATGACCTGGAGCCAGTGGGTTTGGCGACGGATATGTAGTGAGGGCCAGCCAACCAGAGCATACAGGTCCCAGTGGTGGGTATAAAATGGAGTGCACTGTGATGGACGCATCCAGTTTGCTGAGTAGAGTGTTGGGGTGTTTTGAAAAATGACGTCGCCGAAGTCAAGGATCGGTAGGATAGTCAGTTTTACGAGGGTATGTTGGCGTGGTAGTGTAGCAGGAAGATCAGAACGCTGTGAACCAAGAGGTTGTGAGTTGAATCCCAGTTGAAGACATGTTAAATAAAAATGACTATCTGAATAAGCATGCACAATGTAATCATGTATGTCAAAATGAATCAAATATGTAAGTTGAAAAAACTCCCGAGCATTGCCAAAAGAAAGAGCTGTGACTCGATCAGTGGTTCACCAAACAGGGCCTCGATGGGCTTGGCAACACTAACAATGGGTGATGTGCAATGAAACTAGGGTGCGCGTGCCCTGGGATAAACTTTTTTTGATTGTTTCTTTGCGACCATCAGGTGACATCCAAGGGACAAAGTGGTAACTAAACAAAAAACCTCCAGAGGACCATGACACAACATCCTCACGACTTTAGGCAACCATTTCGTGATGTCCTGGGTACTGCCTAAGGACTCATTATTGTTTGCAGCGTAATTACTGTTGGTGTTGCTATTTACCTGTAAAATTACTGTTGGTATTGTCTTATTTACCTGCATAATCACAGTTGCTGTATGTGTTTAATTAGTCCAGTGTTTATCTGGGTAGGCAGTAGTGTGTGTGTGTGTGTGTGTGTGTGTGTGTGTGTGTGTGTGTGTGTGTGTGTGTGTGTGTGTGTGTGTGTGTGTGTGTGTGTGTGTGTGTGTGTGTGTGTGTGTGTGTGCGTTCGCGCGTGTCAGGAATGTTCATCAGCAGATTTTGGATCATGCCTTTTCTTCTTCAACAACATTGTGTTTGAGGTTGCGAGCATGTGTGTGTGTGTGTTTGTGTGTGTGTGTATATATGGAGTGAACACCTGCATATCAGCGTAATGCTCTATTTGATTAGTGATCCAATTCTGTTTGTTTAGATAATTGCTTGAGAGCCTGCAGCCTTTTTGTTGCCTGGGAAATGATTTAATGGACATGCATACAAATGTCATGACCTCTCTCCCTCCTTCCCCTGCAGATGATAATGAGTCATTAGGATGTCCCCATTGTGTCATGGTCCCCTTGAGATTGTGTCTTGTTCCCAGTTTGTCCTGAGGACGTTCTTGAGAGGCTGTGTCATGGTCCCTGGAGATTTTGTTATGTTCCCAGTTTGTCATGAGGACGTTCTTGAGACGCTGTGTCATGGTCCCTGGAGATTTTGTTATGTTCCCGGTTTGTCCTGAGGACGTTCTTGAGAGGCTGTGTCATGGTCCCTGGAGATTTTGTTATGTTCCCGGTTTGTCCTGAGGACGTTCTTGAGAGGCTGTGTCATGGTCCTCTGGAGATTTTGTTATGTTCCCGGTTTGTCCTGAGGACGTTCTTGAGAGGCTGTGTCATGGTCCCTGGAGATTTTGTTATGTTCCCGGTTTGTCCTGAGGACGTTCTTGAGAGGCTGTGTCATGGTCCTCTGGAGATTTTGTTATGTTCCCGGTTTGTCCTGAGGACGTTCTTGAGACGCTGTGTCATGGTCCTCTGGAGATTTTGTTATGTTCCCGGTTTGTCCTGAGGACGTTCTTGAGACGCTGTGTCATGGTCCCTGGAGATTTTGTTATGTTCCCGGTTTGTCCTGAGAACGTTCTTGAGACGCTGTGTCATGGTCCCTGGAGATTTTGTTTAGTTCCCGGTTTGTCCTGAGGATGTTTTTAGGACGTTTTTAAGATGTTTTTAGCACTTTATTGGGATTTTGTGTCACACAACAACAACAAAAAATACCCGGGCAACGCACACCCTAGTTCCATTGCACATCACCCCTTGTTACTGTTGCCGAGCCCATCAAAGCCCTGAACCACGAATCCAGTCACAGCGCTTTGTCTTTTGGCAACTCGAGGGTCACCCAGACACACACAGTGCTTTTAACATAGTGTGTTCAACTTACATAATTGACACACTTTGATATACGTGATTACATTGTGTATGTTTCATCATACAGTCATTTTTATTTAACATGGCCTCACCTGGGATTTGAACTCAAAATCTGGTCCCGATCTTCCTGCTACTCCTACATGTCTGTATCAATGACTGATTTCGCCAGTAGGCCTATTCCTACACTTTGCACTTCAAAGTTAATCTCAGCTCTGTTAAAAACACACTGAAGAAAAACTACTATATTTAACACAGTGATTGAGGAGTAACATTTGAAACATAATAATATACACCAGCAACATTAAACAACTAGACTGAAAACCTGAACTCAAATAGCTGGAATAAGTAAATGAAGTCAATGAGAGAAGAGTCAGATTCATTGATAACTAAAATAGCAGTGCAGATGGCACTCTTTTGCTACAGTGCCTTGCGAAAGTATTCAGCCCCCTTGAACTTTGCGACCTTTTGCCACATTTCAGGCTTCAAACATAAAGATATAAAACTGTATTTTTTTGTGAAGAATCAACAACACGTGGGACACAATCATGAAGTGGGACGACATTTATTGGATATTTCAAACTTTTTTAACAAATCAAAAACTGAAAAATTGGGCGTGCAAAATTATTCCGCCCCCTTAAAATTAAGTTAATACTTTGTAGTGCCACCTTTTGCTGCGATTACAGCTGTAAGTCGCTTGGGGTATGTCTCTATCAGTTTTGCACATGGAGAGACTGAAATTTTTTCCCATTCTTCCTTGCAAAACAGCTCGAGCTCAGTGAGGTTGGATGGAGAGCATTTGTGAACAGCAGTTTTCAGTTCTTTCCACAGATTCTCGATTGGATTCAGATCTGGACTTTGACTTGGCCATTCTAACACCTGGATATGTTTATTTTTGAAGAAAAGCAGGCCCAAACCATGATGCTGCCACCACCATGTTTGACAGTGGGGATGGTGTTCAGGGTGATGAGCTGTGTTGCTTTTACGCCAAACATAACATTTTGCATTGTTGCCAAAAAGTTCAATTTTGGTTTCATCTGACCAGAGCACCTTCTTCCACATGTTTGGTGTGTCTCCCAGGTGGCTTGTGGCATATTTAAACAACACTTTTTTATGGATATCTTTAAGAAATGGCTTTCTTCTTGCCACTCTTCCATAAAGGCCAGATTTGTGCAATATACGACTGATTGTTGTACTATGGACAGAGTCTCCCACCTCAGCTGTAGATCTCTGCAGTTCATCCAGAGTGATCATGGGCCTCTTGGCTGCATCTCTGATCAGTCTTCTCCTTGTATGAGCTGAAAGTTCAGGTCTTGGTAGATTTGCAGTGGTCTGATACTCCTTCCATTTCAATATTATCACTTGCACAGTGCTCCTTGGGATGTTTAAAGCTTGGGAAATCTTTTTGTATCCAAATCCGGCTTTAAACTTCTTCACAACAGTATCTCGGACCTGCCTGGTGTGTTCCTTGTTCTTCATGATGCTCTCTGCGCTGTTAACGGACCTCTGAGTCTATCACAGTGCAAGTGCATTCATACGGAGACTTGATTACACACAGGTGGATTGTCTTTATCATCATTAGTCATTTCGGTCAACATTGGATCATTCAGAGATCCTCACTGAACTTTTGGAGAGAGTTTGCTGCACTGAAAGTAAAGGGGCTGAATAATTTTGCACGCCCAATTTTTCAGTTTTTGATTTGTTAAAAAAGTTTGAAATATCCAATAAATGTCGTTCCACTTCATGATTGTGTCCCACTTGTTGTTGATTCTTCACAAAAAAATACAGTTTTATATCTTTATGTTTGAAACCTGAAATGTGGCAAAAGGTCGAAAAGTTCAAGGGGGGCGAATACTTTCGCAAGGCACTGTAAGTGCAGAGATGTATTATACAGTAGGTAATGAATGTGTAGGGTACGTCTGAAATTCTACAGGAAAAACTGGGAACTATGAAAAGGTCCCCCAGGGGACGTTCCATTTGACCGTCACGCAACGTACCAAGGACTAGTAAAATAAAAGTCTTACGAATGTCCTAAAACAGTCCTGACATGGTACTCAGGGATGTCCTGATAACTTACAGGGAACTAGACAAAGTTCCCCCTGAGAAAGTTTCCTTGGGACCATCCTGTGACTTTCTTAGAACGTTCTCCGAACCTCAGTTGGATTACGTTACGCCGTAACCCCTACGGGACCTAATGGGAACGTCGCTGAATGTCCTCAAAACTGAGGATAGAGTCTTACTATGACATCATTAAGACACAGCAACAGAAACAGACAGTACAAAGTTATACCCACATTCACAAACTATGTGAGTTAGAAAAGGTTTCAGAGTCAACTGTCAGATTCCTACTCTTTGTCCTGTAAGGTTAACGGTCTTTCCTCTCTCATTAGCATCAGCAATACAGACCTTAACATCTCTATTCACCATGTGAACACGCTCGGTCTCTGCTTCTGCAGAAAGGCCATGATCCTGAATTAACCTACACACAGATAACTACTAATCACAGTCCACACACAGGGACAGTGTGTGTTAAACACTCTGTATTATTTAGGTATGCTCTGGCGACTACTAATTGTGTGGATAGTAGGATCTCAAAATGGAAGCAAGGCAGAGAGAGAAAAAACACAAGTGAACCAATCAAATCACCTCACAACAGCCACTTAGCCAATCTGAACGTGTGCAGAGAAAGTAGTGACTGCAGAGGTGGATAGATGAGCCAATGTCATGAAATCACTGTCCTTTGTCTGCTGATTAGGGTGTGTGTGTGTGTGTGTGTGTGTGTGTGTGTGTGTGTGTGTGTGTGTGTGTGTGTGTGTGTGTGTGTGTGTGTGTGTGTGTGTGTGTGTGTGCGTACTAAAAGTCCTCACAAGAAAAGTAAACCAACTAAAATTCAGATAAGTGAAGACATTCTGCCGGGTCCTCACTTGTAAAACATTATATTTTAGGCTTAAAAATAAGGTTAGGTTAAAGGTGTATATTAGGTTTTCTCTTCTCTACCTCTTCTCTACCTCTTCTCTTCTCTCCCCTTCCCTTCTCTACCTCTTCTCTTCTCTACCTCTTCTCTACCTCTTCTCTTCTCTACCTTTTCTCTTATCTTCTCTTCTCTCCACTTCCCTACCTCTTCTATTCTTCACCTCTTCTCTCTATTCCGTAATTCTCCTCTAACACTCCTCTACCTCTTCCCTACTTTTTCCATACCTCTTCTCTTCTCTAACTCCTCTCTACCTCTTCTCTACCTCTTCTCTTGTTTCCGCTACCTCTTCTTTTCTCCAACGCCTCTCTTTACTACCTCTTCTCTCCTTCATCTCTCCCACTTCTCTTCAATCCCTCTTCTCTCCTCTACGTCTTTACTTCTCTACCTCTTCTGTACCTGTTCTCTTCATGTTTTCTTCTCTAACTAAACCTACAACTCTTCCTCTCCTCTACCACTTCTCTTTTCTTCTCTGCCACTTCTCTACTTTTCCACTACTTTTCTCTATCTCTTCACTTCTCTATGCTTTACCTCTTCACTTCTCTACCTCGACTCTTCTCTCACTTTTTCTACCTCGTGTCTTCTATATCACTTCTCTTCTCAACCCCTCCAACTTTTCTCTCCCCTACTCTACCTCTTCTCTTCTCAACCTCTCCTCTCCCATCCTGTCTCATCTCTATCTCTCCTCTCATCTGCCTGTTCTCTTCTCTAATCTACCTCTTCTCTTCTCTACATCTTCTCTTCTCTACCTCTCCTCTACCTTTTCTCTTCTCTACCTCTCCTCTACCTCTTCTCTTCTCTACCTCTCCTCTACCTCTTCTCTACCTCTCCTCTACCTCTTCTCTACATCTCCTCTACCTCTTCTCTTCTCTACCTCTCCTCTACCTCTCCTCTACCTCACCTCTTCTCTTCTCTACCTCTCCTCTACCTCTTCTCTTCTCTACCTCTCCTCTACCTCTCCTCTACCTCTCCTCTACCTCTCCTCTACCTCTTCTCTACCTCTCCTCTACCTCTCCTCTACCTCACCTCTACCTCTTCTCTTCTCTACCTCTCCTCTACCTCTTCTCTTCTCTACCTCTTCTCTTCTCCACCCCTCCTCTCCCTTATCCTCTTCTCTTCATCTATTCTTCTCTACCTGTCCTTTACCTCTACATCTACCTCTTCTCTTCCTCAACTCGACCTCTTCTCTTCTCTACCTCTCCTTTACCTCTTCTCCTCTTTACCTCTCCTCTCCCTCCCTGTCTCTTCTCTACATCTCCTCTCATCTACCCCTTCTCTTCTCTAATCTACCTCTTCTCTTCTCTACCTCTTCTATTCTCTACCTCTCATCTACCACTTTCCTATTCTCTACCTCTTCTCTTCTCTTCTTTACCTCTTCTCTACCTCTCCAATACATCTTCTCTACCACTTCTCTGTGTTCTACCTCTTCTCTCCATCTTCTCTCCATCTTACATTTACATTACATTTAAGTCATTTAGCAGACGCTCTTATCCAGAGCGACTTACAAATTGGTGAATTCACCTTCTGACATCCAGTGGAACAGCCACTTTACAATAGTGCATCTAAATCATTAAGGGGGGGGTGGTGACCTCTTCTCTTCTCTAGTCCTAGAAGGGATTACTTATCCTATCCTAGGTATTCCTTGAAGAGGTGGGGTTTCAGGTGTCTCCGGAAGGTGGTGATTGACTCCGCTGTCCTGGCGTCGTGAGGGAGTTTGTTCCACCATTGGGGGGCCAGAGCAGCGAGCAGCGAACAGTTTTGACTGTTCTCTCCATCTTCTCTTCTCTTCTCTACCTTTCCTTTCCTCTACCACTTCCTCTCCTCTAACTCTCCTCTACCTCTTCTCTTCTCTACCTCTCCTCCACCTCTTCTCTTCTCTACCTCTCCTCTACCTCTTCTCTTCTCTACATCTACTTCTTCTCTTCTCTACCTCTCCTCTACCTCTTCTCTTCTCTACCTCTCCTCTACCTCTTCTCTTCTATACCTCCCCTCTACCTCTTCTCTTCTCTTCTCTACCTCTCCTCTACCTCTTCTCTTCCTCTCCTCTACCTCTACCTCTTCTCTACCTCTCCTCTACCTCTTCTCTTCTCTACCTCTCCTCTACCTCTTCTCTTCTCTACCTCTCCTCCACCTCTTCTCTTCTCTACCTCTCCTCTAACTCTTCTCTTCTCTACATCTACTTCTTCTCTTCTCTACCTCTTCTCTTCTCTACCTCTCCTCTACCTCTTCTCTTCTCTACCTCCCCTCTACCTCTTCTCTTCTCTTCTCTACCTCTCCTCTACATCTTCTCTCCTCCACCTCTTCTCTTCTCTACCTCTTCTCTTCCTCTCCTCTACCTCTACCTCTACCTCTTCTCTACCTCTCCTCTACCTCTTCTCTTCTCTACCTCTCCTCTACCTCTCCTCTACCTCTTCTCTACCTCTTCTCTACCTCTTCTCCAGCTCTCCTCTCCTCGACCTCTTCCCTACCTCTTCTCTTCTCTACCACTTCTCTTATCTTACCTTCTCCAGCTCTCCTCTCCTCCACCTCTTCTCTACCTCTTCTCTACCCCTTCTCTACCTTTTCTCTACCTCTTTGTTAGAGCCGACTTGGACATATTATTTTTATAAAAGACAGAACACACCACATTTTTGAATATTTTTTTGATATAAGAAAAGTAAAGCTTTTTGTTTCACCATATCCCTGGATCTCATTGAATGTTTTTTCTTCAGTTTGGTAACTTTGTATGTGGACTGTATGTGGACTGTATGTGGATTGAATGTGGACTGAATGTGGACTGAATGTGGACTGTATGTGGACTGTATGTGGACTGTATGTGGACTGTATGTGGACTGTATGTGGATTGAATGTGGACTGAATGTGGACTGAATGTGGACTGTATGTGGACTGTATGTGGATTGAATGTGGATTGAATGTGGACTGAATGTGGATTGAATGTGGACTGAATGTGGATTGAATGTGGACTGTATGTGGACTGAATGTGGACTGAATGTGGACTGAATGTGGACTGTATGTGGACTGTATGTGGACTGAATGTGGACTGTATGTGGATTGAATGTGGACTGTATGTGGACTGAATGTGGACTGAATGTGGACTGAATGTGGACTGTATGTGGACTGTATGTGGACTGAATGTGGACTGAATGTGGACTGTATGTGGACTGTATGTGGACTGTATGCATCCGAAACAACCCCGCCTCAGGCCTGTGGCTATGGTCAACTGATAAAGAAGCCACTACAATTAAGTCAAAAGTCTCCATGAAGGATTCCTATCAGAAGGAAAGCTCCGGTAGAGACACACACTGGATATGGTTCTGTTTGTCATTGCATTTGAGGATTCCTTCAGAAGGAAAGCTCCGGTAGAGACACACACTGGATATGGTTCTGTTTGTCATTGCATTTGAGGATTCCTTCAGAAGGAAAGCTCCGGTAGAGACACACACTGGATATGGTTCTGTTTGTCATTGCATTTGAGGATTCCTTCAGAAGGAAAGCTCCGGTAGAGACACACACTGGATATGGTTCTGTTTGTCATTGCATTTGAGGATTCCTTCAGAAGGAAAGCTCCAGTACAGACACACACTGGATATGGTTCTGTTTGTCATTGCATTTGAGGATTCCTTCAGAAGGAAAGCTCCGGTAGAGACACACACTGGATATGGTTCTGTTTGTCATTGCATTTGGGGATTCCTTCAGAAGGAAAGCTCCAGTACAGACACACACTGGATATGGTTCTGTTTGTCATTGCATTTGGACTGTAAGGACAGCTCGCTTGGAAGGACTTGAACTCCTAGAATTCGTCAGCCGTGAGTAACCACTGCGAATGTATGAGCTGCCCTGTTCAGTGCAATCTTTTGGGCAAGCATATTATGGAAGTGTGCTTATTATAAATGTGCTTATAATTGGAACATTTTATAAACTTGGGAATGGAATTCAAAACACAGTGCTGTGAAGACAATTAAGAAGTTTGAGTTTGGCAAACACTGAGATCCTATGCAGAATGTAGCCTAATCATATGTCTAATTTTAGGCCTAACGTGGAAATGCAATGCATCAATGGAACGCAGAGAAGGAACAGGAAATTACATCAGAATGCTCATGAATCTGTACTAGAGCTGGTTACAGAGGAGGAACAGGAAATTACATCAGAATGCTAATGAATCTGTGCTAGAGCTGGTTACAGAGGAGGAACAGGAAATGACTTTCAGAATGCTAATGAATCTGTGCTAGAGCTGGTCACAGAGGAGGAACAGGAAATGACATCAGAATGCTAATGAATCTGTACTAGAGCTCATCACAGAGGAGGAACAGGAAATGACTTTCAGAATGCTCATGAATCTGTGCTAGAGCTGGTTACAGAGAAGGAACAGGAAATGACATCAGAATGCTAATGAATCTGTACTAGAGCTGGTCACAGAGGAGGAACAGGAAATGACTTTCAGAATGCTAATGAATCTGTACTAGAGCTGGTCACAGGGGAGGAACAGGAAATTACATCAGAATGCTAATGAATCTGTACTAGAGCTGGTTACAGAGGAGGAACAGGAAATTACTTTCAGAATGCTAATGAATCTGTGCTAGAGCTGGTCACAGAGGAGGAACAGGAAATGACATCAGAATGCTAATGAATCTGTACTAGAGCTGGTCACAGAGGAGGAACAGGAAATGACTTTCAGAATGCTAATGAATCTGTACTAGAGCTGGTCACAGAGGAGGAACAGGAAATTACATCAGAATGCTAATGAATCTGTGCTAGAGCTGGTCACAGAGGAGGAACAGGAAATGACATCAGAATGCTAATGAATCTGTACTAGAGCTGGTCACAGAGGAGGAACAGGAAATTACATCAGAATGCTAATGAATCTGTACTAGAGCTGGTCACAGAGGAGGAACAGGAAATGACATCAGAATGCTAATGAATCTGTACTAGAGCTGGTCACAGAGGAGGAACAGGAAATGACTTTCAGAATGCTAATGAATCTGTACTAGAGCTGGTCACAGAGAAGGAACAGGAAATTACATCAGAATGCTAATGAATCTGTGCTAGAGCTCATCACAGAGGAGGAACAGGAAATGACTTTCAGAATGCTAATGAATCTGTACTAGAGCTGGTCACAGAGAAGGAACAGGAAATTACATCAGAATGCTAATGAATCTGTGCTAGAGCTCATCACAGAGGAGGAACAGGAAATGACTTTCAGAATGCTAATGAATCTGTGCTAGAGCTGGTCACAGAGGAGGAACAGGAAATGACATCAGAATGCTAATGAATCTGTACTAGAGCTGGTCACAGAGGAGGAACAGGAAATGACTTTCAGAATGCTAATGAATCTGTACTAGAGCTGGTCACAGAGGAGGAACAGGAAATTACATCAGAATGCTAATGAATCTGTACTAGAGCTGGTCACAGAGGAGGAACAGGAAATGACTTTCAGAATGCTAATGAATCTGTACTAGAGCTGGTCACAGAGGATGAACAGGAAATGACATCAGAATGCTAATGAATCTGTACTAGAGCTGGTCACAGAGGAGGAACAGGAAATAACTTTCAGAATGCTAATGAATCTGTACTAGAGCTGGTTACAGGGGAGGAACAGGAAATGACTTTCAGAATGCTCATGAATCTGTGCTAGAGCTGGTCACAGAGGAGGAACAGGAAATGACATCAGAATGCTAATGAATCTGTACTAGAGCTGGTCACAGAGAAGGAACAGGAAATTACATCAGAATGCTAATGAATCTGTGCTAGAGCTCATCACAGAGGAGGAACAGGAAAATGCGAGCATTAACTATTATCAACCAAGAATAAGGACTTATGAACATTTCCTGAAAGAGGTGGAAAAAAAGCTGAAGTTGAGCCACAAATGCTCATTGAGCCACACGTCAGCATTTCCAATGTGTCAAAAATATAAAGTAAAACAAAGTATTCTAAGGCTGCTTCCTCAGTGTCCTCTGCACGTCTAAAAGCTGAGGCTGAGCGAGCAGCTCTACTAGCTCGCCGAGCATCATTACAGGACAAGCATACATTGGAACTGGAGAAAGCTCAACTGGAACAACAGAAAGCTCAACTGGAACAACAGAAAGCTCAACTGGAACAACAGAAAGCTCAACTGGAACAACAGAAAGCTCAACTGAATGTTAGGTTTGAAAAAATGGCATTGGAAACGGACGTAGCAGCATATAATGCCAGACTGAAGGTCCTGGAGAGTGTTGAGTCAACTTCTCAATCCCATGCTGTGGCAGCCCACTTACTAAGCCAAGAAGATGGAATAAACTCCTATTTTGAGAACCAGGAACCCGAGGTCTATGAGGAACCTGAACCATCACCTGTTGAGTTTGCTGCATTAGGTGCAGTTCCAAAGACCCCATTACAAAGGGTTTTACAACAACTGACAACAAAGCCATCAAAACCTATTCAGAAACAAGTTATAAACCACACCCTTCAGCAGCCAATATCAAGGTCTAGCAATCAACAAAGAATCAATACTGCGGGTATCAGCCATAATACCAGCCATGATAACCTCTCTACTGTCATGCAAAGGCAGAATGAAATTGCTGACCTCCTTGTACTACAGCACTAACAGGCCAAACTCCATGTTAGGGAGATACCTATGTTTGACGGTGATCCTCTAAACTTTAGGCCATTCATGTGTGCATTTGTGCATGGGATAGAAGATAAGACAAGCAGTCACCAGGATAGGCTCTATTACCTGGAACAGTACATCTCTGGTCAGCCCAAGGAGTTGTCTGCATATGGAAGCCAGAAGAGGCTATCCGGAGACTAAGAGCTTGTTAAAGGAACACTTTGGCAATGAAATCAAAGTCACCACTGCTTACATGGAACATTTTTGGAACTGGACTGTAAAGCTATGCAAGACCAACATAACATGGAAGAGCTTAATCTTCCCACCAACGTAAAGTTGAAAATGTCAGGCCAAAATATTGCAGGATCTGTTTTATGGAGATATTCAAGATCCCCTGTCCAACCAAAGGTTTTTAAAAACCAAAACAGTAGCAGACTTTAAACAGCAGTTCTAGTCCAAGAGTAGGGGAAGCAGCTTTGCCACTGCAGTAGCTGTAGTGGTAGATTGTCCTTTTAAAGGTTTTACAGAGTCGCAAACATTCAAAGTAAAGAGACCATGCACCTACCCTTCTGATGCTCCCAGTATCTCATGTGTATTTTGTGCTGGTGAGCATTTATTGGTTGACTGCCAACAGGTGAAGGCACAGCCACACAATGCCAAGGTTGAGTTTCTGAGATCAAAAGGCCTTTGTTTTGGCTGTTTGATGAGAGGACACTTAAGTAAATCATGTAAAAGAAGGAGGACCTGTCAGAAATGTCAAAGAAAGCACCCCACTATCCTGCACAACGAAGGAAGAGAGAGATTTAGATCTCTGAAGGCCGATACGAGGGTTGTAGCAGTAAAGCGGGAGGAGACTGTCAGCAGTGCTCTTGTTTCACTGGAAGCTGGTGAAGATACCAGGGCCGGTACTTGCAATTGTGCCAGTTCAAGTAAAGATGGCAAATGGAAGCAAGTCTGTGTTAACCTATGTGTTTCTTGATTCTGGTAGCTCAGAAACATTTTGTACGGAGGGACACATTGGCTGAAAGCTGAAAGCTAAAGGCAGTGAGATTGAAATTCTGCTACGTACCTGGGGGGCAGGAGAGTCCTACCAAGAGCTTGGAGATATCTGGAATAGAAATTGGCAATGTGGAATGTGACACATTTCTTGCATTAATAAAGGTATAATCCCCGAGTAAGATCCAAGTGATAAGAGGGAACATTCCCACTCAGAAAGATCTCAAAAGGTGGCGATACCTGAAAGAGGTTCAGTTGAAGGAGATTGAGGCTGAAGTTGAACTCCTGATTAGCGTAAATGCTCCAAAGGCAATGGAACCCTGGTAAATCATAAATAGCCAAGGCAACGGACAGTATGCGGTGAAAACACTCATTGGATGGGTGATGAGCAGTCCTCTTAACAATTATACCATGGCAGAAGAATCTGGGTGTCCTACGATGATGGCCAATTGTGTCTCAATGGCCAACCTGGGGGTTCTTCTTGTAAATCAGTATAACCATGTCTTACCTGAGAGAGAGAGAGAGAGAGAGAGAGAGAGAGAGAGAGAGAGAGAGAGAGAGAGAGAGAGAGAGAGAGAGAGAGAGAGAGAGAGAGAGAGCGAGAGAGAGAGAGAGTATGTAGAGAAGTGAGATGTCAGCTGAGGATCATTCGGTCATGGAGATGATATCAAGCTCCATAACCCTCAAAGACCGTCACTACTACTTACCGTTGCCCCTTCCCAACAAATATGTCATCCTGCCAAACAATTGTGACATGGCAGAGCAGCGGGCTCTAAATGTTATCAGGAAGTTCAAGAAGGATGCAGGTTAGGCTGCAGAGTATAATGGAAGAGGTGGAAGAGGTAATAACAAAAGGTCCCTCCTCAGAGGGAAAGGCAAGGTAGTCAGGGTAGGGCGTCAGGGTAGGGCGTCAGGGTAGGGCGTCAGGGTAGGCGTCAGGGTAGGGCGTCAGGGTAGCCTAGTGGTTAGAGCGTTGGACTAGTAACCGGAAGGATGACAGACATCAAAGAATTGTTCCTGCGATGCCTATGGTGACCGGACCTAACAAAATATTGGGGAGAATGACGGTACATCTTTTCGCTGCTATATTCTCTCCGAGTTCTGCAAACTTTGCACTGTGAAAGACGGCCGAAGGTAACTGGGAGAGGTACGATGAAGAGGTGAATCAAACAGTCAAGTCCAACTTCTACGTTGATGACTGTCTCAAGTCAGTGGCCACCGAAGAACAAGCCATAGCTCGCACAAACAACCTCAGAGATGTGTGCTCTCGGGGTGGGTTCAAATTGACCAAGTGGGTCAGCAACAGCTGCACTGTGCTGTTGAACACAAAGCCAAGCGGATAAAAGAACTGGACCTGTACAGAGAGAAGCTTGTTGAAAGAGCACTTGGAATCCGATGGAACATTGAAAGTGATGTGTTTCCCTTCCGAGTCTCTATCAAGAGCAGAGCCCTTACAAGAAGAGGTATTCTCTCACCTGTCAGCTCTGTTTATAATCCATTAGGTTTCATTGCCCCATTCATACCAAAGGCAAAGCAAATACTTCAAGAGCTCTGCAAGCTAAAGTGTGGATGGGACAAAGTCATCCACGAAGAACACTCTATTTCAGGGAAGAGAAGGCTCTCAGAGCTGGACCAGCTGTCCAGATTCCAGATTGACAGGTGTATGATGGGAACTTTGGTCAAGTCAAGACCACACAGGTACATCACTTCGGTGAACAAGGTTACGGCAAGTTACCTTAAATTCACAAATGGTATGGAAAAGGTCCACATCACATTCATGCTGGGGTAATCAAGGGTGACTCTAATCAAGTTGATGATGAACAAAAGACTGGAACTTGCTGCATCAACATTGGCAGTGCGAGTGGATGGTATGTTAAGGTTGGAGCTCTAGATTGAACTTGAGGAGTGAACTTTCTGGACAGACAGTAACAATAGCAAGAGATTCCATACCTTTGTGGCTAACAGGGTTGCTGTGATCCGTGACCTATTGAAAGCAAAACAGTGGACGTATTTGTACTCCAAACACAACCCAGCCGACGGTGTCTCAAGAGGGTTACATATTGAAACATTCCTGAACTCAAAGAGATGGCTCAAAGGACCAGAATCCTTGGAGAAAGCAGAAACAAAATGGCCGAAAGTCCCCGAGGAGCTTAGCTCCAGAGGTCAGAAAAGATGCTTAGCTCCATCCCTCCGGATGATCCAGAGGTGAGAGAAGACGTCATCGTAAACAGTACAAGTGTGGAAGAAAAGACTCAACATGGAACAGCTGGAAGAAAGCAGTTGCCTGGATGCTGAAACTGAAGACACTTCTTCTACATTTAAGCCAGAAAAGGAAAGTTCTCACAAAAACCAATCCAGGATCAGATCAGAGTTTAACAAACTGACTGAATAAATAAATTGACACGTTCAAACCGAACTTTTCAATTTATGCCTACGGAACTAAAGAATACTATGATCCTGCCCAAACACTCCTACATCTCCAGACTGATCTTACTCCATATCCATGAGCAGGTTGGGCACTCTGGGAGAGGTCACATGCTTTCCAGACTTCACCAGCGATATTGGATACCCTGTGCCAACACTTTAGCAAGAAAGATCCTTAAGTGCTGTGTCTTCTGCAGGCAGATGTAAGCTAGACCTGGAGAACAGAAGATGGCCGACCTTCCACAAGATCGGGTGCCACCTGATCTGCCGCCTTTCACCCATGTGGGCATAGATTACTTCAGGCACATAGAGGAGAAGCAAGGCCATGTTCATGTGAAGCGGTACGGTGTGATCTTTTTGCCTTGTGAGTCGAGCTGTCCATCTAGAAGTTGCTTGTTATCTGGATACTGATTCCTGCATCAATGCCCTGCACAGGTTCATCTGCCGAAGGGGCCCGGTAACAAGTATCAGAACACACAGAGAGCTAGGAGAAGTACTGAACGAAGGAGTGACATGGTCATTCATTCAACCCTCCCACTGGAGAACACCATTGGGGGAGGGGGGGGTTGATCTGACTGGTGAAAAAGATCCTCTATTCAGTCCTTAAAGAGCAAGTACTGGATGATGAGGCTATGCAAATAGCTTTTTTGTGAAGTTGAGGCTATCATGAAAGACAGACCAATCACAACTGTTACAAAATGATGACCCTAATGATCAAGAAACCCCTGACTCTGAAACATCTGCTTCATCTGAAAGCAAAGCCAGTCCTGCCACCAGAACTATTCCAGAGAAGCGACCTATACTCATCAAGGAGATGGAAGCAGGTACAATATATCCACCTCTTCTGGAAGAGATGGATCAGGGATTATCTTCCACTTATGCAGGAGCGGAACAAGTGGAACAAATCTTTGAACAATCTTTGAATCACGTGCTCCTCTGATTCTTGGATGTCATACTCTTACATTTTTGGACGTCAAACTCTTGACATTTTTTAAAATTGAACACCTGAACACTTCAACTCCGATACTGAGATCAACGGACTCTTGTCCTATATGGGACCTTGTACATTTCTATATAGTTAAGAACTGTAATATTGCTCTGGTATAGAATGTTTTATGTATTTGCTCTATTTTTGAATATGAAGTAATTGTTATGCATTCAGAACAGTTAACAATTAAGGGCCGATATGTTAGCCGACTTGGACATATTTTTTATAAAAGACATAACAAACAGAGCTCCATTTACGTTTGTGTAAATATATGCAACATGAATGTATATGATTAAATATTAGGTACTGTGTTAGAACCGATTTGGACATATTTTGACATTGCTCTCTTAGTTGATATTTTAAATTATTCTCTATTTTGGGTTAGGTCGGGGTGTGACTAGGGTGGGCATTCTAGTTTTGTTATTTCTATGTTAGCCTGGTATGGTTCCCAATCAGAGGCAGCTATCTATCGTTGTCTCTGATTGGGGGTCATATTTAGGAAGCTTTTTCCCACCTGTTTGTTGTGGGATCTTGTTTTTGTGTAGTGCCTGTGAACACTGCACTTACTACACGCTTTGTTTGTTCTGTATTGTTTTGGTGAGTTTAATTTATTAAACATGTGGAACTCTACGCACGCTGCGCCTTGGTCTGTTAACGTACCTTTATGATTTATATTGACCTGATTGTCCATTCATTGTACTGTGTGGTAAGTATGTAAGGTTAAACGCAGGAAGTTGTGCCTTCGGGGGGAGGAGTTCTAGCTAGAGGCAGGTGCGGTATAGTCTTTTGACCACACAGACATGTATATATACTATATGTCAAGTAATCTAAGATGATTGGCGAATCATTGATTGTCGAATCATTTTATGTTAAATATAAGAAGAATAAACCTTTTTGTTGCACCATATCCTTGGATCTCATTGAATGTTTCGTCCGTTTGGGCACTTCGTATGTGGGCTGTATGCGTCCCAAACAACACCACTTCAGGCTTGAGCATTTGCTATTGTCAACCAATAAGGAAGCCACGACACTCTTCTCTCCTCTACCTTTCTCTTTCCACCTCTTCTCTCCTCTACCTTTCTCTTTCCACCTCTTCTCTCCTCTACCTTTCTCTTTTCCACCTCTTCTCTCCTCTACCTTTCTCTTTTCCACCTCTTCTCTCTAACAGTTTTCTTCCCTTCCACTCCTCTACCTCTACAACTTCTTCTCTTCACTTCCCTCTACCTGTTTTCTTCCACTCCTCTACCTCTACAACTTCTTCTCTTCTCTCTACCTGTTTTCTTCCACTCCTCTACCTCTACAACTTCTTCTCTTCTCTTCCCTCTACCTGTTTTCTTCCCTTCCACTCCTCTACCTCTACAACTTCTTCTCTTCTCTCTACCTGTTTTCTTCCACTCCTCTACCTCTACAACTTCTTCTCTTCTCTCTACCTGTTTTCTTCCACTCCTCTACAACTTCTTCTCTTCTCTCTACCTGTTTTCTTCCCTTCTTCTCCTCTACCTCTACAACTTCTTCTCTTCACTTCCCTCTACCTGTTTTCTTCCACTCCTCTACCTCTTCTCTTTCAGTCTATTTTCAGTCAAAGTGGGGAAACAACATAGAACAAACAGCTTGTTATTTCACTCGGGACAGACAGAGGAATCCCTGGTTAACCAGAAGGAGCAGGTGGATTGCCACCACATTGAGGTGCCCGTTCTATCCTGGCTCTTCAGGAACCTCCCACTCTGCCTGCCCTATAAGAAGCTGAGCCCCCGGTTTGTGGGGCCATTCAATGTTCTCCGGAGGGTCAACAAGGTGACGTATAGATTACAGCTTCCCAGTGACTACCATATCTCACCCTCCTTTCATATTTCTCTCCTCGGGCCGGTAGTTGCTGGTCCCCTGGCTGAGACTGTCCACCACGACACCCCTCCGCTACCCTTGGACATCGAGGGAGGTTCCACCTATGCCGTCAGATCAATCCTGGACTCCCGACATCGTGCGGGTTGGCTCCAGTACCTGGTGAACTGGGAGGGGTACGTCCCGAGGAGCGGTGTTGGGTTCTGGTGAAGGAAATTCTGGATCCTAACATCATCTGTGATTTCCACCTTCACTGTCCTGACTGGCCCGCTCCTCACCCTCAGGGCCTTCTCCTTGGCTGGTGCTGTCCAGTGGCAGGAGCCGCGTGTCATTGTGGGGGGACTGTCACGTCTACTCCTGCTCATTTCACGCACCTGCTCCTCATGACAAGGCACACCTGGACTCCATTTCCTCACTCATTACCTCTCCTATATATGTCACTCAGGTTTATTCCCCAGGCAGTATTGATGTTTCATGTTCGTACGCTTCTCTTGTATTGTTCCATATTTAGTTTATTATTAAACTTGCCACCTGCACTTGCTTCCCGACTCCCAGCGTCTACGTTACACTGATCAAAGGCTTCCTTCTCTGAGTCATATAGAGCAGAGAGCTCTGCATTCATGTAGATACCGCTACTAAGGTGTGTTTCTGTGTGCATGCGTCACACACCACTCAAGTCCTTCAGAAGGATTAACCGGGACTAAACCCAGCCAGGGAGAGAAGGGGAGAGGGAGAGAAGGGGAGAGGGAGAGAAGGGGAGAGAGAGAGAATGGGAGAGAGAGAGAAGGGGAGAGAGAGAGAAGACAGGGAGAGGGAGAGAATACAGTGAGAGGGAGAGAAGGGGAGAGAGAGAGAGAGAGAGAAGACAGGGAGAGAGAGAGAAGGGGAGAGGGAGAGAAGGAGAGAGGGAGAGAAAGGAAGAGAGGGAGAAGGGGGAAGGGAGAGAAGGGGAGAGGGAGAGAAGGGGAGAGGGAGAGAAGACAGGGAGAGAGAGAAGACAGGGAGAAAGAGAGAAGACAGGGAGAGGGAGAGAAGACAGGGAGAGGGAGAGAAGACAGGGAGAGAGAGAGAAGACCGGGAGAGAGAGAGAAGACAGAGAGAGAGTGAGAAGACAGGGAGATGGAGAGAAGACAGGGAGAGGGAGAGAAGACAGGGAGAGAGAGGGAAGACAGGGAGAGAGAGAGAAGACAGGGAGAGAGAGAGAAGACAGGGAGAGAGAGAGAAGACAGGGAGGGAGAGAGAGAGAAGACAGGGAGAGAGAGAGAAGACAGGGAGAGAGAGGGAAGACAGGGAGAGGGAGAGAAGACAGGGAGAGAGAGAAGACAGGGAGAGAGAGAAGACAGGGAGAGAGAGAGGAATACTACTATTAATGACATCTCACTTCTTCTATTCAGTGCTTTTGGAAAGTATTTAGACCCCTTGACGTTACAGCCTTATTCAAAATGTTTTCAATTAGATTTTTTTCTCTCATCAAGCTACACACAATACACCATAATGACAATTCAAAAATAGGTTTTACAGAAGAATTCAGACCCGGTACTCAGTACTTTGGTGAAGTACCTTTGGCAGTGATTACAGCCTCGAGTCTTCTTGGGTATGACGCTACAAGCTTGGCACACCTGTATTTGGGGAGTTTCTCCCATTCTTCTCTGCAGATCCTCTCACGCTCTGTCAGGTTGGATGAGAGGCGTCGCTGCACAACTATTTTCAGGTCTCCAGAGATGTTCAAGT